>NC_139940.1:31550570-31705570 GCF_963454915.1 Gymnoscopelus microlampas | reverse complement strand
TCACACTCACACTCACACACACACACACACACACACACACCACACACACACACACACACACACACACTCACACACACACACACAGCCTGTGAAGAAGCCTTGGCAGTGACCTGTGTTTGAAACTTAATGGAGCATACAAAGGAGTTGACATTATTTCATAACGCATAATGTTTTTTTTTCTTTCTCCTTAATAAAGGTCAAATTTCCAACAACACATATTTCTGAATTCAGTAACATTTTCAATTTCAATGATTAACATATTGGACAGGATACCTTTACTTTTGCATAACAATTTTCATTAGTTCAATATTTGTAAAAACACAGGGTGTTCAATAGCACTGATTAAAAAAAAAAAAAAAAGTAGACCATAGAGATAGCTGGTTTCTGCCCGACAGCGACAATATATCAATTCATAAGGAAAAAGAGTAAAAGAAAATAACTTTGTTAATACATGCGCTTTCTTGCAGAAAAGATGGGAGGGGAGTGTGAGAAGCGAAAGAAAGAAGGGAGGAGTAAAGGAGAGAATGGGAAGAGAAAAAAAGAAGGACATGTTAGGCAGACACGATGATAAGCATCCAGGGTGAGAGAGACACCTGGGCTCTCAAACAGGCATCAGAGTCTTCATGCAGTCCCGTGGGTTTCATCTCTGACAGCATGATTGATCATCTGAGGCACCTCAAACTTGGCTCCTCTCTTCCTCCTAACCTAACCCAATAGGCAGTGTGCACAGGCACAGACACAGACACACACACACACACACACACACACACACACACACACACACACACACACACACACACACACACACACACACACACACACACACACACACACACACACACGGAGGGAAGGTGCCAAGCCAAATATTTTAAGTGGTGGCATTATGAGCTCTTTCACAACATCACAGGGTTGTACAACAATGATCGCCTCGTCACCATCAAAGGGTTGCTCGCAGGGATTACACAGGCACATGCAAAAACAAAATGCTCTCGTTGTTAGTTTGGATTGTGCGAGGACCTTGGGTTGTCTTTTATGTGCCTTGTGGAATTAAATGTTTAAGTAGGGGATCAGAGATGTCTGTCTGGAAGAATTTGCTTTGTCTGTCTTAACAGTTGTCTTAACGCTGATTCAGTGTTTAAATCAACAATGGCATTGTTGTGTAGTTAGTGTAGGTAATTATCCAAAACGGTCCCCACCCAAAGTGTTGAGTGACACTTTTTCTTTTCTTTCACTTTTTTCCTCTTGTGGCCTTGTAATGAAAGGAATAAGGCATGTTCGTTGCAAGCACAACCTGGTGAATTTAAAGGATCTACACCATGAATTTAAAAAATAATCATAATATTTAATATCATATTGTTTATGTCCCTCAAACGTTTTTCAAAAGGTTTGAGCCTAAATCAAGCCTCAGATATAATCATTCCAACTAACTTCTCTCTGGCTTATAAAGCACTTTCACCTGCAATACCACATTGTCCTGTTTGGCACGGGGCGCTATTGAGCCAGTTTGTATGCATGTTAGCTCCCCGTTCTGTGTGGAAAAAGTAAAACATAAAAATAAGGAGAAAAAAAAAACATTTTTTTTTTTGGTTGGAACTGAAAAACGGGAGGGATTGGAATCAGTTTGGCCTGTTTTGAGACCAATTTACAGGAAACCCCAGATTTGCTGTGAAAGCCTGAGTGTTCAAACTGTATTTTTGGGGATAGAAGAGAGGTAGGGGAGACCAAAAACAAGAAAAAGTTAAAATTCATGGTTTATATTATTATGTTACTTGCCTTAAAGGAACAACACTGTAGTCCCTTTAAGGCAAGTAACATAATAATATAAATAATGCACAACACAGTATGAGATTATATTTTGTGCTACACTTTTCATGTCTATAGTGGGATGAAATATAACACAATGGTTGTTTTAATAATTATGGACATTTTGCTCCCAGACTGTTTAAGAACGTTATATCCGTAAAAAAAGTAACTTCTCTGACACACTTAGCAAACAATGGCCTATGTCATGCCCCTAAACGAAAACATTTAAGAATCTCTGCTTACAGAATAAATGAGCCATCAAAAGGTGAGATAAATGATGAAAATAAAGCGTCTGTCATGTATTGTGGATGGAAAGCCAGACATGCTAGAACCGTGTTTCCTGATAAAAGACCTTCTGGCAGGTATAACAGACAGACGGGATAAAGCTTGAGGGCAACTACTACAGTTACCTGGAGATCCCTCGAAACAAATGCATTACAATTTAAACCACCCACATCTGAACCTCCACGAAAAGAAGAAACAATCCCTTCATTCTCTAAAGATAAATCAAGAGTATTGACTTTTTCCCAAAGGCGTGTTGACTATAATGCTGAGAAACAGAGTTTGTCCTGAGGCAGGGACGTCCCTGATGAGGGTGTCTTGACAATTCAGACTTTTTGTTTAATGGCTTTCTGGGTAACTGTACTGCGTTGGGGCCTCAGACTCTGGGAAGAGGAATTTCAGTACTGTATACAGCAATGTCTGTGAAAAAGATGTGATAAACATTATTATATTCCAAAAAAAAGTCTGCACTTATGCAGTGGCACCTGTCACTGCCTATATCTAGTGTCATGTTGCCTTGATAAGATTTATTTTCGTCATTCATATTTTGCCAATTTTCCTCTGAAATAGTCTCTGTGGAACCCTATAAGTGACGCAGCCACATTGGGTTCAAATCCAGCTCAGGAGGGTTTGTTGCGTTTGTCATCCCTCCTGTCTGCCGCCGCGTAAACAAAAGCGGTGAAAGCATCGACAACATCACAACTGGGAGCGCCGCACACTGCAAGTATGATTTGGAACTTACAGCAAAAGTGCCTTGGGTAATGTCTTTATGGAATATGTGACTGACAGGACACTTGGTCCTAATATCTCAGGACTCAATAACGGTGACATTGAGACGGTGGCGTGAACTGAAAACAATATAGGCTTAACCTGTCGACCAATCTCTCTCTCTCTCTCTCTCTCCACATCTTCATTCAGTGTCCCACTATCTACCAATTTCTGCGTCTCTCTCTCTCTCTCTCTCTCTCTCTCTCTCTCTCTCTCTCTCTCTCTCTCTCTCTCTCTCTCTCTCTCTCTCTCTCTCTCTCTCTCTCTCTCTCTCTCTCTCTCTCTCTCTCTCTCTCGCTCTCTCTCTCTCTCTCTCTCTCTCTTTCCAAGCCTCATAATTGCTTTAGGACTCTGTGGATCCGCTACTGAATTCAAAGCTGAGGAGTAATAATTGGATTTGCAGCAAACATGCTGAGCTGTGTTGCTCGCACTGTCCGGTCTTGTCCTGGGGCTACGCACTGTGCTTTATATACCAGACCCACACACCTAGCATAGGGGCTATGGGGCCCCATATAGGTTGTGTGTGTGTGGTTATAAGGGGACAAGCTCTAAAGGATTGAACTAGATGAGAAAAATGGGGAGAGGATGAGATGTGTGTACTGTACTGTTAGGTGTCTATTATGTATATTTGAGTGTGTGTGCATGTGCGCGTGTGTGCATGAGTGTGTGTGTGTGCATGTTCGCGTGTGTGAGTGCAAACCATGGATTCAAGGGCCCTCCTGCAGTCACTCTACAAACTGGTGAAGGGTGATACCAGGGATGAGAAGGTTATGAAAATTGATCTATGAATGAACATGGAGAGTGAAGTGTTTTGTTTGATAGTCAACTATATTAGTTTCTCTGTCTAGCATTCTCTTTGAATGTAGCTCTGTGTGATTATACCTCTTTTATCAAGTTCCAGGTCCTTATTGTTTATGGGCCTGAATGTATTACAGTATACTGCCAATAATCATCTCAATAATGGAAAGGAATAATATCCAAAATACATAAAGATAACGATAAACATCTGTTACATCACTGCAGGGTGTGTGTGTGTGTGTGTGTGTGTGTGTGTGTGTGTGTGTGTGTGTGTGTGTGTGTGTGTGTGTGTGTGTGTGTGTGTGTGTGTGTGTGTGTGCGCGTGTGCGCGCGCACGAACGCCTTTATGTGCGCATGAATGAGTGAGAGCACATTTTAGTAGCCTATAGTTGCCTGACAACATGTCTGCAGCTGCAGTTGAAGAGTGTTGACTGAGACTCTGATGCAATCTCCTTGGCAGGCTTACAGTAAGTCAGTGACATCAAAGCTCAAACCCTGGAGAGGTGGCAGAAAGGGCTGTGTGTACGTGGCTGTGTGTGTGTGTGTGTGTGTGTGTGTGTGTGTGTGTGTGTGTGTGTGTGTGTGTGTGTGTGTGTGTGTGTGTGTGTGTGTGTGTGTGTGTGTGTGTGTGTGTGTGTGTGTGTGTGTGTGTGTGTGTGTGGTTGCTAAGCAGGATTGATGTTGAATAAATACGCTTGATGTATCATTTATTTATTTTCTTTATTGTCTTTGATCTTCCTCTTTTAATTGTTTTTGATCTGATGTTGGTGTGAGGTCATCCACCTCGTTTCATTCATGTGGGTGAAGTGACAGAGTTTGGTGAATAACTTTGTAGTGTGTAGGACAGCACCAGTAGAGGAGCAGGAGTGTTTGTAGGAAACCAATTAAACCAAACAAATTAAACATGCAAAAGGAAGTGTCATCAAACGCTATGCCACCCGAAGAGCCCAAGCAAGGAACAACTCATTCTGAGTGTCCCTGGCAAGGCTCTGAGACTTACCAAGGAGTTTAGTTACCAAAATAAATGAAAATGGCTCCCAAAACCAAACCCTAAATACAACTTTAACACAATGTTACTCTTGCTTGTGTGATATACTGTATAAAGAGACAAGGAACAAAAACAAATATATCATATCATATCATGTCAGTATCATGTATACCGACCATGATAACTGACATGATACTGACTATGCGCAGATTGCGGTTTTAGCCACCGTTGCCACGGATAACAGCAGTTTGGGTGGATTTGGGTCAATGAAATATAGTTGTGGGCTCGCTGCAGCAGCACTATAGCTATACACTATAGCTATTGTCGTTTATCTTCTCCGCAAAAGTTTGGCACCTAACTACTCCTATACTTTCACTTAGAAACTCCATTCAAACTGAAAAAAGTCCAGCTTACTGTGGACATCTATGCTTGTACTTTTCTTTTTTAAATAATTTGTAGTTTTTGAAATAATTAACTTTAAGCACCCAATGCATTTCCAATGGGTTTTGCTAGTGGGGTGAGAGAAGGACAGAGGAGAAATGCCTTGTGTTTTCGTAAAGTCACTGTGGCCACATTGTTTACACTACAGATATTTATTTTACATCACCAAGTGCGCACAGGTCTGCTCTCCGAATTTAATCCAAAGATCTAAGATCTACATTTTTAGTTAAGACCATTAATATAAGCCCATGCACCTACACACTCTAGCAATCATTGCAGCTGGTGCTACCTAATCTGTCAGTCATTGGCAGTCAGGCAGTGGTGCTGCAAAATAACTAAGTATATTTACTCAAATACTATGCAAGTGCTTACCATGCACAGTTTAATTTTGAGGTCCTTTTACTTTCCTTTCCATTTTTGTTACTTCTACTCCACTACAATGACAGCATTTGACAGCTTTAGTTACTTGTTACTTTGCACATTTTATTATTAATACAAAACCTACAGTAACCACATACAGCCGATCTACAATGTGACGCGTTATGAGCTTGTAGATCGTCTACTTTCTGAAAATTTGAGTACTTTCACTTTGGTACTCAAAGTATATTTTGATGCTAAAACGTTTGTACACTGTAAGCTCCAAACTACCCCCCCCCCCCCCCCCCACACACACACAGACACACATACACCCCATACTCCACCTCCACAGCACATGACATACCCCCTCTGTCATACAAACTATACAAAAGAAAAGCCGATCTACAATGTGATGCGTGATGAGCTTGTAGATCTGCTATTTTCTGAACATTTACACTCTATTGGTGTGTATTGGTCAACATAACTCCCCCCACCCCCTCTCTCTCTCACACACACACACACACACACACACACACACACACACACACACACACACACACACACACACACACACACACACACACACACACACACACACACACACACATACACACACACACACACACACACACACACACACAGTAAACCATCAGAAATAGCTAATCTACAAGCTCACTGGAGCCAGGGGGGAGCACCCCGCACCCATCACTCCCGCCCCCTATACCCCTCCATCCCCTTACTACCATCAGCTATTCAAGCAGGTGTTTAACTGATGACAATTAGGAGAATGATAACAGGTGCTCCCGATCTGATGAACCGGAGGCAAGTCTGCACCCACACACAACACAGAGATACCAAGTCAAACTGAATTTGTACAGTACATCCAGTACTCATCATTACAAAGAGAAACCAGCTAAAGCTGACCACACAATGACACAATATTGACAGTACATCCAGTACTCATCATTACAAAGAGAAACCAGCTAAAGCTGACCACACAACGACACAATATTGACAGTACATCCAGTACTCATCATTACAAAGAGAAACCAGCTAAAGCTGACCACACAATGACACAATATTGACAGTACATACTGTACTCATCATTAGAAAGAGAAACCAGCTAAAGCTGACCACACAATGACACAATATTGACAGTACATCCAGTACTCATCATTACAAAGAGAATCAAAATTGAATTAATCCAGTGTAAAGTTTAATATTTATAGGGTAAGTGATTTGCGTTGGTTAAAATAGTTGTTAAATAGCTCTATATTCTGATAGTACTCATTGCTATAGAGTGTTTGTTCAGTATTAGGAGTCTCCTTGTCTCTCCACCTCTTTATTAAACAGAAAATTCATTTTCGTTTCAGTTTCATTTCCAATTTTATACAACCAGGACAGAGAACTCAAACAGGATACAGATTAAACAAGTGAAATTGGAAGTGATGACACTAAGAAATGAGCAGGCAAAATTGGAACTGGAACACTATACAAATTAAGCTTAAAAATGGGTACTTTCTCCTGATTGGCTGAGATTTTGACACCTACCGAAAAATGTATTTTCTGTTTATTAAAGAGCTGGAGAGACAGGGAGACATCTGTTACCGAAAAAACACTCTATAGCAATGATTACTATTAGAATATAGTATTTTAACTTTTTAACAAAATACTTTTTGTTTTAACCAAACAATATCACTTACCCTACCTTTAACCAAACGCACATTAAAGTTTGTTTTCATCGTGACTACTAATTGAAGCCGAATCGCATGGATGAGCCCTGACAGCACATGGTTGGTGCTACAGACTCCAAATTTCGCACACAGATAGCTCAGACCTTTGCCTACGATCTTAGCTAGGCCTCGACCCAACCCGATATGCGGTTTTCCGGAACCAACGCGAAAGGTTCGGAATCTCCATATGCGGAGATGACTGACATCGGGCTGTTTCGGAGCAAGCGCTGACTCATTGTGACATCACTTCATAAAAGGCTCTGACATCACATACGCTAGATGAGTCAACACAAAATCTCTCTGAGTGTCCATATATGGAAACATCAATGCGGTTTTCCGGAACCAACGCGAAAGGTTCGGAATCTCCATATGCGGAGATGACTGACATCGGGCTGTTTCGGAGCAAGCGCTGACTCATTGTGACATCACTTCATAAAAGGCTCTGACATCACATACGCTAGATGAGTCAACACAAAATCTCTCTGAGTGTCCATATATGGAAGATGAAGGCTAGAATACACACTATTGAAGGACAGATGAGAGGACTGAAACATGCCCACATACTGCTACTCCTACATGAGATTTTGACTGTCGATGACATTGATCAAATAATTAGAGCAGACATACCTGACAAACAAAAGGAGCCAGAGCTGTATGAGCTGGTGTGTCGATTCATGCTACATGGACCCTGTGGCCCGGCCTACCCTAACAGCCCCTGCATGGTCAATGGTATCTGTACTAAGAAATTCCCTAAAAACTTCTGTGCCAACACACGACTGCCTCATGATGGTCAATTGGTCATGGCTACCCAGAGTACAGACGGCCCATTGTCGGTCACACCCATAAGAAGAATGACTTTCTGTTTGACAGCAGGTGGGTCGTTCCTTACAACGCTTGGGTCCTACTTAAATATAAATGCCACATCAATGTTGAATTTGTTGGCTCCTTCCGTACCATCAAGTACCTGTACAAATACGTCCATAAAGGAGTTGATGTTGGCACTCTCGATATTGAAGACAGGGATGAGATCTCCAGATTCATCAATGCCAGAACCATTGATGCTCATGATGCACACTGGAGAACAATGGAATACAAGATCCAGGACAGAGTCCCTGCTGTCACCAATCTCGCTATCCACACAGATGGCCAGCAGAGCATAATCTTCAGAGAAGGCTATGCACAGGAGGCCCTAGCGGCAGCCAAACCAACTACATTGCTTGCCTTCTTCCAACTAAACAGCAGGGACCCTGACGCAAGGCAATATCTTTACATGCAGATTCCAGAACATTACAAATGGGATGCAAAGGACCACATGTGGCAAAAAAGAGTCCACCAACTCAAGGATGCAGAACTTCCAAGTACAATAGGCAGGATGTCCAATGTATCAGTGCTCCAAGGAGAAAGATTCTACTTGAAACTGCTCCTAGGACATATCAGAGGACCACAGACCTATGATGACCTTAAGGTATATAACGGCAACCACTATGACACTTTCAAACACACTGCTCAGACACATACAGAGATGTCCATATATCACAGACACAGATAGCTCCATATATGGGCATAAATGCACACACAGATGGGCATAAATGGACACAGGCAAACAGATGGCCAAAACGGGTCCTATGACAACAGGTATAATGGGGTTTGATTTAAAGGGTGGAGCATTCATTCCCTATTTACATCGTTCCTGTGTAGGCCGGTCCCCGACTAGACCCTCGGCAACCCGAAGGGCTAGACGCTCGGCCGCCCGAAGGGCGGCCGAGCTTCTAGTCTTTGTAATTCAACTTATGAGGTTGATGATAATCAGCTGTACTTGAAGGAAAACCAAACTAAATTATTTAGGTCATCTTGCGATTCCTGTGTGTTTAGGCTGATATTAAGGACTAGATATCTTTACATATCTTTCCTACAGTTGAACCCATGAGGTTATTGTCTCATATCACTTTGCTAGTTAGTTTCAGATTGACAGGGTCTATTAGTTCTCACGTCATCTTAGATAGATAGAATGTCATTGTACATATAAAACAATCCCCCAAAACATGGGGGGAAAAATTCAGCACACATACAAAATAACACAAAATGTGCTACAGTATATAAATAAAGAGGATTTGATTTGGCTCCCTATGTTGACTCAAGGAAACTTTTCCTGGTGTCCTTGTTTTCCTTCTCTTGGTTATTTTAAGGAAGTCAAATAAAAGTGACTTATGTCATGGACTGGATAGTTCAGTGGTACACCTACTTGTGACCTTTGACAAGGAATTAGAATTTATCATGACAAATACATTATTTTCTGATGTCTGGCTTTTAATATAGAGAGAGAAAGAGAGAGCGAGAGCGAGAGAGAGAGAGAGAGAGAGAGAGAGAGAGAGAGAGAGAGAGAGAAAAAAGACCTCGCGTGGACCTCGGCCAAAAGATTGATAATCACCAAGGATACTGTATAATGTCGTATTCTATTTGAGTCGTTCTTTATGTTTCTATACTGTCTGACTGTACAGTTATCATTGTGGGCTCGCTGCAGCAGCAGCGAGCACAACCAACCACACTAAATAGTGATCTTCCCACTTTATTAGTGTGGTTGCCCTAACAGGGCAACCAGATCTCTGAACCCATGCACGATCTCTGAACCCATGCGATAAACATCTCCAAGCGGAATTTTGATAGTCCATACCGTTAGTCCGTAAATGGCTTCCAAAGTTAGCGGGAGGGGCCTGTTTTAC
Organism: Gymnoscopelus microlampas; assembly: GCF_963454915.1. Lineage (NCBI taxonomy): Eukaryota > Metazoa > Chordata > Actinopteri > Myctophiformes > Myctophidae > Gymnoscopelus > Gymnoscopelus microlampas. Next base: position 31,695,680 of record NC_139940.1, on the reverse strand, counting down.
AAAAAAGGCCAAAAATCACAGCGTTGTGAGCTTGTAGATCGGCTATTTTCACAATGATTGCCTGTTTCTGGCGAAAATTTTACTAATTCGGCGGAAGTAACATTAGTGTTTTCTCACGGTCAGTTGATGCTTCATATCCATAAGAGTAAAACCGCCAGGGTCATTTGTTTATTTTTGGAACACAGTTCTTATTTGACGTGATATTAAATACGCCAATGGGATTCAGAATGGGGGTGGAAAACCGCGAACCAGGTAAACAAACAAAGGATGTGTAAATTACGTCAGACTTCGGTGGTCTATAGCTCTACATATTCGTAGAATCGTTACATTTTGCGATAAAAGTGCCAAATTTGGCAGATACGTTGATTGATATATTGGGAACAAATCTGGATATTGGGACATCAAAAATGTGCACCCTGGTGACCTGGTGACATTTTTCAAAATGGCCACCAGCGGTTGACCAAATCCTCCTAGTTGGTGTCCTAGTAGGCTGAAATGTGACAACATAGTGACAGTACAGACAGTATTACACAAGATGTACTTCTGTTTTCAAGATGTCACACAAAGGTTTCCTCTGTAAATAACCTAACGATGCAATACCATGATTACATACACAGATTCTAAATAAATGATTACATTCAATAAACTAAATATAGTCTAATGTAAGTGTGTGAGTAATGAATTCTATAAATGCCTTCTAAATCCTAACTGTTCCCTGAAAAAATATATGTCGCTATATATATATAGCCAGTGGTGGAGAGTAACTAGTAAAGTACATTTACTTAAGTACAATTTTGAGGTATTTTTACTTTACTGGAATATTACCAATTGTCAGTACTTTTTACTTTTACTTCTACTCCACAACATCTCAGAGGCAAATATTGTACTTTTACTCCACTACAATTATTTGAAAACTTTAGTTACTAGTTACTTTGCAGATATAAATGATTATATTATAAAACATACACTAAACACTTTATCCCTATTTTATACATAGGCTATTTGAAAATAGCAGATCTACAAGCTCACAACGTTGTGAGCTTGTAGATCTGCTATTTTCAAACATTTTAGTACTTTTACTTGTGGTACCTTAAGTGTATTTTGATGCCAATACTTTTGTACTTTTACTCAAGTAGCATTTTGAGCACACGCCTTTTACTTGTAACAGAGTATTTCTATATGGTGGTATTGCTATTTTTACTTAAGTAAAATATCTGACTACTTATTCTATCACTGGTTGTGTGGTAGAAGTTGTGTTGTGGTTGAGGAACATTTGGTCGGTTATTGTTACAACACAGGTATTAAAGGGAAATGGAAAGACGAAATAAGCAACTGAAATGTGTTGTCATCAGTGTTCCCTAGGGACAGAACAAAAAACGAATAAAAGCAGAAGAGAGGCACGGAGATAAAAGAGGGGCCGCTCTTCTCTTTTGTTCAGTGTGTTGTGAAGAGGTGGACCAAGTACCTGTGAGAAGAATTAGTCATACAGGTAGAAATGGCTGATAATATTTATGACAACCTTGAGCTCCAAGACGATACAACCTATGCAACTATTGAGCCCAAGAAGGCGGAAGATCTACACAAGATACTGCGGTCTGGTAAGAGATGTTACTGAAACTACATAATCATTAAATACATTTTACATTTTCAACCCATTAAAGGTAGGGTAAGTGATATGTTTTGGTTAAAACAAAAAAGGTTTAAAAGTTAAAGCACAATATTCTGATATAGTACTCATTATTCTGATATAGTACTCATTGCTATAGAGTGTTTGTTCAGTAACAGGGGTTTCCATGTCTCTCCAGCTCTTTAATAAACAGAAAATACATTTTCAGCTAGGTGACATCATTTCAGCCAATCAGGAGAGAGTACCCATTCAGCAGCTTCATCTTTACAGTGTTCCAATTTTGCATGCTCATATCTTTGTGTCATCGCTTCCAATTTCAGTTCTCTGTCCTGATTCGATAAAATTGGTATCCTGAGCTGAAAATGCATTTTCTGTTTAGTAAAGAGCTGGAGAGACGTATGGAGACTCCTGTTACTGAACAAACACTATAGCAATGAGTATAAGAATATACAGCTATTTAACACTTATTTTAACAAAAGAAAATCACGTACCCTATACCTTTTAGACCGGGAGCACATCTGTGTCATTTTTAGATTTCTTTGGCTATTTTAGAAAAATCATGAAAATGTGTAAAAATGTTTTAATATATTTTTTTTTATTAAAGCGAACATATATATTTATATACATATAATTGTTCCAGGGACGCCCCAGAAGCAACGATTTGAGTTACAAATGTTTGCTGTAAAAGAGAGATTTGCAAAAATGTTTATGATTAAAAAAGAAACAGGAGATAGTGCCGCGCTATGAGCTTGTATATCTAATATTTTTGAATAGCCAAAGTATAAAATAATGTTTATAGCTCAAATCTAAAATGACACAGTATGCGTTCCAGGATTGAACGGGTTAAACATGTGGTTCAAATATTGTAACTGTTCTCACTCTTTGGCTTTTTCACTGTGTGTGTGTGTGTGTGTGTGTGTGTGTGTGTGTGTGTGTGTGTGTGTGTGTGTGTGTGTGTGTGTGTGTGTGTGTGTGTGTGTGTGTGTGTGTGTGTGTGTGTGTGTGTGTGTGTGTTCCAGACAGAAGACGTAACAGGCGGGTTGGAGTCGGTGTTGGATTGCTTTGTGCTGTTCTAGCTCTCCTCAACGTTGCTGTACCACTCTATCTCTGTAAGTCAAGCTTCATAACAATGTATTTTATAGAGCACCAAAGTCTGACATCCTAGGTTTGTCTACTGGTTCGCGGTTTTCCAACCCCATTCTGAATCCCCATAGACGTCTTTAATATCGCGTCAAATAAGAACTGTGTTCCAAAAATAAACAAATGATCCCGGCGGTTTTACTCTTATGGATATGAAGCATCAACTGACGGTGAGAAAACGCTAATGTTACTTCCGCCGAATTAGTTAAATTTTCTCCAGAAACAGACTGTATCAAATATAAGTTACTGACTAACATAAACGATACAGAACCTCCTCCCTGACAATATCGCCGAGACAGTTTGTTTATTTTTGGACCACAATTCTTATAGGAGACAATTCTATGATGACCCAATGTTATTCTCCATAGCGAAATTACTTTACGAACCCTGGGGATGAACGAGTGACGTCAGGACTTGTGTACATCTATATGTATTACAATGTTTTATAAATATAGTATAATGTTTCATACATATTGTATTTGGTGCAGTGATTAATAAAGTAGCAGCAATATAAGCTGTAGCAGAATTGTTGTTGGACATTATTGTAATTTAAATAGTGTTGGTGTTTTTAAAGGTTCTATGACAATCATTTTCACTTTTTTAAAACGTTTTTTAAGTTTTTTGGGGGGGTTTATGACCTCAATTAGACCCCAAAAAAATTTGAACATTCAGTGGATTTTCTGTGGTCTGGGGTTTTCTGAATAATTAGGCTGAAAAGTAATCTGTGATTGTCCCCTGGACTTTGATGTCACAGTCCATTAATCCCGCCCCCTCTCCTCTCCGAACCTCCCCTCCCCTATCCATTCCTTTGGGGGGGGGGCGGGGGGGAGGGGCGGAGCATAGGCGATGATTGACAGTCAAAATCCCTCAACAGCGACACCTGCAGGCAAAGTTTTATTTTTTCATTGCAGTTGAAAAGGCTTTAGAAAATCAGAGGGAAAAATCCTGCCATGGATCACTGGAGTGGATTTTTCAGTTAAAACTTTTAATACACGTTTGAAGGACCATGATAAATACTTTTAATGTGTTTTAAAAATGAATGTCATGAAACCTTTAAGTGGATCTGTCATTTTACAGATCAGTCCAACATGGTGGAGAGACAACAGCTACTGAGCAGTTTTGAGCAGTTACAGACCAGGTATGACCTCCTGACTGAAGAGCGAGATGACATCAAGATGAGGCTCTGTGGTCAGTGTGACATCACTGTTTTTACTCATTTTATATCATTGTGTTCACTATTTGTCACTAAGTTGATCAAATCAAAGAACAGTGGCTACGTTTATTGTTTTGTTGTTAGAATCACTTGGATGGCTGACAGTTGACAGAGGTTGTTATTTCATCTCTACTGAGAGGAAAAACTGGCAGAGGAGCAGACAGTGGTGTATAGACAACCAATCTGACCTGATTGTCATAAACGGCAAAGAAATGCAGGTATGATGTGTGAGCGTGTGTACATTGTGTGCTGTAACCCAGTGGTTCCCAAACTAGGGGTCACCAAAATATTTTGGGGGGTCCCCAGATGATTAACTGATGATTAACAATTTGCAACATTGTTTTCTCACTCAACAGTAAACAAACCAACATACAGTATATGTGTATACAGGGTATCTGCACTTTTCTAAAGTTACAATTGAATGACTTTTAAGAACATTTTAATTCCAAATGGTCAAATATGACTTTGTTAAGAAAGAGGCAATCATTGTGAAAATAGCCGATCTACAAGCTCACAACGCCTCGCCCTGCAGATCGGCTATTTCCACAATATTTATCTGTGGAACCGAGTCAAACTAAATGTAATGCCTCAACTCCTACAATTCCTAGTGCTTGTCAGGGTGGGGGACCCCAGTTGAAATATGATTGTTTTGGGGGGTCCCCAGTTGAAATGAGATTATTTTGGGGGGTCGAGGCCTGAGAGGTTTGGGAACCCTTGCTGTAACCTATTCCACTTTGAGGAGACACACATCTATTGTACAGTTTGTACATCAGTAACCATCAGCTTTTCTGTCCAGGACCATGTTACCAGTTTAAACAAGACCGTGTGGCTGGGTTTGACCGACAGAGACGAAGAAGGAATCTGGATTTGGGTGGATGGGACACCACTGACCACACCAACGTAAAACTGATCATCTTTATTTTTACCTTCATTCTTCAAAATAGTATTAATGCTTTTATCAAATACAAACCTACTGTACTACACTGTCACTAAGACATCATGTCTATTTTCTACTTCAGTGTCCAGTTTAATTTGCATCTAATATCTAATAGGCTATATTATTTTAGGTCGTAATAAAAAATAATACAAATTAGAGTGAAAAAATCTCCTTGTAAATCTGTTGAAATTAATTAAAGGTAGGGTAAGTGATATTTTTTTGGTTAAAACAAAAAGTATTTTGTTAGAAGGTTAAAGCACTATATTCTGATAGTAATCATTGCTATAGAGTGTTTGTTCAGTAACAGGGGTCTCCCCGTCTCTCCAGCTCTTTAATAAACAGAAAATACATTTTCCGGTAGGTGTCAAAATCTCAGCCAATCAGGAGAAAGTACCCATTTTTAAGCTTCATTTTTATAGTGTTCCAGCTCCAATTTTGCCTGCTCATTTCTTAGTGTCATCACTTCCAATTTCACTTGTTTAATCTATATCCTGATTGAGTTCTCTATCCTGATTGGATAAAATTGGAAATGAAACTGAAACTGAAACGAAAATGCATTTTCTGTTTTATAAAGAGCTGGAGAGACAAGGAGACTCCTTTTACTGAACAAACACTCTATAGCAATGAGTACTACCAGAATATAGAGCTATTTAACACTTATTTTAACCAAAGAAAATCACTTACCCTACCTTTAAATGCTCCTACTTCTCCAGGTACTGGGGCCCTGGTCAGCCTAATGATAACCGTGGAGGGGATGACTGTGTTGAGTTTGATGCTTCTCGTGGGAGAGACGGAGGATGGAATGACATACAGTGTTCTAATCTTAACTATTGGATCTGTGAAAGAGTTGTGTGGTGAAACCACCATGTTCTCAATGTGTAGCTGGTGTGTTGGTACAGCTACATGATGGCTGTGTTTACATGTGGCAGTTTGATCTAACAGCCACCTCGTCTCTGTCGGGGGGAAACCTCATACAGTATGTCCAACACTGTTACTTTTCAGGATTCAAATTCAAAAGCAGCAAGAGTAGCAGATCTACAAGCTCGAAACGCGGCGTGAAGCAACACGTTTCGAGCTTGTAGATCTACTACTTGTCATGCTCTTGTGTGACACTGTTGTGTGATCACGTTGGGCCTTAATTTCTGAAAAAAATAAATATGGAAATAAGACGTTTCTGCCCGACAGCAATGATCTATTCCCTCTATTCCGTTGCTTAAATCATTTTTTTCATGCAGATGAATAACTGGCATGCATGCACGCACGCGCGCGCACACACACACACACACACACACACACACACACACACACACACACACACACACACACACACACACACACACACACACACACACACACACACACACACACACACACACACACACACACACACACACACACACACACACACACAATGCATTTTGTTTTGCCATTTTCAACCCCCATATCTATGATGTGATGAATTGAATACACAGGACCACAATGGAAATGAGCCCTTTGTGTTATCCTTTTAGCACTGTATCTCTGGACTTTTTGCAAACTGTTAATAAAGTCAATCAATCAATCAATGATGCGTTATATAAACATACTTATAGTGCATTATAATATGCTTATAACACTGTGAAATTGTCATAATCACTCACAAATACTCTCACAACACATTACAAAGACAGTTTGAGGGGAGGAGGAGGGGGGGGGGGGGGCAAGGCTTTGACTTTTACAGGCGACAGTTGTTTTCTTGGTAGCTTTCTGTGTGTTATCAATCCATTCATAACCACATGCCAAAACACACATTTCAAATTTAGCCTATACCTGTACATAGAACCGAGGCATTCTACTTCAAACTGATGATTCTCTCTTATTATTATCTTTTTGAATCACGGTGGGCATAGCTCAGACTATTATGTTCTCTATGCCTGGCTGTGACAACATAGTGACAGTACATTACACAAGATGTACTTCTGTTGAATTACTTCCTGAATTGCGACGTGTCTAGTTACTTGTTACTTTGCAGATTTAAAAACAATGACGTAAGTAATGGTGTGGAATAATGTAAAGTAGATATGCACACAACTCCCCATACAGGCCACGCCCATTTGCGTCAGGATATATCTTCCGCCATTTTGAATTTTCTTCAAAACACACTTTTGGCTCCTCCTCCCACATATTTTGTTCAAATTCGACAAGAATCGGTACACACGATCTCTGAACCAATGCGATAAACATCTCCAAGCGGATTTTGATAGTCCATACCGTTAGTCCGTAAATGGCTTCCAAAGTTAGCGGGAGGGGCCTGTTTTACAAAAAAGGCCAAAAATCACGAACGAAATGTCCGGTCAATCCCAAATTTGAATCAAGGGTGGTTTACTCAACAAATCCCCAAAAGCATTTCCACTTTGATCCATAGGGGGCACCACAAATGCTCAAAATGTAACCGTTTGATGCAAAAACATGATTTTGGGGGGATCAATCCTCTCAAAATGAAACGCAAGTGATCTCAGGAGTGACGTGACAATGTAATTGGCGCAGCCTCCGACGGTATTCCTCCCAGCGTATTCCTCGAGTCCCGGCGGCAGCGACCCGCGACTCGCGTCGGCGCAACCACACTCTGCAATTGCCCTGAATTGCGACGTGTCTAGTTACTTGTTACTTTGCAGATTTAAAAACAATGACGTAAGTAATGGTGTGGAATAATGTAAAGTAGATATGCATGTTAAAAGCATGGATACTTTAAAAGTATCCATGCTTTTAACATGCATGGCACATCATTATCAGGCCTACATTTATCCTTCAAGTTGTTTAGCCCCAAAATGTGTAGATATACAGATTTTGTAGCAATTTGTAAAGTGGACAGTGTTGTCAGGGGCTGACTGTGTTTCAGTAAGGCTGGACTGGGACAAAACATTTGACACTGATATGTAATTGCCTATCAAATCAAGTTCAGCAGGGCTGCAGCTATAACCCTGAATATAGGTGAAGTGAATGGGCTCTCCAGAAATCCGCTTTACTGATAGAAACGCATGTGGCGTGAACCAATACGTCACAGACACAACTTCACTCTTTACCGCGGTCTGAAAAAATCACTGCCACTGCACTTTCGGACACGCAAAAGCAGCAACAGCTCATTATTTCATTTGGTTGCCTTACTTTACACACACACACACACACACACACACACACACACACACACACACACACACACACACACACACACACACACACACACACACACACACACACACACACACACACACACACACATCTGTGTCCACACTTGCGCTGTGTACCTCGAAACGTGACACATATCGCGTCAGTGCACTACAGGGCAAAATGTGGACTATTAGACGTGGAGACACATGTAAAAGGTGGAAAAGTAAATGGTTGCCTTGCCAGAGCCATGAGGGATTTTTGTAGCAAGTTTGAAGACAATTGGACAACTGCTGTGCTCTGAGTTTGTAGTCCGCATACATACAGGCTGGCTGGGGCCGGGCTTCAATTAAGGTAGGATGATTATTACATTATACAAAAATGTGTTATTACGTTATGCGTTCATGATTCTGTTATATTATGCGCTTATCATTACATTATGAGCTTTCATTACATATCGGTTATTACATTATGAACCATTATGACATTATGAGCCATTATTACAATATGTGTTGCTACAATGCCTCTACCTACTGAGGCCACAATATTATTTAATTGCCTTCGCAACTACAGTTTACCAAAAATAAAGTAAAGAGAAGGATTGAACTTGGACTCATGACGTTTTGGGGGGGGGGGGGCTTAAAGAGGAGTGAAGAAGTGAAGGGCGTGTAGAAACTCTTTGTGGAATGCTGAATGCAAGTCTCTATTGGCTTATAATATCCCCAACGCGTAATCCATACAAATGAACAAAGGCGGTCCTCGCAGACTATTCTACTCCTGATGATGATGTGCTGATGACGATCTGAGGACCGAAGCTTTTTTTCACCATGTCATTTGGTGATCCACTTACCACAACCGTTGGGTAAATTGAGGCCTTGGCAGGGTTGCTGGAAGTGATTGAAGAGTGCAAGGGAAGCCAACGGAGGACAAGGGAGCCTCTTCTCCATGTCCTACAAAGTTTGTATTACCACTTTGGTCAAGTAACGGTTTGTCCTCAGAATCACTGGGATTAAAGCCTGATCTTTGATGGTTGAGTGGGGAAAATGTCCCCTAGTGAGTCCGCATTAGCACACAACATACCATCAACAGGTCGGAATTGGTTCTGGTGCCAATTCTGCAGAGTGACTGGTTTTTGAAGAAGTAATTGGTTCAGGCGCCAGGCAGACAACTGATTCACCCAACTCATTAGGTGAAATAGTAGAGGAGAGAGGGAACACATCTAATAGATGGATGGGCACATTCACTGTGTCATCGGTTGTGTAGCATCGGTAGAGGAGGAGTGTGTGGGAAACCAATCGGACATTAAACAAATTAAACATTCAAAAGGAAGTGACATCAAAAACTACACTTACACGATATACCAGGGTCATGAATTGCTATGCCACCAGAAGAGCCCCAGCAAGGAACAGCTCCTTCCGTCTGTCCCTGGGGATGCTCCGAGTCTTCCCAAAATAAATGAAAATAACTCCCAGCAACAAACCCTGAAAACAAATCCCAAAACAGAAGATTGGTATCTGTTAAAGTCACCAGATGTTAAACAAAGGAAATCCAAATAAATACAAGTAGTAAACATCAACAATTTTAACACCAATTCTCTCTCATGTGGAAATCTGTACCAATTCACATATAAGGTGACACGTGAGGAAAACATGTTTATCTCCCTGGCTCCCTTATTTCCCTTCCCAGGTATCAGCTGAGCTATTTCCATAACCACTTAAGCCCTATATACTTATAGTGAAAATATCTAATCTACAGATCTGGATCTGCTATTTGCACTTTTCTTTCCCTCCACAATTTGTATTAATATTATGAACATTCAGCCTGGCACACAAACAGAGTATGTATAGTTTATTAATGTCTGCCTACCAGTCTGCCCTGTAACTCAACATGGATAGTGAACCATAGTTCTAAACGCTATTTTATAACAACAATCTATAACATAATACAACAAGGTGATCATACTGATAGAAAGTGAAGTTTGTGAAGTGAGTGATTTTTCTGTGTGTTCCTCAAAAGTGAACCGTCTAGAAGAGGGTCTGTCTGTGTGTGTGTCACATTTGATGTGCACATTGCCAGTACGCCACGGAAATATCTCCACTAATCTTTTTCATATATATTACACTTATTTGAAATATTTAGACCATATAATGCAAACCGCATTGCAAAAAACACAAGCGGAATCTGATATTACGTTGCGGTGGAAGCACAGCATCTGAGAAACTGCATGAATCCATTCCAAGGCTACAGACATGCCAACAGTGTTAACCTATTAAGACCGGGAAGGGAGTGCACCTGTGTCATTTTAAGATGTCTTTGGCTATTCAAAAATAACAGATATACAAGCTCATAGTGCGGCACCGAGTGCCGCGCTATGAGCATGTAGATGTGCTATTTCTTTTTAATTGTGACAATTTGTGCAAATCTTTAAATATATATATTTTTAAAGCGAACATTCGTAAAATGTTTTGTTCCAGGGACCCCTCAGAAGCAAAGATTTGAGTTACAAATGTTTGCTTTAAAAATATAAATATTCAAAGATGTTCAAGAATTTTCACGTTTTTTCAAAAATAGCAGATCTACAAGCTCATAGCGCGGCACTCGGTGCTGCTGCTATTTTTGAATAGCCAAAGAAATCTAAAAATGACACACAGATGCGTTCCCGGTCTGAATGGGTTAAATAAGTCATGTTACAGAACAAGGAACACTGGTCATTCCGTTACGTACATGGGTAAATATTGGAAATGACAAATGGTATTTCATGTCAACCTAAGTTTCCCCGCACATTGCTTCCTGCTTGCTCTTGGCCTTTTCAGGTGTGAGTCCATTCCATTACAGGACATCCTTCTGGGGCCGAGAGGGGTCTTCAAAACAAGCAGAAGCATTGTAGTAAAGCAGTGCCCACGGACAGTTAGAGTGTTTGGCTCCAGGCTATGTCCTTAGGATACAGTACTGCAAACCTCAGTGGACGTTTGTCCATAAAAGATTTAAAACAGAGAACAGGTCCATCAGAGACCCTCAGCAAGATGTGTCCTGTTCTGGAACACGGACAAGACAGTGCGTCAAGAGGTGTGCGCGCGCGCGCGCGCGCGCGCGCGCGTGTGTGTGTGTGTGTGTGTGTGTGTGTGTGTGTGTGTGTGTGTGTGTGTGTGTGTGTGTGTGTGTGTGTGTGTGTGTGTGTGTGTGTGCGCGTGTGTGTGTGTGTGTGTGTAGATAACTCCCCTCTGCTGTGTCAGGACTGTTTGTTTCACCTTGTACCAGGGATGCACACATACACAAGTGGACAGGTGAGAGCGGAGACTACACTATAGACCCTGTCAGCTCACATTATACCTGACAGTGCATGGGCTTCTTTCGGGTTACACAGTGTGAAACACAGTGTCCAGAAACAACACTTTGACCTTTAGCATATCGTCGGTGTCAGGCAGAAACCTTGTATCTCCACGTTTGAAGATATTTTTTTTTTAAATGTTGTTTAAATGTTAAATGTTTTTCGTAAAAGGATGCCCTGATTCGATGTACGATAGTGTTGCACAAAGAGTAGCAAAAATAGACGATCTGCAAGATCACAACGTGTCGCGTTTGCAAATGTTTGAAAGTGAAAGTGGTCGTGTGTGTCTGGGTTTTTATAAATATTGAACTAATGTTAAGTATTAACAAGAGCTAGTGACTAAATAATAACTACATTACTACTATACAACATACAAGGTTTCCACGTAGCTGTCCTGCTGTCCAGTGTAATTGTGAATGTAAAAGGCAGCACACTGTAGAGTTGTCTTCATTTAAAGCTGCAATCAGAACTTCTATTTGAATGAATGTGTATGGTAGAGCAGTGGTTCTCAACCTTTTCTGGATCAGGGAAAGAGATTTTGGAGATTTGAAAATCTCAAAAAGTGCTCACGGCCCACCCATCAGACCACTTGACACAGCAGCCATTTGTTTGTGGCCAGATGGGTGGGCCCTGTGCATTTTCAGAGCATGTTTATTTTAATGATCAATCAATCGATTTTGTCCGACTTGGTTCATTTGAAATAACATAGTATATGCCTACTTTATTTTCCTATGTATCAGTATCACAAAGAAATCTTTTTTTTTTAAGGTTTCAAAGAAAACATACCATGTCATTTTTTTTTACACAGGAAAGTATCGTTCAATACATGGTCAGCTAAGAGGATTTTAAACTCAAGAAAGCCTATGGCTTGTTGGGGTCCTATGGAAACACACTCCATATTCGGGCATAGCTGCATTGGGAACTCCTTATATGGTTATGGCTGAGTCAGAGTGACGTCAGAGGTCCGGCCGCTCCCATTAGACAATTTTAATATAGGATACTTTAAAAAAAATCACACCCAGTGTGAAGTGGGCGGTGTGTGGTCATCACAACATGACTCACTTTAAAAAAAGGATAAATGACTTTTTTTAAAGTCCATACTGCTATTCATAGGGCTGCACATGTGTCATGTGTTTCGCTAGCCAATCACAGTCCTGAATTTGCAAAGTCAGCCAATCACATTACAGTTAGTGGTGATGACACTAGCTGTAATGTGATTGGCTGATATGAAAAAAGTATCGATTTGCATTAACAATGGAAGGGTTAGGGGGTACACACATTTTTTGGTCGGTGTCCAAAACTCACTTATAGGGGGCGGCTACACCGCCCCAAAAATATGAATGTCATAATATCATTAAAATCGTAGTGTTTTGCCAATTATTTGGGGGCCAACATGTAAAATCCACTCGGCCCACAGGTTGTGAATCGCTGTGGTAGAGTATGCTCAATAAAACTAACACAACTGCAGTTGTTGGAGCTGTTTTATCTGTCTATGTCACCCTTGGACATAGCTCACCAGTACTTTCCACCCCTCTATCTGTCTTTATTTCGTTGACGTAGTTACCGTAGATGTAGGACGACCAAGCTCTGAGCGTTCAGATTTGCTATTGTCAGACCTCGTAGATCCAATGGCCCCGATTCATAAAGGGATTTGCGACCATATTTTGTACGTACCGGCATTTAGGACAAGTCGTACATATCCACCTGATGCATAAAGATTTTTTGGTCTGTGTTTTGTGCGTCAGGTGCGCACGTTCTCAGGTCAGCCCCGAGGCTGGCGTACCAGGGCTGAAATGTGCGTATGTCTTTAGAATGCTTTATTCTTCATGCCAAAATCAATTACAACAGTGGCAAACCTAAAATAAAATATATATGTGCCCAACATTTGTCAACACATATCTAAACAATTAAAAATAAATGTCAAACGATGTATTGCGTGTAGCCTATGCATAATATAGACATGATGTAGATTCCACCGCTTTTTATTTATTTTCTAGGCTATGAGTCGCATTTAGAGCTGAATTATTATAGTTCCCTCGCGGGCCATCTCAGCCAAAGTGTCACGTAATAATGAAAATAGGCTATGATGCCTTAATGAAACTGCGGAGGGACTGACTTGCATCAGTGTCCGTGCGCGGTATTAATTTGTAAAGCCTACTGCAGGCTACTGTATATTGATCACATGAACGCCACACACAACAGCCTAATAAATATTACCATCTGATGAGGAAAAATGAAGTGGATGAAAACTGTGTCCAGAACTATTCCCCATTCCGACGGACAGTGATATCCCGAATTAACTAATTTAATCAATAAGCTCTGGTCCATTATCGGATAAAAGCGCTCCACTATGCCCTGCGGATTTATTTTCAACATAATCTTTTTGCCTCTTATAATATCCTTTCCACGTTTTATTAGCCTTTTATTTGGTAATGGGGTTAAACCTTGTAAACTTCTTTATTCTCATTACACATGAGAGCATTTATTACGTGATCCGCTTCCACACAGAACAGTTGTCAAGGCGATGCGACAACGCATCTGGTATCTTTAGACGAGGCGGAGTTGAACTTCAAACTTGCATCAGCGTTGCCAGATGTTGTGAGAGAAATAAGCAACCAGGTCTAGGAAAACAAGCCCAAAAGAAGCAACTGGCACTTGCCATTATAAGCACTTTAATTAAACCGTTGTGAGCTTGTAGATCTGCTATTTAAAAAAAGAATCGTGTAATAAAATGTGGAAGATTTGGAGGATTTTTTAATCATTCTAACAACACAAATCTGCCTCCAGCTGGCACAAAACATTTTCAGATGGGGCTTATAGGGATATATTAGCATTAACTTGGGGTATATAATATAAAAATATATATAATATAAAAATATTTGAGAACCACCGGTTAAAACAATTAAACAATTGTGAAACAAGCCCAAATAACCAACTACACTTTAGAAACAAGCCCCAAAAACCTTATCCCACAGCTACCAATATTTACAAGCAAAGAAAAATAAGCCCAAATTCGCTTATAATGAGCGGACATGGCAACACTGTTTAGCACGGTTCAGCCCGGTGACGTTGAAGTTGGATGCTGTTGGATGCAGCCTTCCAGAGTAATCATCACACCTGGTCATACGTACTGGTCATACGCACGTCTCTGTCATATACGAACCCCTTTTTGCATTGCACGTTCGTTTGTGAGTACCAAAAATACGAACTCCTTTAGGAACTTTATTTACACCAGATATACGACTCTCTTTATGAATCGGGGCCATTGTCACTATTTGTGATCATTTTTGAAAGTGTTGATATTTTTTTTATTTTCACTTACAGTATAAGCTAATTATGCCCAAAATAGGGCCTGTTGAAAGTGCTTAGATCCTACGCAGGCATACATTAAACCGTAAATGATGGCAAAAAATAAATGACTCATTTATAATCCTAAAGTTTCTATTCCTAGATTTTTTCTCTCCCCCTCTCTCTCTCTCTCTCTCCCCCTCTCGCCCCCCTCTCTCTCTCTCTCTCATTTTGTCACTGGGGCCCCACACCCCATCTGACTGGGTCCTGGTTGTGTTTCAGTGTGACTGACGCTGATCTGGTCTCCTTGCTAGTTGCCCAGATGACCTCCTAGTCGCCGACAGACACCGGTAAGCAGAGTCGCCCAAAGACGAAATTATTTATAAGGTACCAACTGCCCGACCAAAGCCCCTCCCTTAATTTGGCTTTGCAACCCTGTGTGTGTCTCTCTGTTAACGTGTGCATGTGTGCGCACACACACACACACACACTCACACTTGCACGCACGCACGCACGCACGCACGCACGCACGCACGCACGCACACACACACACACACACACACACACACACACACACACACACACACACACACACACACACACACACACACACACACACACACACACACACACACACACGTTTGTGTCTGTGCTCGTGTGTATAATGTAAGTGCTGGACAATCAGTTGGTCTAGCTACTGTAGCTGCTTGATGCAGCAAGAATGGTCCACTGAACTTTTGATCCACTGAATAGTTAATGAGAGATTTGATTACAAATAAGAGGCCCCTTATTACTGCAGATGAGATCAGTGTCTGGGTTCAAGGAGTTAGCGGAGGAAGTAGAGACACTCAGGGTGGTTGTATTCTCATTGGTAATCTGCCTGATCTAGCTGCTAAGCTTGTACACCTTTTGCGCCAGAGAATTTCACAAACCACGCCCCCCATCGTTTTCACTGGCTATATGCCTGTGGTTCTTAATGTTTTTTCATGTCAAGTACCCCAAAATTTCACACCCATTTGAAAATATTTTGCGCCAGGGACACCCGTACAAGACCTGTGTCGTTAAATGTTCCAAAAATGTTCAATATTTTTTTACATTCTTTCAAGATTTTCAAATAGCTGATATATACGCCAATTTTACCGGTGCCATACCCATTGTCCCTAAACTTATTTGCCATTTTGTACTATTTTTAAAAACATTTTCAAATAGTTCAAATAGCCACAAGCTACAAGCTCACAATGTGTTGAGATCGGCTAGTTGAACTATTTGAAAATGTTTTGGAAAATAGTAAAAAACGGCAAAGAAGTTCAGGGATAATGGGCAAGGCACCAGCGAAAATATTGCCCATAGTGTCAAGTATTTAAAGTGATTTTAATGCTATACTAACTAATTTCGCTGGGAACCCCCTGAATCCCCCTCAAAGACCCCTGGGAGTCGCTGGGCCCCACTTTGAGAACCACTGGGCATCGCTGTCTTCCCTTTAGCTGGGTGGAAGTCACGTGCACCCACTTGTAGCCAGTCTCTTTACATGTGGCTAGCTAACTAGCTAGCCCACTAACGTGTGCAATTTAGAAATGGGCGATAAGCTATTCTGTCCACCACAGCTTGCCAAGTCAGACGGTGCTTGTTGACACGTGGCGCTATCGGCTGGTCGGCATGGGCACTCACTCGCCTCACGGCTCGCTCGGGTGAGCCTCACAAGCCTCAAGGTCTCGTTGACGGCATGCATGCCATGTTGACAACTGATGAGAAAAGTCGAACACTGATGAGGGGTGTGGTTTGCAAAATGCATGCGGTGTAAGTATACACGCAATCTAGCTGGTTGTAATGGAATCCCAAATTGAGCTGGTGATAATCAAGGCCCATTTGACATCTCAACACAGTATTGCACTGAACATGTGTCCTTGTTGTGACATGCTGTACTGAGCATCAAAATGAATAATTTCAAGCAATTGTTTGATCTGCTGAAGACTGCTTCAGGTTGTAATATTGATCTCCAAAAGATGCACAATGCCTTTTTAATAAAATATGCTAATGCCAAAAGTTTGCGCATTTGTTTGGAATGGTTAAAATGAACTTCAGGAAGCAAATTCTGATGATGTTATGTAAAGTAGTTGTGCAATTGTGTTATTAAAGACAATGCATGCATTGGATACATTTTCTTTTGGAGTGTCCATGGCATGGTCTTTATTATATTTAATAATATCTAGACTGTATGAACCACTGCAACAAACAGTGTTTGTGCGTGTGCGTGTGCGCGTGTGCGTGTGTGTGTGTGTGTGTGTGTGTGTGTGTGTGTGTGTGTACAAATGAAAAACACTCACACACCGGTACATTCAGAAATAGATGTAAGCGCATCACACAAACACAAACTTCTACATACAGTACTGCATGTGTACATTGCACAAACACACAAAAGCTTGCACGTGCATCTACCGGCAGTCACTCACATTCAAGTATACACAGACACACACACACACATGCACACACGCACACACACGCGCAGTAGGTGTCTAATTCAGAGTAGGTGTCTAATTCACCTATCAGACACTACCTCTCTGTTCCCTTTTGTTGACTATCTCCACACGCACGGGCGCACGCACACACAGACACACAGTATGAGTGCCATCTCAGACCTACAGGCTAGGTTGAGCAGCAGCCACAACAACAAGGACTAATGTCACACTGTCCTCCCCTTCACGTACCCCCCACCCCCCCCACCCCCCTTACTCAATAATTCAGTGCTAGGTGTCGGACAAAGCTGCCCTGGCGCATACAACCCCTGTAAAAGACACCAACGCTTGCCGTGCTGATTTACATCTCTCCCCCCCACCTCCTTCTTGTCACAATTAAACATTTGTCTTAAGTGTGTGTGGAGGTGAACAGATGCCGACTTTAAAAGCCCGATTTATTCCTCGTCGTATGACAGTCAGTGGTGGACAAAGTACGCAACCCCAGTACTTGAGGGAAAGTATACTCCTGGTCAATGATAATAACTCATGTGATGTGTTGTGAGCCTGTATATTGGCTATTTTCACTATATTTGAAGTTGTAGTTTGTATTTAGTTGTACTTTTTCACTTCCTAGGAGTCAAAAAACAAGCGAAAATAGCTGAAGCCAAAATAGCTGAAAATAGTCAATCTCAATCTACTATCTCACAAGGCATCATGATGTAACGTGTTGAGAGCTTGTGGATCTGCTATTTTCCAAAAGCAGCACTATATGCCATAATATAAATCCAGCATAAAGAGCAGTTTGATTGATTGATTGAATACTTTATCAGCAGTTTGCTTTACGTTAGTAAACTTATGTCCTGGAGGTTATACCTCCAATTTGGACTTTTTAAAGAAAAACTCTTTCTAAACTGTTACCTGTCTGCATTTGACATTGAAAAACTTTTAAAGGTGTCAGCTGGAAGAAAAAAAAGGCATTCTTTCCCATTTCCTGAAAGTTTTGAACAGTTTTCTGAAAAAACGTATATATCAGCGGTGCTCAAACTTTTTCATGTCAAGGACCCCCAAAATGATATGTATTTGCCCGCGACCCCCATATAAAAATGAGTTCCAGGGACCCCTACAAGCAAAGATTTGAGTTAAAAATGTTTTTAAAAATGCTAAAACTTTCAAGATTTTTTGGAAATAGCAGATATACAAGCTCATAGCGCGGCACTCGGTGCCGCGCTATGAGCTTGTATATCTGCTATTTTTGAATAGCCAAAGAAACTTTAAAATGACACAGATATTTTCCCGTATTGAATGCGTTAAGACAAAGGGAGCCTTTTCTGGTCCCCATGGGTATAGGGGGAAATTACCTTTACTGTTTCACCCGGCAGGTGGCTGCTCAGATGGCTCGGACGAGCGCAAGGGGGTTATAGGGTTAAGTGTTTTCGCTCAGGGATGTTTTATGTGAACTAGGCGAGCCGAGGATCGAACCTTCTAATTACCATAAGGCCTCTCTACCTCACCTCAGCTATGGCTGCCCACACACACTCTCCATGAGGGTTAAATTAATGGAGTTTTGCTGTATGTATGAATAATTGTGTTAAGTTATTACAGTTAACTTTCATTCAACCTTATCACCGTTTACAATGTACAGTCCCACCATGCTTTTTTGGGAGACCATTAATACATTGTTTACCATTAAATAGAATGTGGTGACCGCATAGACTACTGTCTACATAGCTTAGGTCTCTGGTTCATTTTTTTTTCCTTCTCCTTTCCGTCTCTGTGACTAATGGTGTGAGATTTACTCATGTATAACTTACACACTTGTCCTTGAGCAGGTAATTGGATAGTGTCTGCATCTCAGAGGTCAATCCAGTTATTGCATTTGGGGGAAGAAAAAAAAGAAAGAAAATACAGGCAGACAGGCGTCATTTTCACTGCTCTCATACAGATTAATGGGGGGAGAGACGCAGTGACAGACATAAAGGTTGAGAGACAGACAGATACACATAATTAAAAGCAGGTACGCGGCGCAGACCAAAAAAAAAAGAAGACAGCAAGTCGAACGCCAAGTAAGCAAGCCAGACGTGTGTGTGCGCGCATGTACACACATACACACACACACACACGCACACGTGTGTGTACTCTCACACACTTGTGCGTGTGCGCGCGCGCGCACACACACACACACACACACACGGTGTAATGAAACCCAGAATAATCTTTGGAAAACTAGGTCTCACTGCCACAGTGTTGAACTTGCCAAAGAGTGAAGTAGCAGGTGTCTTAGGGCAGTGGTTGTCAAACACTTTTTTAATGCCAGATTTATGTTTTTGGCCCGCAGACCCCCACCTGAAAAGAGTTAGTGCCAGGGACCCCCACGAGAGAAGATTTGTATTGATTTGTGTTTTTCCACAATTCTTCAAGATTGTTCAAAACATTTTAAATCTCTAAAATAGGGTTAAAGAGGTTCAATTGTACCTAATTTAGCTGGGGGCCCCTTTGGAACCTCCCCTCCCCAATAGGGATGGGTATTGGCAAGAATCTCACGATACGATACGTATCACGATACTTGGGTCACGATACGATTATATCACGATATATTGCGATACGATACCTATTGCCATATATTACAATATTATTGCGATATATTGCGATATCAAGATATATTGCGATACAATACATATTGCGATATATTGCGATATATACATATATCACAACTACATATTGTATACACTACATATTGAGTAGCTGCAGATCAGTGACAGGTTTTTCGAATGTTTTTTCATAAAGCCTGTATCTGAAAAAGCAAAAAAAAAAAAGCGATATGACGGCCTGGAGCATCGATACAGTATTGCGAAATAAAATATTGTGATATATCGCAAAATAAAATATCGCGATATATCGCGAAATCGATAATATTGCCCATCCCTACTCCCCAAGGACCATGGGGGTCCCTGGACCCCACTTTTAGAACCACCCTCTCTTTAGGGCTTGAGAACAGAAAAAAAATCTATTGAGATATCAATATACCTTTCTATCAATTGCTCAGTCTCTTCTCTCTCTCTCTCTCTCTCTCTCTCTCTCTCTCTCTCTCTCTCTCTCTCTCTCTCTCTCTCTCTCTCTCTCTCTCTCTCTCTCTCTCTCTCTTCTCTCTCTCTCTCTCTCTCTCTCTCTCTCTCTCTCTCTCTCTCTCTCTCTCTCTCTCTCTCTCTCTCTCTCTCTCTCTCTGCTGCTCAGTGTTAATTGAACTTTTAACTGTATATATCCAATCCTTTCACATTCTCAGATTTAAATCAACACTAGAGGTTTTGACTGTGTGGTGTTGAGCAGGAAGTGGTCTCTGTAATATCAGAGCGTGCAATACAATATGACTGGATGAAAAGAGACACTCAGCTGGGGTCTCCTGCCGTATTGTGTGTTAACCCATTCACGCCGAGTGCCGCGCTATGAGCTTGTAGATCTGCTATTTTTTGAAAAATCGTGAAAAGTTGTGCAAATCTTTGAATATACAGTATATATTTTTAAAGCGAACATTTGTAACTCAAATCTTTGCGTCTGGGGGGTCCCTGGAAGAAAACATTTTGAGATGGGGCTCGGATTTAAGGGGTTAAGTAACACATGTTGCGATGCACACACGTGCGCAGACACACACACACACACACACACACACACACACACACACACACACACACACACACACACACACACACACACACACACACACACACACACACACACAAACACACTTTTCCTGCCATCACCACCACTGCCTCCTCCTTAACTGGAACAGCCCCTGTGTAGCTGCTGGGACACAGGGAGGGGGACACAGGGAGCCACCCCCTGACAATGATGGATTTGACAGGAGGAAAGTGTTAATGATATTCCCACTTTGATGGCTGGGGCTACTTCACTCACATTTGCATTTCCATTCATCATCCCGGCATTTATCATTATGGGGTGGCTGCCAGATCTAATTACAGTCCTGGGCTAACGGGGTAACGTGCCTGATACGGGGGGGGTGGGTGGGGTATCTCTGCTATACTCTCTCTTTGTGTCTCGCTTTCATACTTTCTTGTTCTCTCCTCCTCTCTCCTTCGCTTTCTATTCTTCTTCTCTCTCTCTCTCTCTACCTCCGTCTCTCCGTTTCTCCTTTCTCTCACCTTGTTTCTGGCTTCCTCCCTCCCTCCCTCCCTCCCTCTCCTTCCTGTCTCTCGTTATGAAGCGGAGGAGGGAGGGAAACATGGGAAAGTTTCCAGGCAGGAAGTGCAGCCGTGTAGGACCAAACCCAATTAACTTCACTCTAAATGAAGTCATTTGAGGCCTCTTCATTAGAATTAGCTCAGGGAGGGAGGGGGAGAGAGGAGGGATGGAAATAAATAAATAAAGGACGAGATTTGGTTTCATAAGACTGTTCTGTCTCGTCTCTCTCTCTCTCTCTCTCTCTCTCTCTCTCTCTCTCTCTCTCTCTCTCTCTCTCTCTCTCTCTCTCTCTCTCTCTCTCTCTCTCTCTCTCTCTCTCTCTCTCTCTCTCTCTCTCTCTCTCTCTCTCTCTCTCTCTCTCTCTCCCTCCCTCCCGCTGGGTGATATAAGCAGTGATCCAGGGAGACAACATTAGAAGGTTACGCTGATAACATTATCAACCTTAATTATTTGTGACCAGTCGCTTGTTACAAAGAAAGTGTGGGATATTACATATTTATGCAAACTATGCTTTGTACTGCGCTTTCGCTTACAATCCAGTCACTCGTATACACAGCAAGCACACAGCAGTTCGCGAAAGACAACATACATGTAAAGCGATTCATTCTCAATTACATCTTCATTGGTTGGACAATAGGGTTGGATAATACTATACATACATTAAAGAAAAATTCAGAGTTTAAACAAAGATCCATCTTCCATTTATGGCGAAAATGCAGAAGTCTCCAGATATTAATATTTAATATTAACGAGCTTACTATACGTATGTTACAGCAGACAGGATGTCAGCGGATACTTAATAGATACTTAAGACGAGTTTGAGTTATTCTGTGGTTATTCCAGAAATAACAATTCAACTTTTTAGTTAAATTAGTGAGAAACATTATTCATTGCAATTCATGAAACTGCATAACATAATTTCTGTAAAGAAATATTCTGTACTGCTACCGTAATTATTACACCATGAAGTTTCTTTTTCACTCTCCACCCATGGACCATACAATTTCTAAAATAGTTTGTTCAACATTTTTTTTTTGGCGTGTGTTTGTTTGCTCGCGGACAAAGCCTTGCACTGCAGTTCAGTGGGACACCCACAGGGTCAGGGCTGGACTTCCTATGAACCACCAGGGCCATCTTTCTCCATTCATCATTAACTCAGCATGACCTGGACAGGCCTGAGAGGTGTCATCCTTCACTGGAGATACATGCTTACCGACTCACACGCAACACACACACACACACACATGAAAACACCAAAACAGACTCCCAGCCAAATCCCCATGACACAGTGTACAGTACAGTAAAGTCTCCAAGAAAAAAAAGGGTGAGGGAAAAAAAGAAAGTTATTTGAAACCCTATGCTCACTGTGTGCGCGGGGGACCTGGTCTGGTATATCTGCTCTGGTCTATTGTCCTAAATTAAAGCAAGGCTATAGCTATTTTGCTGCAAAACCGAAAAGTATTCTGTTTGGTGGTCTGTGTGGTCACATCAATCGAAAGAAGGAGGGAAGCAAGGAGGCAGGAAAGGAAGGAAGAAAGGTGAGATTGGATGAAAGAACAAAGGACCCAAGAAGAACAAATGCAGTGACGAAGAAAAGACGGGAGAAAGTAAAGAAGGCGCAAATGAACAAACGAACAAAGGATGGAAATATGGGTCGGAAAGACAAATAAACACCTGTCTAATATAAAGTGAACCAGCATTGAGCCTTGGAAGATGTGTTTCCTCCATTGTTCAAAGTAAAAGAAGATGGAACATGGTGCACCTCGGTGGAACAACAGATTTATAGATTCAAAGCGCTGTCTGAGGGATCCAATTTTCCTCTTTGAATATTTTATATCCGTGCGGACAAAAAAGATAACTGACCTCTGGCCGAAAAAAAGTTTTTTTATAGGTTCAAGAATTCATTCCCATAATCTACATTTTAGGCATGTTTAAGTCATTAGTATGAACGATAAAATCCGACTAATCAGAATTTACTGGAGATTAAAAAACGAGGAAGCAAAAAGGCGTGGGCGATGTCGGTGGGAGGGAGTCTTTCGGGGGTTAAGACCTTTTGCGATTCAACCTAATTTACCAAAGACCAAGCAAGAGAGATAACGGCAGAATGAATCGAGACAGAGCCTGACTTGGAGGAAATGAAAGGTGCCCTGTACCCAGATAACCATCATGTCGACTAACACAGCAAATTACTGGGCTGGCTGTTATAACATGGCTGTCGCTCCATCCGTACATGTAACGAGGCGCGGGGGTGTGTCTGTGTGTGTGTAGGGGGGTGTAGTCAAGCCCTGAAACAACTTTGAACGAGTTGTTTCCTTCCACTGTTTGCCCGTTTGTTTGTGGCAGCAGGCCTCTGATAAGAGACAAGAAACCTGACAACACACACACTCACACACAGACACACACACATGCATGTACACGCACACATACACAGACAACCACGCACGCACGCACACACCGGTGCGTGCACGCGTGCCGTCCATACACAGATGCCATATGTTGCAGGAAGCCAGGAACCCTTCAAAATGAGAGGGGGCCCTGAATTATTGATCAGTGATTAGCAAATGCAATAGAAATGTTACCCTTGATGTTGGCTGACTGGGCAGTGCGTGCGCGCGTGTGTGTGTGTGTGTGTGTCTGCGCATGTGTTTTCACGTGTGTACACGTGTGTCTTTACGTGCACATGTCAATTTGGGGATTTTATTGGAACATGCATGCATGTGTGCTTTTGTGCATGTATGAAGTGTGTGTGTGTGTGTGTGTGTGTGTGTGTGTGTGTGTGTGTGTGTGTGTGTGTGTGTGTGTGTGTGTGTGTGTGTGTGTGTGTGTGTACGTGTCACACCGGGCTACAAAGACAGTCACCAGTGCAATACAGTAGAAGGGGGATCTAATTCATTATTAAGGTGGGGACAAAACAGGCGGTATGGGAGGCAGGTAACAGTAGGTGATTTCAGGCCTGTATTGATTACTGGCAACACCAGGAGCCAAGTGTAGTGTGACGAGCTTAACAAAACCTGGCAGAACACATGCACGCATGCATGCGCACGCACACGCACACACACACACAGACACGGTTTTACAAAGAGCAGACGGACTCAAAGTGCACAGGCACACCAGGCCACACGGCCGCACATGCACGCACAAACGCACACGCACGCGCACGCGCACACACACACACACACACACACACACACACACACACACGCTCTAACATGGACTGTGGCTATAGAATGGCCATTGTCACTGTCTTTGAAGCATATTATCCCTGCCGTTGCGAGGCTCTTTCACTATGGTGATTCATTTGGCTGTGGAGGGTGGCAGGTTACCTCGGCCAGGAAGTTGGTGGAAAGCTTATAGTGTCTTCTGCGGTTTTTGTTTGAGGTTAGTTAACTGATTGTATCCTTTTGTTGGGTGGCAGGTGGTTGGAGGGGGTGGGAGGTCTGACGTAGGTCGGCTTCCTGACAGTGAGTAATGTTCTCCATTCTATCATCATATCACAATATGGCAATCACAGAATTGTTGAGAGATCAGTTGTCACACCAACGATTGTGTCGTTTGAGAGTGAGAGTTTTAATAATATAGTCTGTATAACTGGCATAGAAGGTCATGACAAGTGCCCCTTTGCGGTAGGTGGAAATATATCAACTGTTAACAAAAAGGAATGAACAGCATACCATTATTCATGTTGTGACTGAACATAGTTTCTTCAAAACGACCATGAGGTATTCAGTCTACATTTGAGAACTCATTCCCAAATAGTAAGAGAAGGAAACCGTGATCCTGAATAATACTTGTAAGGCTTCAACTGTGTTCATTTAACACCAATGTCCCATGATGTGAAAATACAACAATGACAACACAACAACAAAACAACAACCTTCCACACACCTTTCTGCCCTTTTTCACACAATATCCAATTATTTTTTAGCTCCCGCCATTATCAAAATTGCCTGTCACTCCAATTCATGAGAAACTATTGCTTCACTTAGCATTACCTTGCAATGATCACTGTCTTTGCCTGCCACTCAAAGTCTCACCAAAAAGATGCTTTCAACTGGATTACAACCCAATAGCCAGACCCCTTTATCTGATAAATGCGGGGCAGCTCTATTGTGTTAGCGGGCCTTTTTGGAAGATGTATTGGACTTTAATAAAATTTGATCAATGCATTTAAAGTCAAATTGAATTATGCCCGTAAGTGGATAGGGGTTGACATATGTTTCAATATCTCGCTGAGAGTGATACATTATTCTCCGGCGAGTATAAAAACCTAATGAAATATAAATATCCATTAATCCTCACATTTCAGCCAGTCGGTCACCACGCAGCTCAGCTCAGCTCTGGCCTGCTGTTAACACAGGGTGGCATGTGTGTGTGCACGCAATGTGTGATGTGTGTGCATGCGCATGCCTTGTACTCTCGTTCATGAGAAAGGTGTCCATTGGTGTGCACGTGCTTGTGTGCGTGCAATGTGTGTGTGTGTGTGTGTGTGTGTGTGCATGGTTGAATTGTGTGCACTCATGGGCCAAGAGAGAGGTGTTCACACTGTGAGAGAGTCATCTTTATTATAATCTGCCAAAAGTAGTGGCAGCTTGAGAAAGGAATTGCCATAGCTGGGTAATGGAAAGCTGCAAGGCTGGGATATGACGAGGGCCACTTGTGAGACGTACCAGCACAAGCCATATGGCACACTGGCTTGGCAAAACTGGCATGCCATCCTCTCCGTATCCAAACAAATGTTGCCACAGGCCCGCATGACAATTAGGCACTGTTGTGTTGAGACTGACAGTGAGAGATTATCATGTTAGGCTGATTGGAGCACAGTAAAAACGTGAGTGTTAATTTAACTCTGACAGTGTACAAATATGTACAAATGTGTTCACATTCAAGTACATTCAGTTATAAATATATACAAAAACACTGAGAATTTTACAGTGACATTTTTTTATTTTATTCCTTAAAATAAAAATATCCTAGTTGTTTCGCCACTGTGGATCAATTGCAGTTGAGGGTTGATTGTCTAGGTTTAATTCATTACATCCTGCAGATGGCTCATGTTTAAATGTCAGAGGAAACATCATAATCCCTGACGTTTTAAGGTTACAGTTTAATATAAATAAGAGAAAAGAGGAAGGAAATTAGTGTATGAAACTCGATCAGATTAGTAATATTGACTCTCAGCTGACCCTAGTGGATTTGCTGTAAACACCGGGGTAATACAAACCAAAATAAATATTAGCATAATGCTGGGGGGCAAGAGAGCGCTTTTCCCATAGAGTGATTAAAATACGCGAATGGAACACAGCAAAATTTGAAATCCCACGGCATAGCTGCAGTTAGAAGGAAAAAGCTAATTTTATGATAAATTAAAGAATGCACTTACTCCCTTGAGATATAATTCTCTTGTATTTATTTTATGAAAAGAAGTCAAATTAGCCTCATCCTACATTGTCTTAAACATAATTAATAAAACATTAATTTCCTGGTGACTGTCTATTCTTTTTTTCATGGACGACTTCACTGTAGGTTCAACTCTCTTAAGGCCTGATTTGCATATCCTACAAAAGAATAATAACGTGTGATTATAATGAAGGTTAACACGAGCCTGGCTCAATAACAGCTCTGCTAAAGAGTCCATTTACAGAGAGCTCTCATATATCTTTGTTTCATTTCAGTTCATCTTGTGTTCAGCCACACTTATTAATAGAGACTGTTAACAAATATGTCATTTTACCCACTAAAACCACTCTAGCACTCTGAGAGCCATTCTCACCATTAACATTTGATTTCTTACCACACCTGCCATCAATGACAACTGCTAACAAATGTATTACCGTATATTATATTGTCAGGCAGAAACCTTGTATCTCCATAGAATTATTTTTGTAAATTAATACCCTACCTCATCGTGACAGTATTGTGACAGTGTATTGAAATTAGCCGATCTACCAGCTCACAACACGTTGCGATCAGACGTGATATGAGCTTCTAGATCAGCTATTTTCCCTCCTTTTAACCCTTTTAAGACCTGAGGCCGATTAAAAAAATGTTTTCTAAATCCTAACGCTTTGAAAAAAAATATATATATACATTCAAAGATTTGCACAAATCTTCACGATTTTACAAAAATAGCAGATCTACAAGCTCATAGTGCAGCACTCGGTGCCGCACTATGAGCTTGTAGATCTGCTATTTTTGAATAGCCAAAGAAATCTCAAGTGACACAGATGCGTTGCAGGTCTTAATGGGTTTTAAACAATGTTGAAAGTGAAAGTCGTTAATTCTGTCTGGTTTTATTTTAATAATGATTTAACTAATTAAAAGTATTAACAAGAGCTTGTGATTAAATACTAACTACATTAGATCCACTGGAACACAGGCTAATTTTTTTCACTTTCCTGAAAAGTAACGGTTTTGGACTTACAAGGTTTCCACCCGACAGTGAAGATAATATAACACATATTATTATTATATATATATTTTAACAGCTAAATCAATGTAATCACCAAGAACCTTGAAACCCTGTGTATTTCTATGAATTATAGCCTCTCTGCATTCTGTCCCTAACTGAGCCCCTCCATACCTACCAGGGTAGAAAACACAGTGAATAAAAATGCAGTCAATAGATCATGGGGGATACTTAACAGCAGACAGCCGTGATTATGAGGTGCGGGGAATGTGCCACAAACTCACTCCCAGCCAATATGTATTGCTTACGCTTATAATAAATGTTATCTTTCTGAGGGAGAAAGAAGCTGTCAAGTTGATGAAAGACACAGATGAGCATCTATATGGCTGACCAACCATGCATAGATATGCACAAATGCACTTTTCACTGTGGAGGCTGCTGAGACTGAGAGGGGGAAATATGTGGCTATATCATCCCTTTCAATGAGCATGAGTAATTGTTTAAAGTTGTTTGCCACTTGATTCTCCTGGTAGTGTGATAAAAAGGAACAAAGCAAATAGGAAAATCTCATCAATTAATACACTATATATATATATATATATATATATATATATATATATATATATATATATATATATATATAGGCATATATTATATATACACATATACACATATACACACACACACACACACACACACACACACACACACACACACACACACACACACACACACACACACACACACACACACACACACACACACACACACACACACACTGTACCTAATACACACACAATCCCCCATCAAATAATAAAATAAAATATTATTTATTCTCAGTGAATTAAATCTAATGTCCATTCAAATATTGGACCAACTAAAAGGTGGTAGGCTACAGGGCCTCATTTAGGGACAAATGCAGAGAGGCTTTAACTCAATATAATACAGGTTCATAGGTTTCAAGGTTCTTGGTGATGACAAAGATTTAGCTGTTAAAAAGATAACATATTTGTTAAATGCTGTCATTGAAGAAAACAAAAACAAAGCTAAACATTTTGTAGGGACAGTTTTATTCTGAAAGCTCAACCACACGCATTACAATTTAAAAATGATGAACCGAGGAATAAACATGTCTTTGTTAAAGCGTAACTTGACTCCCGTGGCCTTTATTATGTGTCTACGGGTATTCACTGTAAGATGGCCGACACTGTAACCGTGCCCAGCCAAGTCATGCAATCCTATTTTGTCCTTTAAATGTTATAATGACAGTGCTTAGACAACAACAAGACGTCCTCTGCCTCTCCCCAGTCTGTTATCTTGGCCTGGATCTTAGCAAGGGGTGTTAGGAGCAGTACTAGTTGTTTGTAATGAATATGTCTACTTTGCCCGACGTCTCAGGTAGCAGTGTTAACATGACGTAGAGAAAACACGAGACGGCCTGGAAACCCAAACCTGTGTTGGAATATCAGCGTTGTCCTTCACTCTAGTCACCTGGTCTTAAAGGATCATAGTCATGACTAATAGCTCGCCCCACAGTCCCAAACCTCGCAGTGGAAAGAAGTGTTTGTTCCGTTCTTTACTGATAGAGAGAGAGACACAGACAGAGAGAGAGAGAGAGAGAGAGAGAGAGAGAGAGAGAGAGAGAGAGAGAGAGAGAGAGAGAGAGAGAGAGAGAGAGAGAGAGAGAGAGAGAGAGAGAGAGAGAGAGAGAGAGGGCATCTTATTTATGTGGGGGAAAAAAGGCTATTCTCACTTCTCATATGCAAACACAAATATTCAAGTTGTCAGGGCATTACCTATTGGCCATTCTATCAAAATGTGAAGAATGAACTACTGACACCACATCCAATCCTGGATTGAATTTATAGCAGTTCAAGCCATGAGGCAAACAATCCTAGCACTGGGAGTGGGTACTAGTAAGATTTTTGGGTAATATTTATATGTTCACTGACAGCTGAGTCATGGAAATGATTGCATTTAAATGTTCCTGTTTTAACAATGACTTTATCATATAGGGTAACATCATACAGGGTGACAGTATCCCTCAGTGAAAATAACAGCTCTTTTCTCTCTGACCAAGAGAAGTGCAGAGAACATTCAGAGAAGAAAATAAGTTGGAACCACACATTTGTCAATGGTAAAAGCCCCTGACAGGCTTCAGGGAGGAGAGAGGACTCACAGGATAAATCTTGACAAAAATAATAAACAATAGAGTTATGTGTGACAACAATAGGATCACCCTTTTGTCTTTGTGCTCTTATTTAAGTCCGAGCTTCTGTCCTCAAAAGTAAGCCAAGTAAGCATCTGCATATGTCTACATACCGTAACAGAGAGATACTATACATTCCACAGAACCTTCCTATTGGACATATTAGTGTAACTGGCCTAATTGTTCAATAATAATGGCTGACTGCGGAGGTGGTGTGAAATAATGGCCAGTGAGTAACCTGGAATAGAACCACGGGAACATAACAAGAGGCAAGTGAAGCCATGCACTTAATTAAATTAAGTCTGATCCCCCTTACCTTTGCCATAACATGTTAATATTAAAGCATATACCGTTAATTAACATAGGTCATATGCATACTGTGTCATTAAGCCGCAGGGCGTGATAGGATTCCTATGATGATGAATTAAGACTGCCCATTTCCCTATCTCTCTAAGCAGCCAAGTGTGAAGAAGGAAAAAGGTGTGTGTGTGTGTGTGTGTGTGTGTGTGTGTGTGTGTGTGTGTGTGTGTGTGTGTGTGTGTGTGTGTGTGTGTGTGTGTGTGTGTGTGTGTGTGTGTGGGCCATTTGGGTGAGGTAGTACAGAATAATAGTGACAGAATGAAAGCACGTATACGGTAGTGGTTTAGAATAGATATACCTGCACACAGTGCATGTATGAAATGAAAGCAGTGCCTGCATAACTACAGTAGTTGGCTGTAAATTGAAGGATTATTCTAGGATCCCCAGGGACATTTAAAAATATTTGTAGTTGCAACCAAGCAGTTAGTATGGTGGATGAAGTACAGTGGTGGATGAAGTACTCAGATTTTTAATTAAAAGTAGCATTACACCAAAAAATAGAAATACTAACTAGTAGCTAGTAGTTTGACTTGATTATAAGTACAACAGTTTTGGCACCAAATAAAAAGTATACATTTAAACTAAATTGTCAAACCTTTGCAAAAATTGCAGATCTACAGGCTATGGTACTGACTATGGTGCTGACTATGGTTACTGCCTAGTACTGACTATGGTAGGCTAATGACCACGGTGCTGACTATAGTTACTGACTAAGGTGCTGACTATGGTGCTGACTATGGTTACCGCCTATGGTACTGACTATAGTGCTCACTATGGTTACTGTCTATGGTGCTGACTATGGTTACTGTCTATGGTGCTGACTATGGTTACTGCCTATGGTGCTGACTATGGTTGCTGACTATGGTGCTAACTATGGTTACTGACCATGGTGCTGACTATGGTAGACTGCTGACTACGGTGCTGACTATGGTAGGCTGCTGACTAAGGTGCAGACTATGGTAGGGTCAGAGCATGTAACATTTCAACATAGATCTAAATGTATTAAAAGACATGGTGGCCTTCTTAATAGCTCCTAGTAATCGGTATTTATTCAATGTAATGCTTTACCATCTGTGTGTACAACTCACATGCAACCTCAAGGCAAACCTATAGCTGGCCACAGCTCACCGCAAATGATGTGCTTGTCAGCACGCCATGTTAAAAGGAACTTTTGTGCACCACGCAGAGCATAGTTACACAGCCAGGATTTTGTAAAGGCCTTTTAGTAAGCACATTCTGTGAACTGGTTAATCCAACTATGTAAAAAATATTGAATTTACATTTACATTGGCAAAGGGGTGGTGCAGGGGTAAAGTTCCTTCCCACCACCATGGAGGCTGGGCCTTGATCCGCAGCGTCTCCAGCGCCAACGAACACAGGGGAGGGAGGGTGATATCTGTCTGACTCCTACTGGTTGGGTGGGGTGCCTGTTCAGAAGGGATCCGAACTTTGAGGAACAGTGTGTTCCTCCGCGTGCGGTATAGGCCCTCCCGGTGAAACTCCTCACTGTCGAATACAAAATAAGCAGTGGCTATACTGCATGAGACGTGTAGGTTGTCTACACTCTCCCCAAGACCCGTGATGGAAGAAGTACTCCGATATTTTACTTAAGTAAAAGTAGCAATACCACAATATAAAAATACTCTGTTACAAGTAAAAGGCCCTTGTTAAAAATGTTACTTGAGTAAAAGTGCAAAAGTATTGGCATCAAGTACCAAAATTCAAAGTACTAAAATGTTTGAAAATAGCAGATCTACAAGCTCACAACGTGTTGTGTTGTGAGCTTGTAGATCGGCTATTTTCAAATAATTTATGTATAAAATAAGGCTGAAGTGGTTAATGTATGTTTAATAATATAATAATCTATATCTGCAAAGTAACTATAGTACCTAAAGTTTTCAAATAATTGTAGTGGAGTAAAGGTACGTGTATTTGCCTCTGAGATGTAGTGGAGTAGAAAGTATATTGACAATTGGAAATACTTTAGTAACGTAAAAGTACCTCAAAATTGTATGTACTTAGCTACTTTACACCACTGCCCAAGACCAACAAGTAGGGGCTGGCGGTGACTGTGACTACACTCATGGGGGGAATTGGCAATGACTAAATTGAGGAGAGAAAAAAAAACAAAAAAACTCAACTAGACTAAATAACCTATTTGTTCCTGTTCACTGACAACTCAGGGAGCTTCTCCAGACTCCAGTATCTAAAGCTCACATTTTGTACCCATGATGGATTTTCAGTCTGTTGCCGAGTAGTCCCAGTTGTTTGTTTTGCCCTGGGAGGATGCTAGGAGCACGGTAGCAAGGAATTCCCTGTTCTGTCCTTTGGTTCTCAGGCCCCAGGCCAACCCTGGAGGAGCCCTGCTTCCAACACAAAGAGATAAATACATTCTCCCCCGTAGTATTCTTTCTGCCTGAATACCAAACAAGCACAAAATGTTCTTCAGATTAATCCATTAAGACCGGGGATGCATCTGTGTCACTTTTTGATTTGAGCTAAAAAGAATTATTTTACACTTTGGCTATTCAAAAATAGCAGATATACAAGCTCGTAGCGCGGCACTGAGTGCCGCCCTACGAACTTGTAGATCTGCTATTTTTGAAAAATTATGAAAAAGTGGGCAAATATTTGAATATATATTGTTTTAAAGCGAACATTTTTAACTCAAATCTTTGCTTCTGGGGGTCCCTGGAACAAAATATTTTGAGATGGGGGTCGGCGGCCAAATACATATCATTTCGGGGGTCCTTGACATGAAAATGTTTGAGCACCACTGATATAGAAACAAACATGTTTTCAGAATACTGTTGGGATTTAGAAGACATTTGTAGAATTGGCTTCAGGTCTTAATAAGTTAAACGATTAAAGTTACTTTTCAGCATGGTATGCGGCATGAAAGTGTAGATCCTTTCCAAGGCAGATATGCAGATCTAAGTGATAAAAGACAAAACGTAAAGATGGCTTTAACAGCTGTACATCAATATTTTGGATCCGCATGTAAGTACCGTCTCTTAAAACTTTCACATCTCAAATTTCATTCTTAGAGAAAGTTTGGATTTAAATGTGCATGTGTGTTTATTTTTTTGTCCCATGCTCACTCATCTGTGACAAGATAAGAGAGGATCAGTGAAAGCTCTCAGGTGATTAAAGTGTGACTGGCAGTGAAGAAGATTGGTGAAGTTAAAAAAAAAAAGATCCCTCTGTCCTCTGTCATCACTTTAGTGTCCAGAGACCAACAGCTGGATCATCAGCCTTAATCCTTTAATATTTCATGACTAATCTGTGAAATATTGATGGTGAGTTCATAAGTAATGGCCTGCCAGCAGTTCTCCAGACTTGTGTAAATGTGTAAAGTCGACTGTGGCAACGTTGTCTTACGCTACCTCACAAGTTTCACTCTGATACATGTGCATACTTTGAGCCCCAAGGCTTTGTCACTCGCATTGTCTTGTGCGTCTTATCCAGTTAATTAAGAATAACATTGCTATTTTCCACAGAATAGTTGAGCAAAAAGAAAAAGAAAACAACAATGCCGTGCAACAATGCTCATTTCCCAGAATGTGAAAGAATAGCAATTAACCAGTGAAAAAAACAACATCTTTGTTTTGAAGCTTAATGATGCCTTCATCGTGATCATCATCATCATCACCATCATCATCATCAACCAAACATCCTCTTTCTTCCTTCATTCTTATTTCTGTTTATTCTAGTCTAAAAGCAGCTCCAATTCCTTCACCCACAAAATCTCTGAGAATAACATGTCCCAATAACATGTCCCGGTGGAGACACTTTTTTCCTTCTTCTTCTTCTTTGCTTCCTCCTTAATTTGAATTGAAGGGAAGAACTCTCATTGTCTCTGTATTTGCACTCATCCTGCGTATTTGCATTTTAGTAACAACAAAGCCTGTACATGTCAGATCACTCATTGCAGGATGTTGTTTGCCCATGTAATGAACATGCCTCTGAAGTTCTGAAATAAGAATCAAATTCCCACACAGGGAAACATCTCATTTAACTCTTAGATACTACTGTGTGTACAGACACTACAGTCTGCGTGTCAGCCAACCTGGATTTGGATTTGTTTGTCTTCTTTTGTGTGATCTCACACTGGATATTGGAGTGCCTGTGCGTGTGTGTGTGCGCGCGTGCGTGCGTGTGTGTGTGTGTGTGTGTGTGTGTGTGTGTGTGTGTGTGAGGTGGGGGTGAGTATACTGTACTCAATGGCAATGGCCATATACTGTAGTACATTGCATGACAATTAGCAGATATATAAAACTCACAACGTGTTGCATCATGACATATTGTGAGCTTGTAGATCTGCTATTTCCGAAAAATAAAAAAGTATAAAGATATGTGAAGATTTCACCAAAATAGGGACAGGATCAAGTAAGGACCAACCAGCTCATCGGGATCAGTTAGGGGTCCAGGGTCTTGCTCAAGGACACTTCAACACACAGAGGGACACGTGGATCGAGCCAGGGATCGAACCAAGTGGCCGCTCTATACCTTCTGAGCTCTATCGCCCAGCCGCCATGTCTCTATACTTATATCCATGTAATTTAGCAAAAGGTATGTTTGTTTACAACCTTGTTATGGGTTTGGAAACTGGCTTTTTGACATTTGATGCATGTCATCTTTTTCCTTCATGTCTTATCACTCCTTATCTAATGCTATCTATTAAAGTAGCAATTTAAACAGGAATATACATGCTGGGATCGAAAAAAACTCTCAGTGGGCTATGGACAGGAATAATACCTGCCTACCTGTGATGCTTGCCTAAGTTCCTACTAATATGGCTATTCTGGAATATGATTACGACCAACCAGTGGGATTGAGATATGAATGTATGGCTGCATTTGGAAATTAGATACTTAAGATCTCGGCAATCAAGTTCCATCTCCGAGATGTTATAGCATGGCGGCACGGTCTGCATCACATCCAATTACTAGGGCTATGTATCCTCTGCTATCTCACGATTCAATTCGATTCCTATTCGATTAAAAATCAAAAAATGATTCCCAATCAGTTTAATCCAAATTATTTCAGTCATATTGTTTTCATCTGGACTTAAACAACCAAGTGTAGCCTAGTTATTTCCAACAGCTCAAACAATAAAAGATATAATACCAGAGAGGGTTGTGTAAAAAGTCTTGGCTTTGATGGAATCTTAGATTAGGTGTAGTTCTATTTGATGCAGATATACAACATAATTACTTCAATGCAAGTAACATTAACGAGTGTCAACGAGCGTCAGCTGGACAGTGACGTGCACACCTCAGCTGCCTGTGCTGAACTGAAAGTGACTGGAGTTTTAAAAAAGCCCTTGAATAAGACATGATAATGTTTACTGTGATTATGGTAAGCTTACATTTTATATCATAAACAGCCTAAAAACTCCTGTAACTTTAACCAGCAGAAGAAAAAATATATATTTTTTGGAAAAATAATGTATAATATATTTTTAAATCGATTTTTGGTAATTGTGAATCAATTTTGAATCGTTGATAATAAGAAACGTGATTCTTACATGAATCAATTTGTTCACCCCTACTAATTACTGCTTTGAAAAGGCAACAGGAGGGAATAAAGGGATAGGGATAGGTGTGGAATGGAGGGATATAGGTATAGAGCACCAGCTGAAGAATCACTCCAGGGTTTACCAGTATCTCTTTCAAGCAGATATATTCCATTTGTTCTCGCAAACCTGCAAGGGTTTGTCCTCAACAATGTCATCACAGTGTGTGCATGGATGGAGGTCACCCAGGGATTCCCTCTTGAGGAGCCCAGCACTAAAACTGGGCCAGCAAATGCCATGTGTATCACCAGCTAAATTCAATTTAGTTCATGCTTCATTTATGTTTGGTGGTGTAATAAGTTGTGGTAAGACAGAGAGACAGAGAGAGAGAGAGAGAGAGAGAGAGAGAGAGAGAGAGAGAGAGAGAGTCTGTGCATGAGTGAGATAAAAGGAGAATCTGTTATTGTGCCAGTGTTTGCTCTGTGTGCTCAAGCATGAGCATATATCCACATGTGTGCAAGCATTGGTGCATGTGTCCTGCAAGCTTTATAATCACATGCATGGCTAAGCCCAGGCATCTTAGGCCTTGGGCCATGGATGGCTCATGCATGCAAGTGTCATGAAATGAGTTGAGTTGATTTTGCGCTGTTGGCACACTTACTACTATCAAATTTACTGCTCAGCAAGCATCACAGGCGTCTGTCTTCTGTTTTACAGACGGAAGCGTCAGATCCACTGTCGAGTGTGACCACATCCCTGAAAATGAGTTTCCTCCCTCTCTCAGTCAGGTTGCTCCACTCATCTGGGTGGATCATTTCAGTTCTAGGTTTCCAACATCTTGTGTTGTTGTAAATTAAGACGTCATGTCCTTCTACTCAAAGGGTGTGCTCCAGAGGGACCCTTGCTAACATGTATGTTAAAAAAAATAACGGCCCGGACCCTTGGCCTAGCAGTCCGGGCACCTAGGCTCCAATGCAGCCTGACAGCGCATCGTGGGGTCGAGTCCCGTTCCCGGCAAGCTTTGCTGTATGTGGCTCTCCGTCTCTCTCTCCCTTTTTCCTGTCTGTCTCCACTTACGCTAACAATAAAGGCAAAAAGCCCAAATAAAAAAGATTAAATAAAATAAGAGTCCATCATTCTGGCCACGTCATAGTAGGCGAACATTTGCAGGAAAAAGGCAAACATTCACAGACAATAGCAGATCTACAGTGCAATCTCACAACGTGTCGCAACACGACATATTATGAGCTTGTAGATCGACCCCAGTCAATGTAGTATATAGGGTTTAAGTCAGGCGTCTTCAACAGGGGGTCCGGGACCCCTAGGGGGTCCTCAGAGTTACTACAGGGGGTCCGCCAAATCTTTGTGTGATTTGTTTTACCATAACATCCCTTTTCTGAGAACTTTAGCCAAAAATAGCAGATCTACAAGCTCACAACGCCTCATGCTGCGAGGCGTTGTGAGCTTGTAGATCGGCTAATTTTTGCAAAGAGGTATAGGTGTAGAGGGAAAAAAGAGCAGACCAAGTAAACAAAAAATGGTTTAATCTGAAACAATTTTATACAATATAGAGGGGGTCCTGCTTCATCTCTCTCTCAGCTAGGGGGTCCTTGGCCTGAAAACGTTGAAGACCCCTGGTTTAAGTGATTAAAACATGATGCCCAGGTACAATTTCTGCAGTTACTATGAATGTTAATGAATGTGTGATCAATTCATTGGCTGGTACATTGTCTCGCAGAGAATGAGACTGCTGACGTTTGAACCGTCGCTTTACTTCACTTTGCTGTACAATTGAAATATTATTAGCACTCATAGTATTAACCACACCCAATCAATCTATATGATCATTTTAAATGACTTGCTTTGGCTGATTGCCAGGTGGTATTTTTCCTAATTTTCCCAAAGATGTGCAGTGAATGTAGAAAATGGTTCACAGTTTTCCTGAAGCATATCCAACCTTTAACCAGCCTCTTTATCTCAATAACGGAGATAGCCCTCAAGAAATCACATGGCATAAATACGGGGACGTCCCAAAGCCATGGAAATGCGTTACATTACTTATATCCTACAGTTTATAAGCCCAATCTCTCCCCCAATAGTAATGCTATGATCTGTGGGCGAGACAAGACACTACACAACGGGTACATACTATAGCAGCTCTTAATAAGCCTGTCTGGACAGATTCTGATAAAGAGTTATCCCATAAACTCCCTCAATCCCATTTATTCCCTGAGCAGTAGTGAGGGGGAAATACTATAAAGTGCAAGCAAATGCACCAATTGCATTTCTGAAGTGATAAATATTTCAGTGGCACTGAGAACATATTTAAACTGCATTCAAGGCTCCCCTCTCTTCTTCTTCGCTGTGAGATTAGAATCCCCCCACTCGGCTTTTAGAGATAATCAATGACTCTTGTTATCCCCCCCGCTACAGCCTTCTTTGGGTGTTGAATGGTATGAAATAAAGTGTGTGTGTGTGTGTGTGTGTGTGTGTGTGTGTGTGTGTGTGTGTGTGTGTGTGTGTGTGTGTGTGTGTGTGTGTGTGTGTGTGTGTGTGTGTGTGTGTGTGTGTGTGTGTGTGTGTGTGTGTGTGTGTGTGTGTGGTGGTGTACACTGTATAATAAATGCCCAAGATGTGGCGTGGCGTGAACACCATTAATCTACATGTTCTGGAAATATAACTGATTGTCAAACAGACGCTCGCAGATATTCCATCACCTATCCAATTGGCTTTTACCAAGCTCTACAATTCATTTGCGGTGTAATGCGCCCAATAAAAATGTATTCTGACTGCTCTATTGATTGTGAAATAGCTTAATCTCACCGTGGAGGCAAAAGATGTATACCCACCCATTTTCCTCCAGAAATATTGTCTTAGCGTGGTACATTCTCGTATGAATTATTGCTTCTCGCAGATACGTAGCATTTTTCGCTCTCACCGGCTCATTTTCTGCTTCATAATGCGTTATTATAGATCTATAAAAAGAGAAATGAATTACAGTACCGGGGTTGCACGTTGAATGTTGGACCAGTAAATTGCTGGACATAATGAATTCAAGCAATTTAGTCATTGTGTCACAATGTCATGCAATAAGGATACAATAAGATACAGATATTGTGTTATATATTGTAATGTTCCAGAGTGATATCCAGCAGGACAGCTAATGCTATTTGCACTCAACGTGTGTTGATTTTAAGTTTCATTAGTGCCAGATGGGCAGGGATTCCCCCACTTAAGATCATTAGATTGTGCCATTCAAGGTGTTAATTGCATTAAAGTGCGCAACCTTTTTAATAGACCCTGTTGTGTAGACTTTCAGACCCTAAATGAGTTGAAGGTATCAAGGTATCTGTGTCATTTTAGATTTCTTTGGCTATTCAAAAATATCAGATATACAAGCTCATAGCGCGGCACCGAGTGCCACACTATGAGCTTGTAGATTTGCTATTTTTGAAAGATCGTGAAAATGTGTGCAAATCTTTGAATATATATATTTTTAAAGCGAACATTTGTAATTCAAATCTTTGCTTCTGGGGGGTCCCTGGAACAAAATATTTTGAGATGGGGGTCCACGGCCGAACACATATCATTTTGGGGGTCCTTGACATGATAACGTTTGAGCACCACTGATATAGCAACATATGTTTTTTTTCTGAAAACTGATAGGATTTAGAAGACATTTGTAGAATCGGATATCTCAGGTCTTAATGGGTTAATATTAGTCTGGAAATGAAAAAATTAAAGGTGCTATCAATTATTAATTTCTCATCCACTGGTTGGTGGGCGTATGGCAGCATACTATGAAAACATTAAACCTATATTCTTCTGACACTGTTTTATAGCCATATGCGTGGACATATTGGCACTACCTTTTGTATCTGCACATCTTAAACTCTTTACATTTCAAACTGTGCTCAGATTCCTTTACCTCACATGTAAAGGTTGCATTCAAATGGAACAAGTGATTCTGACTGAGCTCACGCTCGGCTCTCATGCTTATATGTTCTCTTTCGTTTCCTCTCTTCACTTCCACCTCCCTTTACTCTGTTCCGCTCCCTTTTTCTGTTACCCCTCCCATCTCTCTCTCTCTCTCTCTACGTGTCACTTCGAGCTACAGTATGTGTGTATCATTAGCCGCTTTTCTCCATTATCTGCAGCCATCTAGTGTCGGCTTTGTGCCCTGGAAATTATGCTGCTCCTCTGCCAGACTACATAGCTTTACAGTATAGGCTACAGTAGTATTGTCGAATGGCAATCTAAAGCCATCTAAATCTCCACTTACTGTACACTTAAACAGGCTAGTACAAGAATTCAAAACATTGTTCCGGTAGACCTGCTGGTGATTCGGTGCTAATATACTGTATCAAAACATTCTGTTCAGACGTGATCCACAGATTACATCCATCAGTGACTATTGCTGTTTATTAGTGATTATTCGTAATTCATTGTAACGTCACTGTTAGCATGCAGACAGAAGAGAAACAAAAACAGGAGTAATACCTGGGAGCCATGCCAAAATATGAGCACATCATGTTAAACAAAGACACACTGGCTGTCTTTGTATGCATGTGAAAGGTTAGGCTTGATTTACGGTTATACTAAGTTGCACGTTGGTGTTGCACACCCAACATATCCAATCTAGAAGATCTGCTATGAATCATTAAAAACATACCGCTAGGGCAGTGGTTCTCAAAGTGGGGTTAAACATGGCATCAAAACATAGCATAAAAATCAGTCTAAACACTTAATCTTTATATAGATCAGCTAGTTGAAAATAGCCGATCTACAAGCTCACAACGAGTCGCATCTGCATCATTTGCTATTTTCAAAAAATCTTGAACAAACGTTTGAATATTTTTGGAAACATTTTAACAACACAAATCTTGTATGGGGGTCCCTGGCACAACATATTTTTAGATGCGGGGGGCCCCCGAGTAGCCCCCCGAATAGCGCAGCACCGAGTGCCACGCTATGAGCTTGAAGATCTGCTATTTTTGTAAAATCCTGGCACAAACATTTTTGAGACAGGGTGGTCCGCAGCAAAAACATTGCTGCGGACATCATTTTGGGGTCCTTGACATGAAAAAGTTTGAGAACCACTGGTGTATGCCACAGCCACAGAGCACAACAGAACAAAACAACACAACAGAAAACAGAGGAACAGCAATATGTGATACACTGTGTTGTTCTCCTCCGCCAGACAGACAGACAGACAGACAGACAGTCTCAGTCATGACGGGGAACACCTGGGCACCCTCCAGGCTCTAACACCTCGGCCCCTGGGGCTCTTCACCTGGTGAGAGGGGCCCCTGCCTGCACAGCCTCCCCACCAGCTCCAGAGCTAAACCTAAACGCAGGCAGATTATCACCCATTGCCCAAAAGGGACGTGAGACCTATCGTGTCAAACTCTGATACATTAATCACCCAGGAAGAAGAGCAGGAGAAGAGTCTGAGCACGGAGCAGCATATCAGTGGTGGAAAGTAACTAAGTACATGTACTCAAGTACCGTACTCAAGTATGTTTTGGGGCGGTGTAGCCGCCCCCTATAAGTGAGTTTTGGACACCGACCAAAAGATTTGTATACCCCCTAACCCTTCCATTGTTAATGCAAATCGATACTTTTGCAAAGTCAGCCAATCACATTACAGCTAGTGTCATCACCACTAACTGTAATGTGATTGGCTGACTTTGCAAATTCAGGACTGTGATTGGCTAGCGAAACACATGACACATGTGCAGCCCTATGAATAGCAGTATGGACTTTAAAAAAAGTCATTTATTCTTTTTTTAAAGTGAGTCATGTTGTGATGACCACACACCGCCCACTTCACACTGGGTGTGATTTTTACTTCACTGGAGTATTTTCAATTTTCTGCACTTTTAATTCTATTCCACTACATCTCAGAGGCAAATGTTGTATTTTTACTCCACTACAATTGTTTGTTGAAAACTTTAGCTACTAGTTACTTAGTAGAT
This sequence comes from Gymnoscopelus microlampas, assembly GCF_963454915.1. Taxonomy (NCBI): domain Eukaryota; kingdom Metazoa; phylum Chordata; class Actinopteri; order Myctophiformes; family Myctophidae; genus Gymnoscopelus; species Gymnoscopelus microlampas. The sequence goes on along the minus strand of NC_139940.1, from coordinate 31,653,885 downwards.
TTTGATTATTATTACAAAACACATACATTAACTACTACTACTACTTAACTACAGCCCTATATACATTTCGGCCATTTGAAAATAGCCGATCTATAAGCTCACAATGCGTAGCATTGTGAGCTTATAGATCAGCTATTTTCAAAAGATTTTCTATACATTTGAAAACTTGTGAAATGGGACATTCAGCATGAGTACTTTTACTTGAAGTATATTTTGATACCAATACTTTTGTACTTTCACTTAAGTACATTTTGAATTCCAGACTTTTACTTGTAACTTGTGACATTTGTGAAAACATTCAATTTCTTTATGTACCATTTTACACCATTTTTATTGGAGCATATGAGTGTGAAATCAATTTATTTATGTAAATTGCAGCTATCGATTGTAAAGATTAAGACAGCTTCTCCATGTCACTGATGATTTACAACTCTGGAATGTAAATAAGTGAAAGTGCAGAAGAGTAGGTTAGGCAGTGCTTGTGAGTGCATATGTAGTAGTGGAGTGGAGTGTTCATGTAAGTGCATGAAAGTAAGTCTGCAAGCACACACTGCAAGCATAATGGGCTTATGCTTTTAGGCATGCACCTACAGTACAGCAAATATATACGCACATGTGCATGCACGCACACAAATACACACAGTTCAGACTTTTTTGTCAATCAACATTCACTCAATCTTTCTTCATCTGTCAGGCCACTCATGTCACATGTAAAGATTTGAGACATACAATAAAGATGTCTAGCATGTAGTGCTTCAGTTTTTTATCAGACAATGTCAACAATCGAGAGTGTCTTTGAGAAGCTTTTGGCCTGCTCATCTCCTGTGCCGAGACCACAGTGAAATAGGAACTGACAGGGGAGATGCATTTTTCTTTAACACCACAGATAAAAAAAAGGAAAGAAAAAAACAGATCAATAGCACTTTGCACCCAGCTGTACCTTAGCTTTTAGCTTTTCATACTTCTATGAGCTTCACTTTTGACACACTCACTGAGGGGTCTCAGTGGAAAGAGGGTAAAAAATCAAAACTGCTTCACTGTCTATCAGATGAAACAGAAAAAAGGATGCAGTATAGATTTTACAGAGTGGTTGTAAGAAAAATGTAAAAATGTAAAAATGTGAATGAGCATAACGTCACTGTCGGGTGGAAACGTAGTCGTAGTACGTCCTCCGTTACATTTCAAGAAATGGAAAGAATAACCTGCGTTCCAATGGATCCAATGTAGTTATTATTTAGGGTGCGTTTGGAAATACAGCACTGAGTGCACTGGCCAATACAAACTAATAGGCCAGTGCGCTCCGAACGCGTGCAATTTCCGAACGCACCCCTAGTCACAGGCTCCTTATAAACGTACTGTAGTGTAAGTGACATTTATTTGGTTTAAACAAAAAGTATTTTGTGAAAAAATATATTTAAAAATATTTTTTTTTAAAGAAAGAAAATGGTATCCAACCTGAATATGCATTTTCCGTTTATTAAAGAGCTGTAGAGACAGGGATTCCCATTACTGAACAAACAATCTATAGCATTACTATCAGAATATGGAGCTATGTGTTTCATTGGTTAAATATTTATGAAACCCATACTTTCACTTTCAACTTCTTTCAAAACTAAATATCAAAAATAGCTGATTTATAAGCTCACAGCACCACAATTTCATTTAATTTGATTTCAAACCTTTATTTATTCTCGAAAGACATTGAGGTTGCCCTCATTTGCAGTGTCGTCGAGATACATCACAGTGCAATTTCATTTTCACATCAATATTCATATCAAAAACAAGACGGAACAGAAACAAAATAAAACAACCTTTCCCTATCGTGTGATACAACACAATTTAAAAGCAATTGGAGACACTTGTGGGTAGGCCTGCAATCAAGGATTGAAATTGTCCGTATGTTATGGGAGAACAGATCTTTAATTTAAGCTGTAGGTCATTCCAGGTGGTTGGGGCACTAAAACAAAAGGCTGTTTTCCCAAGTTCAGTCTTTACTTTGGGGACATTGGTCACAATGTGACATGCCGTGAGCTTGTAGATCAGCTATTTTTTGCAACTTTTGCACAACACTCTTGTATGACAAAGTAGGGCATTCATTTATGAAAAAAAGAAAAAAAAACGGGGCAGTAATATTCCAGTACGCATTGACTGCATGCACTCATTAGTATTGTGGTATTTACAGTGTTGTAAATGTCCTGTTGAACAGCACACAGGATTTGGGTGTAGCACACAGGATTTGGGCGTAGCACATCACACACACACACACACACACACACACACACACACACACACACACACGCACTCCAACTCCACTGACTTGTTTGGCTGTATTGACACAAGGCATTCAGAGCTGAATGAAAAACTAATTAAATGAAAATATGTGCAAAGCTTAGTGGTGTGTGAGCTTCTACTGTACACACAGGGCTCTGTCAGACATTTGTAACCTAATTCTGTTATGTTTCAATTACCAGATGCGGCTTTGGAGTCCAGGGGAAGGTTAAGCAAACATGACGTAGGTATATACTTCGGCTCAAGGTGCACAGACTTCCAGCCTAAACGCCCCTATCTGCCTATTTAATTAACTTTAAACCCAGACTTATGGTAAATATGAGCTCGGGCTTGTTTATGAGCGAGCTGGTAATTCGGGTTGAGGCCCTCTATTTTAGGGTCATCTGGAAGTCACTTCCACTAAAAGAGAGGGCTTCATTACATTTTTTTACACCTACGTTTCACTGGCTGGGCGCCTGAAAATGGTTTAAACAGTTTCAAATACCAGCTCTGCTTGAATGTACTCTTATGATACAATGTTTTCCTGTATAATGTCAGTCAGAAGTTTGTTTATTGAGCGGGAATACAAGTAAGTTATTGCGATGCAACGGCTCTCGAATTAAGACAAGAGAACCTCAGAGTGTGTGTGTGTGTGTGTGTGTGTGTCTGGTAAGACAAACAAACATAATGCAGCATTTGTAACAAAAAGTACCCTGATCCATCATCTTTCTGGTATCCAATAACCCAGGCCTTGCATCAATGCAGCAACTGGGCATCAAGAAAGTTGGAGGCCCTTACTAAACTGCCCAAATTCTTCTGTGTGTCTTGGCTATATCCCATGGTGAGATTCAACTTGAAACATTCTATTGAATTATTGATTAAATGCGTTTTCTAAGGGTGTTTTTGTGTTTACTTAAATCCCTTTAGTAATGTTTGCTTAACCGTACCCGTTTCACGAGGAAACAGGAAATGACTACAAGTATTCCATCAACAGGGAATCCTGGGCAATAGCTGCCAAAGATAAGAACATACCTAAAAATGACATACTGTGTGTGGTAACCCATGTATATCATAGAGAAATGTTGGGTTGCCAAAGTGTTCAAATACCTAAGTCACAAATAGGAGCAATGCAAGAGAAATAGGCGGTATATAACCAAGTCAAGGCATGCATTCTGGCTCTGACACGCTTTTGCAAATACAAGCCAAAATGACTGAATGAGTCTTTATTGACAGTCGGTCTGAAACACATTGTGGCTTATGTGTCTCCAGAATGACTCTAATGATGGGGAGCCGTTAACCAGCTGCACCACCAGCGAACAGTCTGCCTGATGGTGCCAGGCTCTGCTCCACAGAACCAGACAGGATAGAAGAGACATCGACACGTTCTTAACCCATTAGAACCGGGAACGCATCTGTGTAACCACTTAAACCAGTGCTGCTCAACCAGTGGTCCTTGAGGGGGTTCCAGGTGGTCCCCAGCCAAATAAATAATTAGGAACCAAATTGACCCTTATATGTCTGTAACTCTGAGTGTACAAATCCATTTGTACACTCTCAGAGTTAAATGAACACTGATAATGATGATACAGTGTAGATTGGGACCCCCAAGAGCCAAAAGCGCTTGAGCTTTTTAACATTTCTAACTCAAATCTTTACTTCTGGTGATTCCACAAATGTTTTCTAAATCCTAGCAGTTTTTTGAAAAAACTTGTGTTGCCATATCAGTGGTGCTCAAACCTTTTCATGTCAAGGACCCCCATCCTAAAATATGTTGTTCCAGGGACCCCCCAGAAGCAAAGATTTGAGTAAAAAAATTGCGCTTTAAAATATATATGTTCAAAGATTTACACACATTTTCACGATAAAAAAAAAATGTAGATCTACAAGCTCATATATATGAGCTTGTATATCTGCATTTTTTGAGTGGCCAAAGTATAAAATAATGGTTAAAGTGGGTACACAGATGCGTTCCTGGTTTTAATGGGTTAATCAGCATTCCTAAGAGGTAGAGCTCAGCTTCCATACATTGTTTTTACCAGCTGCAACAAGGTGCTATTACTTTTTATTACTCTACTACTTCACCTTGTGAGTCTTTGTGTGTGTCATTGTTATAATGGCAAAATATGGTCCTGATGACACCTATTGTATAGGGAGAACTACCACGACAGCAGTTGCAGTGTTGAAAAAAATGTTCGTCAACTACCTTTTTTCACTGACGAAAACTATGATAAGCTATGATGACTAAAACTAAGACTAAATCTATTGACAATTTCGTCAACAAATAAAACCTAGACTAAAATGTTAGTGGAGAAGATTTCCAGTAGAACTAAAAGACTAATTTTGTGTTTGGTTGTGCTCGGGTGTTGCGCTCTGAAAATAGCAGATCTACAAGCTCACAACGCGTCGTGCTGCGACGCGTTGTGAGCTTGTAGATCGGCTATTTTCAGCACGCAACCAAGTGTAAAATCTACCATTACGACGCCATCAAGTCACCGCCAAAATACATTTTAGTCGACTAAATCAATTGTAGATTTAGTCGACTATAATATTATGATATTTAGTCGACTAAAACTAGACTAACAGTAAAACATTTCAGATGACTAAAATATGACTAAAACTAAATGGAATTTGATTCAAAAGACTATGACTAAAACTGAATCAAATTTTGCTGTCAAAATCAACACAAGCAGTTGTCAGTACTTTGCCAGGCATTTATATCGGGGAAGACAGGGATGGATTCCTATATTGAATCTGGGCCCACCCAGATTGACAACTTGCCCTATACCGTATGAAATCCATGAAAACTTCAGATTCCACTGGGTGCGGTAGAGTCACTATAGACTTCGTATAGAGTCGTTTCAGAAGCATCCCAGTAGCGGTAAACGTTTGTTTTTGGGCCAAAAGAAAAACATGTGCCTGGATAATGTCAGCTCGCAGAAAGCAGCCAAATACACCGTGGGAAAAAAAGGTCATATTGACATCATCCCCCAGTCGTTACACTTTTCCAGGTGCAGTCATCAGACGCATGGTGTATCCGTCACTGGTTTATATGTCTGTCTGTGGACCAATTTTGACAATGCGATAGCATCACAGCTGTGCAAGATGCGGTGTCTGAGAAAGGGTGCTGGAAGTAGGGGGTAGAAAAGAAGTAGGGAAGAGGCCATTGCCACCGCCACACCTTACGCCCCATGAATACCTTCCGTTTTGTCACGGTAGGTGTGATCCCATCACAACATGGTTTCTAGTTTGATATTGTCATTAGCCACTAGGAACCCTAGTGACCCTATTCTGGCATGTCATAAAAGGTGAACATTTGGTGAATGTTCAGTGAGAATAAAACATGCGATGCGTGGTACGCTATTTTCGGCGAAGAGATTTGTGTAGAGGGAAAAAAGGAGACGACCAAGTATAGAGCTCCGGTGGACCACCGTAAGTGAAGTATATATAGGGTTTAAGTGGTTAATACTGCAGTTATTTGGTGCATGATACTAAACCTATCATGTTACAACAAGTCAGCCATTATTCCATTCAGGACTTCAGTGCCAGGTTTACTGAACATTAAAAAAATGATGAGTCATTGCAAGTTGGCAGCGGTCCACTACATTATTACAACATTATCAAAATCCAGTGGTTATGAATACCGAAGGAGATCATGATACTCCAGGACATGTCCGTTCTATCAAGTCTACCTCTATGCTCTCCTTACTGCCTCGCGTACTTCCCCTCCATACAGGGGTGCAGGGGGATAAATGTGATTTAAATTAATAGCTGCTACTAAATAACTCCTCGGCTGGTAAACGATGCATTCATCAGATACAGACAGCCAATATTCTGTGATTCATGGCTCTCCTTACGACATGAAGGGTGCCAACAAAAATTGTTATTACTTTTTAATAAAGTGTACCAGTCACTAATCCTGTCATTTATCAGCTGAAGTGCATTGGTATGGAGCATGGGCCTTGTGAAACGGTGCATGGGGGAGCTCTGATGGAAAAGGAATGGGAATTAAATGCAGAATAAGAAGAATGCCGAAAATGAACAGCAGAAGTCCTTCATACTGTCGTGTATCCAGAACACTGCTGCTGTACAGGAAAATAAGTGTACAAGATTTATTAGAGTTTGCTCCAGGATAAATGGAAGATTGTGGACTTTGTTTAATACCACTGTAGGATTCATTGATTACCTAATTTCTTCTCTTCAGAGGGTGACAGATAAATGAAACCTGATGATGATTAGGACCATGTCGTGAAGGCACACACATTGTTGTGTAATAAATTATCAGTTATCCATTTAACTTAAATTAAATTCTCACTTAAGCTTAAAGGCGTAGTTCACCCCAAAATGTACTTATTTTCTATCAATTACACACCCCATGAAGCCTTGAATTCATGGATTTGTTTAGTTTTTGTGCATTCCTAAGCCAATAATTTGATTACTGGCGGAAAGATGATAATGTATCCGGTAGGAGACACAAAGTAGACTCTTTGTGTCTCCTACCGGAAATACCCTCGGTCATCAAATTATTGGCTCAGGAATGCGACAAAAACAAAAACAAATCCATGAATTCAAGGCTACATGCGGTAGTGTAATTGATAGAAAATAAGTATTTTTTTGGGTGAACTACTCCTTTAATAATCACTCACACAAGTATTGCAACACATCTAAGAATATAGTATTTTCAATTAGACATGGTAAATATGCAGATTTCCAGGTTCAGCAGCAAGTGATGTTAGTTCCTTTCACAGCAGCGCTTTAAACAGTTTTACAAATTATTAATGGAAATAGATTATTATCACGGTATAACACTTATCCAGGCAGTCCCATGCCTGTGCTGCATGGACAGAGAATATATACCACCCAAACCCGTTACGATAAAGCCATCACTTTGAGCTACAGTGATTAAAGTATGTGTCTTGACCTTGTATCCTTGACTGAGATAAACCCTCCAAAATTCCTGCAACAAACAAGCTGTAGGTCCCTTAATTTAGCCTCGCGGCGGAATCACTTGAGGCTGTTGAAGCGGCCGTCGACGATTCCCCTTGTGTACGGCCCAATGTTAAGCCTGCAGAACAGGTAACAGTCAATCCATTAACCTTAGCTTTTAGCGGCTGCTCCATGTCACTGCCTCGGAGCCACCGCACACACACACGCAAATGTGTGTGTGTGTGTGGCCTCACAGCTGCGAACGTGGACGCACGTGCACTTACATGCATATTGGATAAAAGCATATGCACGCAGACACACATGCACACACACACACACACACACACACAGGTGCCCACGCTCGCATGCACACACACGCACGCACGCACGCACGCACGCACACACACACACACACACACACACACACACACACACACACACACACACACACACACACACACACACACACACACACACACACACACACACACACACACACACACACACACACACACACACACACACACACACACACAGCTCCCTCTCTCTCTCACCCACTTTTCCACACATTCACTCCCCACCACCCCCCACCCCCCACCTCACTCTCCTTTAATACATTTTTCTTAATAGTTGCCCAGCAGACTGAAAAGGTCAGCAGAGCTTCTCTTGACATTGACTTTGCCATTGTAATAATAAGCTCTTCTCTCTTTCCTTCTTCCAACATCAACAATGCCTCATCACTGAGGCTAAAGCCCCCCTCCGTCCATCCATCCCCCATGTGCATGAGCAAACACAAACACACACACACACACACACACACACACACACACACACACACACACACACACGTGCGTATATGCACGCATGTATACATACATACATAGGCAGTAATGTATAAAAGAGAAAGTACTCACACTCACTTCCTCACTCTCTCACTCACTCACTCGCACGCACACGCACCCACACACCCACACACACACACACACACGCACGTACGCACACACGCACACACACGCATCCTTCAGCCCCCTCAGCCTAAGTGGGTGTCAGCAGCTGTCTTCAGGTAGGTAATATGAAAGGGCTTCCAAAGGCAGGGGTCATGTTAAATTGTAACGCAAATGTTATTCCTCAATTATCCTTCTGGGGGAAATGTCAACTGCTTCAGGGAGAATCATACTGGGATAAAAGTGTGTGTGTGTGTGTGTGTGTGTGTGTGTGTGTGTGTGTGTGTGTGTGTGTGTGTGTGTGTGTGTGTGTGTGTGTGTGTGTGTGTGTGTGTGTGTGTGTGTGTGTGTGTGTGTGTGTGTGTATGGTCCGTCTCTCTGCCATGCGCCTCTCTGCTGCCTCAGGCCATGGAGTCAAGTATTCACACTTTAGTGCCCACTCCCACCTAGTCTCTCCACACAAACACACATCATGTTGATTTGTGAGCATGCGCGCACACACACACACACACACACACACACACACACACACACACACACACACAAACACAGAGAGAGTCACTCCTTCGTTGACCACAAAATAATGATGTTTGGTCTTCGTAACAGACACATTAGCCACCGTAGCATTGATACATTTTCAGCTAATTATTTTGTTAATCCAATAAAGGATGGATTGCAATTACAGGGTCCATTTTTACACTCTCAGGGTTAAATTAACAATCAGGATTTAACTGTGTATAATATACATTGTGCCCTTACATCTGTGGTAAAGTCATCATTTAACCATGTAAACCCTACATACTTAGTTGACCGGAATCCCCAAGGGGTCTATATTAGACCCTCTCCTGTCTTCACACCACACTAAATATCTTTGCCGAAAATAGCAGACCTATGAGCTCACAACAGGTCACGTGTTGTGAGCTTGTAGATCCACAATTTGTTTTGCAGAATGTTAGCCCCTGAATAGGGACGCTTCATATGGTTAAAGCAGCTATAAACATTAAACAAAGATTACCTTGCGGGTTATTTTCAGAAGAACCCCCCCCCCTCCCCATGCATTCTTGTGATGGCTGCCCAGTTGGGACCTGGGGTGTTTCTCAAGTGAATTTAATGAAAAACTCTGCTTTGATTGGCAGCTGAATGCCTTAGCTAACAAAGACTCTTCTCAACAAGGGGTCAGGAGTGAAAATAGCCCTGGCCTTTGCCATTGGCCTCCCCCTGCCTGGGCTCGCTGGATATTACAAGTTACCAAATTTATATTTGCAATAACAAATTGACTCCAATTGGTCTAAGTGGGGGATCAGGACCTGCCTAGAAATTTGCACTGCCTCCAGGAAATCGGTTTGTGGGACCTTTGTCTCAACGAGGGGTCATTTCGCTGTCGCCTGGGGGACACGAGGAGGGAAAAGTGCGCGCTAAGAGTGACACATACACGCACGTGTGTTGTGTGTGCAGCTGTACGTGCATGCATACATCTGTGCATGCATGCACACGCATGCAAACAGCACCGACGTATCAGGACAAAAACAAACACATTCTCTTATATACACACACACACACACACATGACATACCGTAGTTGATAAATCTACAAAGCTTGCACGGACAACCCATCCGGCCACAGATGGGTTGTGCATTTTAATATAGAATTGAATCAAACGCCTTGTAAGCCTTGGTTATACAGTATTTGGCATGAAGAGAACATAAGCCATTATAGGGTACAGATCATTAAGTCCCATTAAATGTGTCCATCCAGTGACAAAATAGGCAATTATTACAGTACTGTCACCGTACTCTCTAAATGCAAGGCCATTGAACACGTACAGGTACGGTTATAATGAATATTCTCTACAAAAGGAACGTGATACAAATCGCTCGAAAAGACCTCAAAACACATAATGGTGTGATTAGTGTTTCTTCCACCGCGGCCGTTCGTAACTAATAGCTAAATAATAGTAGTTATGATCACCCTGCTACAGTGGCTGTACAGCGTTCTATCAGGGCCCAATTGTTCTGCCACTATACCCCATCCTCTCTCTCTCTTTTATTCTTTCTTTTACATCATTTTCTTATCAGACTTCTCTATTGTAAGCCCCGTCGGTTGGTCCCCATGGCTACGGGCCGATGCTATCGCGTTATCGATGTAATAAAACTAAAGTGCCGGGCAGGAAATTGAAAGTGTATTCGTACAGGAAATAACAGTGCTCCGTCATAATCTGCAGTCGAAAACATGTGTTCATCCACGTATTGTCTCCTTATCTCGTCCAACAGGAAGCGTTGTGGTCAGCCATCTTTTTTTCCTCCTCTCTCTTTTCTTTTCCTCCTCTCCTTTCTTTTCCATTTTTTACTAGCATGTCACGGCCAATCAGGGCTTTCATATTGCAAACGCAACTGTTTGGACACGTCCTGCATTTACTTTGCATTTGTTGTCACTGGCATACAGAATGTATATTTCTTTCTTTAAGGTGCTAATGTACATATACAGTACTGTACATAATGAATATATGCATAGTTAACTCTTTTTTTAAGGCTCAATGGGAAATAGTTATTTCAAGGAAAAAGTAGTTAACCTTGTTCTGCAAGTACGGTTAGTGTAACATATCTTTGTGCAACGATGATGGGAGTACACAATCTGATTTGATGGTGGTAGAAATCAGGTTCAGAAAACAATGAATTCATAATAACCACGAGGTAAAAGCTTTTAGTGAAAGCAAATATGTCAGTTTATTAGACTGAACAAATTGAGGCCTTCGCAAGGGAGGCCTTCAATTCAACAGGAAATATCTTCAATCAGATGAACATTTTAAATGCATATGAATTCAATAAATCATATCGGCGAATGCAGCGATGCTCCTAGAAATGCACGTCGCTTGAGAATACTAGAAATAAAGACAATACATTTATCAATTCAGGCTTTGATGCCATATCCCCTTATGAAGGTTCCAGTCTCCACATGGAAGCAGACGAGAAAAAAACTAACTGAACAGATATGATCAGGATCTCTCATTTTTCCTCCCTGTGACCGCTGTCACTAATTTAGCATCAGTATGTCTGCCAGTCAGAATGCATTTGCATTGAAATCTAGAGGCAGGGGGGAGAAGGGGGAGGGGGGAGGGGGTGTCTGTGCGAGTGTGTAGAGCTGAAGCACGTGTGTGACGAGGAAGAGAGAGAGAGAGAGGGAGCGATAAAGTATCTGACACAAGGCCGCCCTCTGTCTGAAGAAACAGAAAACACCCTGCGCTGTTTGTGTATTGCGCTTTCCACTGGTGCATGTGTGTGTGTGTGTGTGTGTGTGTGTGTGTGTGTGTGTGTGTGTGTGTGTGTGTGTGTGTGTGTGTGTGTGTGTGTGTGTGTGTGTGTGTGTGTGCGCGCGCGCGCCGACTTGTGCACGTGTGTGCTCGTAACACCATTAATCCATTAAGACTTGAAGCCGATTCTACAAATGTCTTCTAAATCCCAACAGCTTTCTGAAAAACGTATGTTTCTATATCAGGGGTGCTCAAACTTTTTCATGTCAAGGACCCCCAAACTTATATGTATTTGGCCGCCGACCCCCATCTCAAAATAGTTTGTTCCAGGGACCCCCAGAAGCAAAGATTTGAGTTAAAAATGTTCGCTTTAAAACAATATATATTCAAAGATTTGCACACATTTTCAAAAATGTTCAAAAATAGCAGATCTACAAGCTCGTAGCGCGGCACTCGGTGCCACGCTATGAGCTTGTAGATCTGCTATTTTTGAATAGCCAAAGTGTAAAATAATGCTTTTTTTTTAGCTCAAATCAAAAAGTGACATAGCCTTAATGGGTTAAGAATCTTAGAGTGTGGATGGGCTGCCATAACAATCGCACAGAATAGAATGCTGAGGTGATGAATAAGTACGTTCGGGGAGAGGCTTATATTGTCGGTATATCAGCCCGATAACGCGTCCGAGTCTGTCCCCGTTACATTGATGAATGAATATATTAGAACTAATATAATTACTAATTATGAACATCACAATAGGAGCGTTAATCAGATTACAGGAAGCCAGGGTATCATTTGACATGTATGATTCTCATCATTTCCAGTGAATGTGTGCAGACAGTAACAGGTATGTGTACGTACATACACAGACACACGCCAACTCAAGTTCAAATACATTTCGTATTTTATTTTATCTCATCTTGGCTGCTCAGAATGACAAACTGCTCTTGGCATTTGTAGTCTCATGCATACTGCTACTATTAGCCACTGTGAAAGCCCACGTCCTTTTGTCTTATTACGGCGACATGTTGGATTCTTAATTGGCTGTGGGGTTATCTTAACCAAAGCTGAGAAACAGACTATAGTGACATGGAAACACAGCAAAAAAAGTCTCATTTGCATTAAATCCATTACAGGCCCCTCTCTGAGATATATTTAAACTACAATAGCACACATGATCTCTCTCTCTCTCTCTCATTTTCTTTCTCTTTCCCCTTTTTCAACGTACACACACATTCTCTCTCCCTCTCTCTCTCTCTCTCAACGTACACACACACACTCTCTCTCTCTCTCTCTCTCTCTCTCTCTCTCTCTCTCTCTCTCTCTCTCTCTCTCTCTCTCTCTCTCTCTCTCTCTCTCTCTCTCTCTCTCTCTCTCTCTCTCTCTCTCTCTCTCTCTCTCTCTCTCTCTCTCTCTCTCTCTCTCTCTCTCTCTCTCTCTCTCTCTCTCTCTCTCTCTCTCTCTCTACACACACACTCTCTCTCCCTCTCTCTCTCTCTCTCTCTGAAGTGTCCATGTGTCAGCCCAAGGCATGGCTCTACCCCCTCTAGTTCTAATTGATGTAAATGGAGAAAGTGGTGAAGGCTTGGTGAGGGCTGACCTTGTTATATCGGGAGCAGCTCACCCCAATTAATCACAGATCCTTGCCCAGATGCTTCAAGCTAATAAACAGCACTCCAAATCAAAAAGTCCCCGCAGTTATAAAGCCACTTGAATGATTGTGTTAGCCACTCGAGATTAAAGCCAAGACTGTGGAGAAAGGGGGTGAGCAGTACTTCTAACAATGTGGGCGAGGTGAGTTGGGTTAGTTGGAATACCAGACAGACAAGAAACCGTCTCTCCTTTTTAATGACCATTTAAGCATTTTTTACCGCAAATTGCATGTCAAATTGCCCTTGAAGCAAAATACCCCTAATGATCTATTAAATTCACTCTTTTCTTGTGTAAATAGTCATTTCCCATTCATTTCCTACACTCACAATACTTAGTGGGGATTTTTAGGGATTATGGGTACTAAATTATTTCACACAGTTAAAAGGATTATTTTAACAATGTGGGACATGTTGGTGTACTTTACGACATTCTAGGGCTTCTCTCTGTGATTTTGCTGAATGAAAACAGCAGCATAATGGCAGACAATAAGAGCACGTTGAATAGAGCACATGATATTACAATGTATTCATACCATAATTGCATTCAGCACGGCGTGTCATTTGGTTCCATTCAAAACAAAGACGTGATATTACAGCAGGTTATTGGAACACAATGCCATGCTTGTAAATTGTACATCTTCCTTAAGGAATATGATCCCTGTCATTTCTTATAAGTATATTATAAACAAAGTTCTTCCGATTATTTGACATGATAGTGGCCATCAGTGCTATGTTTTTGCCTTTGTGAGCTATGTTTTGCTGGCAGTAATTCTAGTGTTAGCAATACATAATTACAGTGGGTGTAATGGTGTCTCTGTCCATACACCCAGACAAGTGTTCATTTAACTCTTGAGAGTGCACAAAACTAAGTTTTAAAATACAAACATAAAGTTCATTCAACTACAAACGACCTTTCATGCTTTTTATTAATGTATTCCTCCACTGTGAACCAGCTAATGGACAGGAAATACCCTCAAAATAAAGATTTAAATGGAATGTACATTATATGCATTTCATCACTTATAAATAATACAGATAGTGTCTCAGTGGCATTGCTTCTGTGTGTGTGGGCCTTGCAGGCTTACATAGCCCGCTGCAGTACCCATTCAAATATGTACTGTTGGGCTCTCTCTCCCTGTTTCCTGTCTCTCTTCACTGTGGACTATCAATAAAAGGCAAAATATCTAATAATACTAATCTGTACTGTTAATTCAACAACACTGAACCCTGTTTTGAACGCTTACCCTGATTCTGAAGTGTAAAAATGGGCCCTTACCCAAGGACGTACGGTACAAGCTGTCTTTGCCACTTTTCCCATCTTTCCTGAATGTTACTTTCTCTTCAAATCCTATGTTCTCTCTTTTTCTTACCTTTCGCTTCACTGTTCTTTTCTCTCTCTCATTCATCGTCGTCATTTGTCCTAGCTCCATTCACTCAATCTGGTGACCTGCAAACAAACAAACACACACACACACACACACACACACACACACACACACACACACACACACACACACACACAACTGTTATATAATGTATACATGATCATAGCATTACCTCTCACCATTTCACTCCTTCCAAACCTGTTGTGAGAACTTTGCATTAAAGGCTATATGAACTGACTAACTACTCCCTCCTTACTGGTCTGATAGCATGCTCACTCAGACCCCCACCACTGACCCAGAATGCTGCAACACACCCGCTCTTCAACATCCCAAAAATGTCTTCCTGTCACTTCTTCATTCCCTTCACAGACTTCCAGTTGCTGCCCCGCATCCATTTAAAAAACAGTGCTGATAGCCTACTAGGCCTTCAAGGGATCATCACCACTTCTGGACATGATCCACCCCTGCATCCCTTTCCACAACTTAGATCATTGGCTCTCAAAGTGGGGTCCTTGGGGGGGTGTTTGTTAACAGGGGGTCCCCAGCTAAATGTGTTAATATAGCATCACAATTTATTTGACCTTTTATACCTTGACTATTCAAAAATAGCAGATCTACAAGCTCATAGGCTATGAGCTCATAGCGCGGCACTAGATCTGCAAAATATTTGAGAAAACGCAAACCTTTGAATATATATATGTTTAAGCCAACATTTGTAACTGAAATCTTTGCTTCTGGGGGTCCCTGGAACTAACTTTTTGAGATAGGGGTCCGCGGCCAAATACATATAATTCCACTCTCATTCCATTGATCGATGCTAGTTATACCATGTTAAAATATATTCTTTGCTTGACCACAAATGCACAAAAGGTATGTTATTTAGATAGCACGTAGTGTAGACGCTAGTTTTGATGTTCACCTGTTGTCCGAGTTACATTGCGGCACTTAAATTATTCCGGTGCACTCGAATTAGTAGACCGTTTACCCTGTCATTTGTTGATCAGGGTTCATGCCGTTTACTCCGATCTTGCATTTCGTAAGTAAGTCGCCCTGGAAAAGAGTGTCTAGTGCTAAATGCCTAAATAGGAAATTGTAAATTGAGAAACAAATGAAAAACAAGCAACTTCACCTACAGAAACCAAAGAACCACCTGCAAAGTTAATGAAGAATTTGAATGATCCACAGCACACCCAACCATGTTCTTGGCACGTGTGTGTGTGCGTTTGTGTGCGCGGGCATGTGTGTGTGAGTGTGTGAGTGTGTGTGTGCGTGTGTGTGTGTGAAGCCAGGTGGAGCAGCAGGTAAAGCAGACATGTCATTCAAACAAACAAGTGACGTATGCTAGGCGTATGCAGTACCTTTCTCTCTCTCTCTCTGAAGTGTCACATCAAAGTCTGAGGCCGGCTGGCTTGACTTACACCTCATCCAATTAGCCAGCAGTATCTCAGCGACCCTGAAGAATAGCCGGCTCTTTTCTGGTCTCCGCAGTCACTTGATCCCAGGTAATACAACACCCTAGGGTACACACATGCACGCACGCACACACACACACACGTGCACGCACGCACGCGAGCACACACACACACACACACACACACACACACACACACACACACACACACACACACACACACACACACACACACACATCAGATACCTGAGCCTTATGGCGCAACGATAAAACAGGTAGGGAAAGGCAGTGGGCAAAGACGTCAACAACATTAAGGGATACAAAAGGGGAGGGGAGAGAGAGGGCCGAGGGGAGAGCCAGGTACAAAATTGATGGCCCACAAATACGGCAGGTGCTGTAACGAAATGAATTTGTCGCACTATTGTCCGTAACAAAAGACCTAATTGAAGCCGGGCCTCCTGTCCCTTGTCTGCTGCTCTTTTTGGCATGTTAAGTATGCTGTAAGATATGCTGATTCTCACTCCGAACTGAATTATTTAGCCGGGCAAGAAGCCGCAACAGAACAACGCTGGACAAAAGAGCCGGGGATGTTTTTGGGCACCGCACAGGTGTGCGTGCGTGTGTGCGTGCATGTCTGTGCGTCCGTGTGTGAGTGTGTTTGTGTTTGTGAGTGTATACACTGGACAGTATGTGTGGTATGCTGTGTTGAGCTAAATACCACTGTTTATTCCCCAACTTAGGCAGGGTCATACATTTCTGAAACATTGCATTTACTTCACGTTTTGACAAGGTAATGTTTAGTGGTGTGTAAAAAAAAAGAAGGCAAAAACAAACAAAAAAACAATTCACAATTCCTCTGCTGTTTTGGTTTGGTATTGTATTTTAGTTTAGTTTTATTGTGATCCATTACTGATTAACTGTTCTTCATTCTAACATACTGTCTTCTAACTACCATGACACCAGTGGTGGAAAGTAACTAAGTACATTTACTTAAGTACTGTACTTAAGTACAATTCTGAGGTATTTTTTACTTTACTGGAGAATTTCCAATTTTGAATACTTTCTACTCCACTACATCTCAGAGGCAAAATATTGTACTTTCACTCCACTACAATTATTTGAAAGCTTTAGTTACTTTTTAGTTTTTGATTACTACAAACATACATTAACCACTTCAACCCTACACATTTCGGCCATTTGAAAATAGCCGATCTACAAGCTTGTAGATCTGCTATTTTCAAAAGATTTTTGGAACATTCTTCATAATGACTACTTTCTACTTTTGGTACTTTAAGTACATTTTGATACCAATACTTTTGTACATTTTTTATTCCGGACTTTTACTTGTAACGGAGCATTTCCAAATTGCAGTATTGCTACTTTTACTTAAGTAAAAAATGTATACTTTTCCCACCACTGCATGACACAGCATCACGAGCCATCAAGGACATTTCACATTTCCTGAACCGCATGTCCGCGAGCCAATTACTGGGCAGCAATTTACGAGATGTGAGGATGCATTACTTCTTCAATATTGAGATGTCAGATTTCACACGTGGGACTCTAATGCACTGTGTCACTGCTTAAAGAAGAAGAAAAAAAAGACGTCAGATGCGGGTGTCACCAGGGAAGCACAATTCTCTCGTTTCACTCTTTTTATTTTTATCTCTCTCCTTCCTATATATTCTCCTCCTTCGGTGCACCTGCACCATTATATCCCCCCAGCCAGTCCCTCTCTCTCCCTCTCTCTCTCTCTCTCTCTCTCTCTCTCTCTTGCTTGGTGCTCCATAGAGGGGTTTCCATTGCCCAGTGCTCCTTGGCAGGGGGATTGATGAGGACGCCCCTGTTCTCTGACAGCTGACATTTACCAAGAGACTC
The DNA here is from genome assembly GCF_963454915.1 of Gymnoscopelus microlampas. NCBI lineage: Eukaryota > Metazoa > Chordata > Actinopteri > Myctophiformes > Myctophidae > Gymnoscopelus > Gymnoscopelus microlampas. The sequence goes on along the minus strand of NC_139940.1, from coordinate 31,636,180 downwards.
GCGTTGGCATGCCCACACTGCCAGCTAGTACTGCCTTGACAAACAGACAGCCGGAAATGCCTTGTAAGAAAAGGACAAAACACCATCCTTCTGCCAATTATTAAATTTTGCTATAATGTGGTAGCATTTCATCCAAAAGATGTGGTGTGTGTGTGAGTGTGTGTTATTTTTTTTTCTCCCAATACTGTAACCTTTTTGAAGGGCTGAGGAAGAAGCAATGCAGTTCTTCACAGTGGTTGTAAGGTACGTGATTTGTTTCGGGGGAGTTTGTTGTCATCTTTTTTTTTTCACTGGGGTTGTCTCTTTCTTTTTTTTTTACTGTAGACGGGTATGCTGCAAGTGACTTGTCACACGGACGTTTCCCTCACTCCACTCTCCTCCGTCTCTCCCCACCACATCATTCTCCTCCTTTTCCGTACTTCCCCTTCCCCTCTCTCCTTTGTATTCTTTTCTTCTAGCTCTGCATGAAGGCCTCAGCAGTGGTCCTCAGAAAGCTTGACGTCGAGGACAGGTTTACTCTTGAGGAAGGGCTTGCCTGGTGAAACACAACACAGAGATGGTTTGTGACATCTTGTGAAGTTGTCTCCATCCCTGGGTATACCTTAACCCTTTAAGGCCGGGAAGGGAACGCATCATGTGTGTCATTTTAAAGATTTCTTTGGCTATTCAAAAATAGCAGATACACAAGCTCATAGCGCGGCACCGAGTGCCGCGCTATGAGCTTGTAGATCTGCTATTTTTAGAAAAATCTTGAAAATTTGTGCAAATCATTTTTAACTCAAATCTTTGCTTCTGGGGGTCCCTGGAACAAAATACTTTTAGATGGGAGGGGGTCCTCCCATCTATAATAATACATATTATTTTGGGGGTCCTTGACAGGAAAAAAGTTTGAAAACCATTGAAAATATAGCAACATAAGTAAAAAATAAAAATAAAAATAAACTTTAGGAAAAAAAAAATGTTAGGATTTAGAAGACATTTGTAAAATCCCCCTTGTATATCTGCTATTTTTATAGAGCCAAAGAAATCTTAAAATGACACAGATGCGTTCCCGGTCTTAAAGGGTTAAGGGAGGGAGGGAGGGAGGGAGGGAGGGAGGGAGCTGGGTTTGGCGACGGCAGTCGTCGAGACCATCAGGGCCCTCCATACTCACCAGGCGCTGAATTTTTAATGCCCAAGGCCCCCCCACACAAATGCATGGGCAGCATGGCGTTGTCACCCCAGCATATTTTATCACTGATCAAACATTAGTCGGCAGCTGTTGTAAACTTGTAGCTGTCTCAGTGGCAGCGGTGGTGACAGGCTCCAACACACGGCCGAGGAAACGCAGGCCCAGCTGGCTGCTTTACTTACATTCTGCTTTTGTGTATGTAGGAAAAAAAAAAGAGAAAAGAACTGTTCTCCCTCGTGTCAAAGGATGCTCTCGCTCTCTCTCTCCCCCTCTCTCTCTCTTTCGCTCTCTCTTTTTCACTTGCTCTTTTTTCCTCACTCATTCTCTCTATCTCTCTCGCTCTTTCTGTCTCTCTCTCTCTCTCTCTCACTATCGTTCCTTCTCTCTCTCTCTCTCGCTCTCTCGCTGTCTCTCTCTCTCTCTCTCTCTCTCTCACTATCGTTCTCTCTCTCTCTCTCTCTCTCTGTCTCTCTCTCTGTCTCTCTCTCTGTCGTTCTTGTTGTGTTGTCCCCCACCACATGCTTTGTGTCCTTGAGATGTAAGTAGAGACATGCATCATGCATTATACGACGACTACCTGAGTAGTACAATGAAAAAAAAAGGAAGGGGAGAATCTTTGTATTTCTTGAGTTTCGGCTGGTATAAAAAAAGAAAAAGGAGGCAGCGTTAGGGAGACAATACGAGGAGAGACTTGGGGGGAAACAACTGTCACTGTCTGCAACCTATACCATGCATTTCATCTACTCAGCAGGATTTCAAATGTGATTTGGGAGGTTTGAGGGATGGCTACCTGCTCCAATCTAAATTAATTATCACTCAAATATTTGTATTATTCAAATAAATTGTAATCTTTCTCAACAAAACCAATTAACAATGATGTAGGCAGAATTAGCAGGAGGGAAGCTTGCTAAAACTTTCCAATATGATAAATGCATTTGGGAGAACATCACAATAGTGCACGTGAAATTACGCAACCACGCAAATAACTTTTGAACAGTGGAATTCAATAAATTCAATAACTGGCTGCATTGTTCTTTTTTTATGTAGAAGTGTACTCTCAACACGGACATATTGTCAGCTGCGTGTTTACGCAGGGTAAAACATCATTCCAAGCAAATGTATCAATATTTCATTGGTTCATTTATTATGCAAATTCCTCAACTGAATATTTCAGTAATTGGTTAGGATGTGCCCCCACCCCTCCCCTCTCTCTCTCTCTCTCTCTCTCTCTCCCTCCCTCCCTCCCCATGTGTCTCTCACAGAACCAGCGGTTGGACAGCTCACTAGTGGGAATTACCTTTTGGCTGCCACTAAATAATTTTTATTTCTAATTTATTTCATGACAACGGGCACACGCGGAGGGAGAGTCCCCTCGGCCAGCCAAGTGCCTTGTTGGCAATGATTGATTACCCAATATCTAATTAGCTGTGATCCAATCACTTATTATGCAGAGTGCGGGACAAACAAACTGAAGTCAACTGTCAGCCGATTGATTGATGACGCTGCCAATCCCACTTTTGTTTGCTCTAATGTCCTGATGCTTGTTACAACCACCAAAGCTAGCTCGGACAATGCAGTCTGTCAATCTGACAGCCAGTTGCTGGCCTCCCCTCTTTCTCACCAAACGGAAACACTCATTTTTAGTGTGCGCGCATCTGTGTGTGTGTGTGTGTGTGTGTGTGTGTGTGTGTGTGTGTGTGTGTGTGTGTGTGTGTGTGTGTGTGTGTGTGTGTGTGTGTGTGTGTGTGTGTGTGTGTGTGTGTGTGTGTGTGTGTGTGTGTGTGTGTGTCTCCTGCGAGTCGGAAAATATATGATTGGCGACAGAGGGAGATTTGTTGGGTTGTTGGCCCTATTAAAAGCAGGTCTCCTCTCCCCGCCCTGAGGGCAGCTTGGTTTTTAGCGGGGGGAACAGAGGCTCACCATGATTGAGAACAACACAATGACAGTTGAAACAGCAGGACTGTCCCCCAGCACAGTGCCAGACAGACCTGCATTTCTCAGCCTTGTTTTAATGCCCTAAGTCTAGAAAACGCCATGTATACGGAGATGGTTAAATGTCAAAATGAGTTTGATATGTATTTATCTTTTCAAAACATCAGTCAAAACAAAACAAAAAGATCTATACATTTTACCTTTCACAGCTTCAAAACTTCAACTCACATCAAAATATAAAAATGTCCCCTAGTTATACAATAAAAACTAAGTATGTCTGTACAGTACAGTGGAGACATACCGCAGATAGGGGTTTCAATGCTGCACCGGAAATGCACATTTGTTGAAGCAACAAGGTATAACTTTGATCTTGCAAGAGTATAAAATGACATAGAACAGCTAAGCTCCTGAGCTAATTGCTTTCATTTTGAGATGATCAATGTAATAATCCTTTGCTGATTTTGTTAGACTTTACTGAAATACATGCATTATGGTTCATGTTGGTCTCAAAGTCAAATTCTCTATACCAGGGGTTTTCAACGTTTTCAGGCCAAGGACCCCCTAGCTGAGAGAGAGATGAAGCAGAGACCCCCTACTCTATATTGTATAAAATTGTGTTTCAGATTAAAGTTTTTTTTACTTAGTCTGCTCTTTTTTCCCTCTACACCTCTTTGCCAAAAATAGCCGATCTACAAGCTCTCAGCTTGTAGATCTGCTAAAAAGGAATTCTAGGGTTCAAGCGGTTAATGTAAAAAAACGAAATCCTATCACACAAAGATTTGGCGGACCCCCTATAGTAGCTCTGAGGATACCCTAGGGGTCCCGGACCCCCTGTTGAAGACCCCTGCTCTATACTGACATCTGATGACATTCTTTAGCATGCTGATCCACTGAGCCATTGAAATAGAAAAGCTAATGAACTTACTCTATGCCTGTCTTTTACTGACTGGAATATCGAATCACCACAAAATATCGGAGTATATCAACCTCAAAAGGTGTGAATGTAGTATTTGGTGCCTCACAAAGTTGTGTTATCTCCCAACAATATGATTCTTCATTTTTATTGTATAATTGTTTTGTTCTTTGTTGGAAAAATGGACGTGTTTGTATTTGTTGTCGGGGTCTATTTCTACAACCGTCAAACAGCACAATGAAATGACAATTTGGCACTATTAAAAATGTATAGACCCTGATCCCTCAGAGGCTTCCATTAGTAAATAGGGTCAGCAGAAACCGTGGTGGTGCTCTCACACACACACACACACACACACACACACACACACACACACACACACACACACACACACACACACACACACACACACACACACACACACACACACACACACACACACACACACACACACACACAGAGGGGTTAGTGGGAGGTTATCCAAAGTTGCCATGTTCAAGGATGAGGGCCTCAGAGATCCAACTGTAATTTATTGTGAGGTATTCAACATCTGATCTCAGTGACTGTAGCCTCTGGCTTATTTCAAAAAGGCTGAAATGTCTCTCTCCCGACCTCTGTGTGTGTGTGTGTGTGTGTGTGTGTGTGTGTGTGTGTGTGTGTGTGTGTGTGTGTGTGTGTGTGTGTGTGTGTGTGTGTGTGTGTGTGTGTGTGTGTGTGTGTGTGTGTAAACACGCTTGTGTGCGCTCTCGGTAAAGGTCGGACAGAGAGCGAGGGGTGACTTCTCTGACATACATCAAACAACCAAAGACTGACGCTAGTACAGCATTAATCAAAACTTTCTCATTTCCTAAAGAATTAATCATTAAATAATTAATTTGGCAGCTACAGGCGGCAGTTAAAGGGGGCTTGTGCCTTCCTGCTGGTTAGAATTAGTCCTTGTCGGAAGCCAAGATTGATATATTTATTATTTATCAGATTAATCATGGCTGGAGACGATAGAATCCACCCAATTGAGCTCATCCTGGTCACACAGCACAGGAGAGAGAGAGAGAGACTTTAGCGATGACAGAGAGAGAGAGAGGGAGAAACTTTAGCGATGAGAGAGAGAGAGAGTGAGAGAGAGACAGAAGGCTTGATAGAACGAGGAAGCAGTCTGATGTAGGGTGAAAGAGAGAGATAGAGAGAGACATTGAGTGGCAGGTTGTGACGGGTTGTGCAAGGTGGTCAGTGGTACACTAGAGGGCCTGGACACGACACGTGCAGCGTTGCCAGATTCTGTGAGAGAAACAAGCAACCAGGTCTAGGAAAACCAGCCCAAAAGAAGCAACTAGGGGCCACATGAGCACTTTAACATATACATCAGCTATTTGAAAATAGCAGATCTACAAGCTCACAACGCGTCGCGATGCGACGCGTTGTGAGCTTGTAGATCGGCAATTTTCAAATAAGATCTTTCGGGGAAATTATGATAAGCAGATCTGGCAACCCCCCCCCCACACACACACACACACACACACAGACATGCAACATCAGCACGTTAGAAAGCCTGTGTGGTGGATGAGGATGATGATGTGTGCATGTAGCCCCCCCAAGCGCTTCTTGTTTCCAAAGGCACCGCAGCAGTAGCATGGAGAAGGAAGGAGCTCAGGCTAACATGTCATTGATCTGGCTTCAGAGATGTCAGCCCTGGTCTCAGCGTCACCTCTTCTGTCCACCATGAAGGGCTGGTGAATTATCCCTGAGGATATATGATCAACGACCATCCCATACAAAAGCACCGTTTATCTGTCTCGCTCTCAAACATCCATTATATCTCCACATCGATGGTTTTAATTATAACTTGATGATTTGAGTACGAGATTTTATTCTTTTCAACTTTGCCATATTTTTGTTTTGGTAGTTTGCTTTTCAACTGCATTTCTGCATCTCAGTCATTGATGTATTAAGAGTTCCTGCCTAATCAATAGAAATCAATAGCGATTCAGGTTTTCTAGCAGTTAACCGAACAAATGTAATTTGCCTTTTGATGAGCGCCAGCTGCAGGATACTGTTCAGTGATCATTGGCAGTTACAGTTTAAAGGCTCAAGTCATGTGTCACTTGGTTTCATCTTGGTGTACATCAATACCAGCGTGTGAAAAAACAACCCCCTGAATTAGTTCAGGAATCTATTATAAGTCTACATCATATGACAGTGTGTAGTATATTTATTATTATTTATTCATTTAGAGATCTTTTTTTTCCAATTTATTCTAGAGCAATGAAATTGCTTTCATTTTGAGGTGATGAGTTAAGTAATCATTTGCTGATTTTGTTAGACTTGATTGAAATACATGCATTACGGTTCATGTCGGTCTCAAAGTCAAATTCTTTATTCTGACATCTACAGAATATGCCATTCTTAAGCATGTTGATCGTGAGCCACTTGAATAGACAAAGCTAATGAACTCATGTCTGTCTTTTACTGACTGTTGTATCACATCACATAATATCTGAAGCACATCAACCGCAAACATTGGAATGTAGTAAATGGTGCCTCACAAAGTGTTGTTATTTCCCAACAGTACGATTCATCAAGTTTTGTGTTGTTGTTGTTTTTGTTCTTTGTTACAAAAACAATTGTAACAAAGAACCGCTACTTTTGCACGACACTTGTATGACGTAGTACGTTAGGGCATTCATTTAAGAAAAAAACGTAAAAAGTTGTAATATGGAGGTAGGCCTACAAGGTTTTGCCTGACAGCAATGATATAGTAAAATAGGTTTAAAGGTGGCATATATATATATATATATATATATATATATATATATATATATATATATATATATATATATATATATATATATATATATATATATATGTATACATATATATAAATATATATCAAGCCAGGCCCTCTATGTTATACAACATTTTGAGACATATTTGAGCTGTTCAGTGCAGGAAGCAGCTGTATTCACTAGACGTGTTAATTGAACCATAGAGAGCAAATTTACTATTCCTCCCTGTTCACTTTTCATCTGCTCCCCTTCCTTTCTTATCTCACAAATGGATCTGTCCAGCAAATTGGGAGGTGTAATTGTACATCACAACACAGATATTGAGATCAGAAGCAAGAGGGCGCTCCCCCTGTCGCAGCCGGGCCGGCAACTCCTCTGACTATGCAATCAAAAACGGGCTCATGTCAGTGTGAAAAACCCATTTGTGTTCAAAAACAAAACATTTCCCCGGCTAATAATGGGCTAAATCACTTGGTTATCGCCAGCCATGCAAAGCGAGACCTCATCAAGAGAGGCTGGTACACCCGGGTCTCCTGTTTCTATTGGAAAGAGAGCGGACGAGAAGGAGGGGAGGACTGGAAAAAGGGAGGGAATCAAAAGGGTGCCCCTTTTGTTGGGGAGGAAGAATCCATTTTGAGAGATGATTTGACTTCAAATCTGCAGGGAGTAACCCTTGACATAAAGTCATATTGTGTTGGAGTTTTAGCCCTAAATTCGTACATCAATTATTTACCGTCGACGGCGATTGTATAAGTGTAGGAAATTACTAGGGACGGGTATTTTCTCTCAGGCAGAAAGAATGTGATACAGAGGATACACCCCACCTAATGCGCCGGACCCTGTGTCCGCACTGTGTCCGAGGGGAGAATTATTTATGCATTAGAAAACAGCGTGCCGGGGCAAAGGGAAAGGCAGACACATTATTTTAAACCTTTCATAACACGCATCAATATTTCAGCGGAAATAAATAAAGGATGTCGGGCTTGTTTGGAGGACAGCTGTAGCTCGCTCCGCTTGGCTAGCTCGGAGCAGGGGCTCCTGGGACGCCACGCATACTGGCCCCCAGTAAAACCCCTCCATCTCTTTTTAATCATCCACTTAGAGCGGGGTGGCTGGAGGAGCTGTCAAGGTGAGCTCCTTGGACGGCAGGGGATGGATAGATTGTTGGACTGGAGAAAAAGAGAGGATAGATGGATGGGTGGCAGGCCCGGGAAGATTGAAGGAATTGGCGTTTTGTGGTTCTCAAACCTTTTCTTAACCGCGGACCACCCATTTGGACACTTTAGTGTTCAGTTGGCCACAAGGGTTTTCAGAGCATGTTTATTTTTTACAATCAGTCAATTGATTATACTTGAAGTTCTTATTTATTGGTATCGTTGATACGTTGATATTTAAAACATAACATCATAGTATGCTATGTTTTAAATATCAACGTCATATTATCATTTAAATCTTAGTGTTTTGCCAATCATTTGGGGGCCCACTTGCAATAAATAAATACCCTTGCGGCCCACTAGTGAGCCTTGGCCCACAGGTTGAGAACCAGTGGTCTATCAATTGTTGCTGTTAACTTTCAAGCCTTTATCTGCTGCTCTTGTTTCAACTGGAGGTTGACCGCTGTGGAGCCGCTTCCGCTCCAAGCGCTAGTACATCTATAGATGTCCTACAGCATGAGGGCCTTTTCCTTCAGTTTGTTTAACCCATTAAGACATGAGGCCGATTCTAAAAATGTTTCCTAAATCCTAACAGTTTTTTGATTAAAAAAAAAAATCTATGTTCACGATTTTTCAAAAATAGCAGATCTTCAAGCTCATAGCGCGGCACTCGGTGCCGCGCTATGAGCTTGTATATCTGCTATTTTTGAATAGCCAAAGAAATCTAAAATGACACAGATGCGTTCCTGGTCTTAATGGGTTAAATATTTGAGAGGAAGAGAAAAAAGTTGCGTAATGAATATTTCAATTGCCTGATAGTACACGATGGTGTGCATTGTCGCCCCCACCATAATTTAAACTGTTACGATCACACAGTGGGGGCTTTTTTTGTGATCCACCAAAAAAACATGTTTTGGAGCCGTCGTTTGTGCAATGAATACATAAACACAGAACATGAATATATACGCTGCAATAAAGAACTAGGTGGATTTTTCACGGCGAATAAAAGCATCAATCTGTAGTATGAATGACTCATCATCAACTATGAATAGTTTGATGCAAAATTATGTTTGTATGATTTATTCGTCATGCCCTTGTGGTGTGTAAAGACCTTTACTGTGAAAGAGTTGGAGAAAAGCATTATCCTGTTAGGTAATCCTGTCTAGACAACTAACTGTTGTGTTTGCAAAAACGTTGCCTGTATATCTGGTTAATTAATTTCATACTTAATTGCTGACTGGAATAGAAGTGAATACAAATAGAAAGAACATGGGAATGAAGAATGAGGCTATATTAATGCATGGAACACATAACAGCTTGTACGGAAGCAGCTTGGAAACATTATACAGTGGGAACATGTGGTGCTGAAACCCATACACTGTTTAAAATGATGTATCCACATTCAATTGAGTTGCCTTGTTGTTGAAATGTGCTATACCAGTGGTTCTGAACCAGTCCGGGGACCACCAGTGGTCCTTGAGGGGGTTCCAGGTGGTCCCCAGCTAAATAATGGAAGGGTTGGTAACCAAATGGACCCTTATAGATCTTTAACTCTTGAGAGCGTAAAATGAAACCGGCTTAATTTTACTCTCTCAAGAGTTCAATTATTGTTAAAAATCTGCATAAAGAATTGTTGTTTTGATCAACGTTTGCCTGTTATCTCTCCTAATGTTACCAACATCAAAACAAAATCGTATCCAACGATAACAAAATATTCTAAATCTTGGGTCTGAGTCTAAATCTCATCAAATGGTGGTCTGTGGCTCAAATGCCGAATAAATAATGGACCTTGGGAAAAAGGTTGAAAACCACTGAGCTACACAAATAAACGTTCCTTGCCTATATATTTTTAAAAGCAATCCTTGAGAATAGTTTGGGACAAAATATCGTGTGCTGTTGTGTGTCAACGTGAAACAGTTAGGCCTGTCACAATTATCATTATAATCACCTAGTCGCAATTATTTGAGATAATCGCAATTATTTTTGCATAATTGTCATGATCGTTACTATGTTGAAAAATGTTCATACATATTCAAACATTTTCCAAAACTAGCGGAAAAAAGACGATATACAAGTCACTTTGTGACATGTTTTCGGAGCGCTACACCCGTGCGGAACAATGCATAAAATGACTTATCACTGCGCTCGGGTGGCGCAGTGGTTAAGTGCCATGCCCACCACTATTGAGGTTGTGGGTTCAAAATCCATCCGGCTTTGTCGAGCGTCTATACAAACACAATTGGCCCGTGTTCGGGGGAGGGAAGACGGGGCGGGGAGGTCGATAATTTTCACTGCACTTAAACCTACGGGCTGGGGCGGCACCTGCTAACGGGGAGTGTTGGCTGGGAGGAGTAGGATGAAGGCTCTACGTCCTCCCGGTGGGGCCTCCTCACTGGCAGGTGAGTCAGTAGGATAACATCAGCAGTGACAATACAAAAGTGTGTGTGTGGGGAGGAATCCATTGGCATATCGACTAAATTGGGGAGAAAAACGGTTTCATAAAAATATATTTAGAAATTACTTGTCCAAGTTCTACTGGATCTCTTTTCTAGTCCCTCCCTATAACTTGTTTTATTTGTTTTTATTTGTTGCCAAAATTGACAATATATTTAGTCATAGTTTTAGTCGTCATAGCTTAGTTTTGATTGAGTTTTCATCCGTGAAAAAACGTAGTCAACGAACATTTTTCCTATAGTTTTAGTCGACAAAATGAACACTGGTACTCACATATTCACAGTTATACTTTTCCTAATTATATTATTGTTACCAGATGTGCCTTTGTCACATGATTTAATAATCCGCACAATTCACCAGTCATTGTAAATTTCCCCTGTTTCTGTGTATCAAGTGTGTAATTACTATTGAACAGACCATTACTATCTTGTTACATAATAGTCTAAAAGAAATGACTTGTAGAGAGAGGGGGGAAACGTTGGTGAGTTAATAGTCAAATTGATTATAATGCCATGTCTACCAGTGGGTATTTCTCCCTGCAACACAATCGCTCTGTCCTTTGATTTGTTCCCCTACATTTGGAAAAATCAATTCTCCCAGGGCTGAGAGAGAGAGAGAGTGGCTCTCTTGCAGGACAAGGTGTAATGTGTTCTATTACAATCCCTATTGAGCCAGCAGGATGCTAAATTAAAGCTCATTTAAGCGCTCTACCGCAGAGTAGACTCAGACCCAGCCTCTATACGCCTGTTAGCCAAAGGAAGCAGAGTGTGTGTGTGTGTGTGTGTGCGCACGCGTGCGTGCACGAGGTCATGCATAGGCATGTGCGTGCGTGTGTGTGTGTGTGTGTGTGTGTGTGTGTGTGTGTGTGTGTGTGTGTGTGTGTGTGTGTGTGTGTGTGTGTGTGTGTGTGTGTGTGTGTGTGTGTGTGTGTGTGTGTGTGTGTGTGTGTGTGTGTGTGTGTGTGTTGCATGTGTGCATATGTGTGGCTGTGTGTCTGTGGAACAGAAAGTATGTAGTAAAGAGTATGTGTAATGCGTTCCGTGCATTCCTGCATAAGTCTGTGGAGACATACAGTACATGCATGCATGTATGTACAGTGTGTGTGTGTGTGTGTGTGTGTGTGTGTGTGTGTGTGTGTGTGTGTGTGTGTGTGTGTGTGTGCGTGTGCGTGTGCGTGTGTGTGCGCGTGCGCGTGTGTCTGTGTCAGCTACAAGGAAATTGAGATACAGATAGAGAGACGGAGAGAATAGTCTGCACAAGATGGCAGAGAGCTCCAGCAGTGCATTTCTCTCCCACTGACGTCTCTTAAAGGTCAAACTGTTGGAGGAAAGGTGAAGAAGTGGACACTCAACACGGCCGGTACTCTGTGTCTGACAGACAATAACCCTCCTCAGCAGTTAGCTTCCACAGGAAGAGGAGCTCTGCCAAGAGAGATGCATTTACATCATTGATCAGGTACAAGTACCTGCTGTAAATATCAAGTAACAACACAGGGGAGACAATGTGACATTGTTCCAGTGATTCTGCTGCATCTGTTGACTCAATGGGGCATGACAGCAAAGGCAAATGGTGTCTTTTGTGTTGATCAAACCAAAGATCAAGTTAAAAAATAACGCCTACTGTGATATATTTTGGCCGTGCATGGCTCAATATTGCTCAATATGTTGATTACGGCATGTTGACTGATATTATATTTATGAGGTCTGGGATTGCCTAGTATAAAATAGAAATGTCACTTTAAATTGAAGTGATTGATTGATTGATTGATTGATTGATTGACTGAATACTGTATTAGTAGTATGCAAAAAAAGCACAGGAAAGTACAGTTCAATACAAGGTCTGCTAAGAGGATTTTAAACCCAAGAAAGCCTACGGCGTGTTTCCATTGGGGTCCTTTGTACTCAATTCATCGAACACTGACACTTTTATGCCCCCAAAATAAAGCAATGGGCAATCTTTGCCCATTGAACGAAAAGTGTGTCTAAAGGAGAATGCCCTCCATTACAGCCTAAATCCTCAAAACTCAGAGTACGGCGCAAGTAGTTTCAAATCCAGTTGAGTTGAACCTGTCGTGTTTAGTGTAAACCCCTCAGAACGTCTCAAGCCACAGTCGGGAATGTTTGCACACATTAGAGTCGCGCTTGTTCCCCGCTAATCTTAGCTAATCTAGACTTGTCGAGTTGAATTTAGAGCAAATGTAACCCCTTCACTTATACCAACAAAGAGGTTTTCACCGGCATCTGAGGCCTCTGCTGCCGTTCGCCTTGTCACCTCCTCATCCTTTTAAAAACCCTTGCCATACTCTCTCAAGCCAATTGGATCATTGCTGCTTATCGCGGGCAAAAGGCAAGTCTTCTCTGAATATAAAACATTTGTACTACCGCCCTCTAGGGATTCAGGAAAAGGCAACCGAATCTCATTCCCCAACAACAAATGTTATCAAGGACCTTCCACTTTCTGTGTCTGCTCTCTCCAGGGGAGTCACAATACATGGGCTCAACATAGAACCAGACTGTGCAGCAGGGGATGGATTTAAAGGGGAAATATGATGAGTGTGAGATTCTGACTACACGTGCGTGTGTGCGTGCGTGTGCTTCACACACACGTGTGTGTGTGTGCGTGTGTGCACATGTGTACATGTGTATGCTTCCTCTGTCAGGAATTGTGGTTGTTGATGACAACCAGGCTGTTTTTTTTCTCCCCCCATTTCACAGATACATTCAATTGAGAATATAAGACTAACAAAAGCTTATGTTAGCAAAAATGCTACTTTACTGAAATCTAAATTTGGGAGCAATTAGAAAGAGCAGAGTTTAACAGTGGCTCACCGGGGAAACAATACCTAACAACATTAACAACATGGCCAATGTTCATTATAAAGATTGTACATAAAGTTGAGGCAAAAACCGCAACTCACACAGCCATCATCGGCATACAGTATGACATACACATCAGATTCAAAGACGACTCATTTAAAAATCCATCACAAGCTGGACTCATTCAGAAGCTGGCTTTGCATTAGAGGGAGCAATAACCCTATCAGGGCTCCATTGAGGAATAAAGGATGGATGGACACCTTCTTACTAGACGCCCGAGGAGAATAAAAGGTGGCAGTTGGGAGTCTTTCAGATCTTTATAACCTCCTCTAGCACTGGCTCTGCTCCTCACAATATACTGTCCCTTTTTATGCGTATTTAGTTCGCCCACTTATAATCTGGATGAGATAGCTCACTCTCCATAGCTGTGAGCAGTATAACTCTTCCCTGCCTTGCTTTATCTCCATGTTCCTACAAGCCAGCTTGAATGGGGAAGCCATTATCTCTGGGCTCACAAAAGAGCCAGACGTCCACATTCAAGATGTTCTATACATGATATATTGATCAATCCGTGGAGACTAATAGCATTGTAATGAATGGAGCGGGGACGGAGTTAATGTCGCCGGGCCCCATGCAAACTGCAAATGAAGCACTCAGTGACACAAAAGGTCTGGTCCGGTGAATTATAATTAGGCCCAGGCCTCAATAAAAGTCAAGAGGTTGCTGCTTGGCCCTGTGCTTAATTTACTACCGATGCCTATGACAGTCCAAAGAAAAGGCAGTGGAGAGCTGAGTGTTATGTTTAAGTCATTTTGAGAGTTGACATAATAGAAGCGAGCTTTGAAAACTAATTGAGTTTTTCTTCTTCTTTTTGTAAGAAGCTTATTGTCAGTTAGCATTGTAAGACACTGCTCTTAAACAGAAGTGTTTTTTTCTTTCTTTTTTTATTGCAATGCCAGAAAAAGAGTCCTTTCCTATGAGCAAGCTTTGTCATCAAGTGCCTAGCCTCGCCGATAAACACAAATGACTGCAATCTGTTTGATATTGTGCAACGGTCCTATCTTAAAGCCAACGTTTTCTGCTCTTTCCTCGGGGGCTTAAGGGAAGAAAGGAGGGCTAGGGAGGGAAGTGGAGGAGAGGAAGTGGAGCAGAGGTGCCAAAGACAAGATTAGGCTCCCAAGCCTTTTCTAAGAGGCTATGCTCTCAAGCTGCTACACAGTAAAATACTCACCGTTAGTTTAACTCCCGAGAGGGAGGAAATGAAAGAAAATTGACCCATAAGGCATTGGTTCTGGGGTCGGGGGACCCCCAGGGGTCCTTAAGGGGGGGGGGGGGGGGGGTACCAGGTAGGGGTGTTGGAAAAAAATCGATTAATGTAAGAATCGCGATTCTTATTATCAACGATTCAAAATTGATTCACAATTTCCTTTTTTTTCTCCTGGTTTCAGGAGTTTTTACTATGGTGTTTGTGATATGATATGAAATGTAATCTTACCTTACTTAATCACAGTACCCATTATCATGTCTTCAGTCATGTACAAGGGCTTTTCTTAAACTAACTCCAGTCACTTTCACAATTCAATCGTGAGATAGCAGAAGATTCACAGCCGTAGTACCAGGGTGTCTCCAGCAAAATGTGTAAATATAGCCTCACAATAACCACTTTAACCATATTTTATACTTTGGCTATTCAAAAATAGCAGATATACAAGCTCATAGTGCAGCACCGAGTGCCACACTTTGAGTTTGTAGATCTGCTATTTTCTTTAAATCCCTGTCACAAAATATTTGTCCGTTGGGGGTCCTTGACGTGAAAGTTTGAGAACCACTGCCATAAGGGTCCATTTACATGTGTACAGAACTAGTACCCTCAGTACCCTATTCCAATCCAATCCATCTGTTTACTCTTCTTTGTTTATTTTTTGGTCATCTCTTTTTGTCCCGTTTCTTACTGTGGTACTGCCATGACAACTGAATTTCCTCCTCATGGGATCAATAAAAGTCTATCTATCTATCAGAGGATTTTACAGTGTACATGTACAGTAACTGGCTATCGTTGCTGTCGGGCAGAAATCTCATATCTCCATATTTACACTTTTCTTTGTAAATTAACGCCCTACTTGATCATACTACTGCATCACACAAAAGCATCGAAAGTAGCAGATCTACAAGCTCAAAACGCGTCGCTTGTAGATCTGCTACTTTCACTGTTTTTGAATTTGAATCCTGAAACGTAACAGTTTGGGACTTATATTCCACCCGACAGCAACGACCTGGCTGTAACTGGCTATGCTGGAAACCATAATGCAACCATGTGTTTTGCAACAAAAGAAATTTAGCAACACTGCGTACTACATAAAAATAAAACATGTATTAGGCCATTGGTTCTCAAAGTAGCGTCACAATCATTTTAACCACTTTAACCATTATTGTATACTTTAGCTATTCGAAAATAGCAGATATACAAGCTCATAGCACCTACTGTATGAGCTTGTAGATCTGCTATTTTGGAAAAATCTTGACAATTTGCGTAAATCTTTGAATATATATACATATTTTAAAGCCAACATTCGTAACTCAAATCTTTGCTTCTGGTGGGTCCCTGAAACAAAATATTTTGAGATGGGGGTCTGCGGCCAAAAACATATAATTTGGGGGGTCCTTGATATGAAAAAGTTTGAGAACCACTTAGGCTATATAATATGTTTTATTTTATTTTATTCTAAATTAAGTCACATACACAGAGTGCAATCAATGACTAAATCATTGAAGGAAACCAACAATTGTTAGCAAGACAAACCGAAGCCCTATAGCCAGACAATCAGCCAGTTAAGTTGATCACAATAAAACAATAATATGACAGTTTTAATCACACCCAGACAAAAGGTGAGCAATAAGAAGCCACTGCTGTAATTCGCAATCGGCCGGGGCGACAAAGCTGATATAGAGATGGATTATTATGCTCGTCATTTGTTTTGTTCATATCGGTACAATGACGCGCACACTGGATACAACCCTGGGGATATTTATTGCTGACAATGGGAGCAGATAAAAACCCACATTAGGCCATATGTTACTCCCGTGTCAGCTGCACACACACAGTCAAGTGCCTTTTTTTCTACACCAGCAGCCACCACTTTCTAATCTTCTTCGCCTTTATGAATAATGCTAAGTATATTACTCACTGACAACAATGCATCTTCGCCCAATTTATGTTTCGGCAAACCGCACAGCGCGAGGGACAATTTGTATCTTTCAGCGCGCAGGCCCTCGGCCCCACGTTTGCAGGCGGTCGGGGTGGGATCTGTAGGCATCTGATATGCTCGGATTTAGGAGTTGAGACAATACGAGCCCCCCCCTGGAGTAATGTTGTGTGTTTTTTTGTGTGTGTGTGTGTGTGTGTGTGTCTCCTTTCTCTCTCTTATTCGCGTCTTTGCGGAGACCACTCGAGGCAAAGCCCACCTACTGGTGGATGTGTGAACACGCCTGTTCCTCTAATCCGCCGCCATTCATCAAGAGTGGGAACTAACAAAGATGACTTTTGACAAGCCCACGGCTCACACCCCAGCTGTCAGAGGAGAAGAGAGCGACCTACACAGTCAGCTCTCTTTGCACTTACGCTCTTCACTTCAGCCGGCGCACACACATATACGCACGTGTGCACGCACGCACACACACACACACACACACACACACACACACACACACACACGCACACACGCACGCACACACAGCAGCCCGACTCCTTCATGGAAGCTCCGTCCTTCCCTGTCTTCTCTTCTGCTGCTCAACAAGAACTTTTGCTGACAGAAAAAAAATTAGACAGAGAGTAGTAACTGGGTGAGAGAGAGTGAGGATAGAGAGCGAGAGAGGGAGAGAGAGAGAGAGAGCAAGAGAGAGCAAGAGAGACAGACAGACAGAGAGAGAGCAGAGAGAGAGAGAGAGAGAGAGAGAGAGAGAGAGAGAGAGAGAGAGAGAGAGAGAGAGAGAGAGAGAGAGAGAGAGAGAGAGAGAGAGAGAGAGAGAGAGAGAGAGAGAGCAAAAGCAGCTAAAGGGATTAAATAGAGAATTAGCTCACATTTCAGAGGGTTCACTTTGCTGATCTGGTGAGCATTTCAGTCAGAGAACCTCCCTCCTTCCCTCCCTCCTTCCCTCTCTCCCTCCCTCCCTCCATCCATCCACCCCTTCACTCTATTTTCCCCGTCTCAATAGCTCGCTAGAATTAGTGGGACTCTTGGCAGTCACTCCGGGTGTCACTTCATGGGTTCACTAAGGGCACTGCTGCCCCCTTTGCTCGGGCTCGGGGGTCGCGGCGACCAAGAAATGTATGCGCGGTTCAAGGGGGAACAATGGCCGCCCCGCGAAAAACGTCTTGCTTGGGGGTGGTGGCTTGTGAAAAAACGATGTTGTTCTGGGGCCCCATGCTCCTTGAATAGATTTGTTAAAGCCTCTATGGTTGGTTTATGCTAAGCAGAGACCAGGCAGGAGGGAGAGGCCAAGCCTCAAGCCATCGCCAGAACATCACTGCTCCCAAACCCCACTCTCCCCTCCCCAACACAGTTTTTTTTTGGGGTGGAGGTGCCCCCCGAAAATCCAAATCGTTTTCTCTCCTCCCTCCTTCTTTCCACTCTTCTCCCTGCTCCCTCCATCCATCCAACCAACCATCCACCTCCCTCCTCCCTCCTCCTCCACTTCCCTCGCTTCCCCCTTTTCTTCTCTTTCTGCCATGCAAAGATAATCAGGTTTATGTAAAGTATGTGTGCTCTTTTGACAGTTGGCGATACCTCATTAATTCAATCACACCAAGCGCCATTGTTCCCAAAGTGTTTGAAATGCGTACCGGGGGAAGGGGGCCTTTTTTAATCCTGTCAATCAATGTTAACATTTTTCTAGCTGTTGCCATGGCTGAGGCCAGAGTTCATGAAAACACAGAATATGAGCCAACAAAACAAGAATAAAGACTTATTTGAGGTTGGTCTTTTTAAAAGGACATCTACCATGCACAAAAACACGACAAGCAAATGTAGACAAGTTTGGACACTATAGCACAGCTGAGAGGGGGTGAGAGAAAGGAGCATTTGGAAACCAAACAGGCGCCATAAAAACTTGACCCAGGAGGGCTCTGGGAAAAACCTGATGAATCGCTACCCCGGAAGGACCGTGTTCTTTCTCCCCCTGTGCGTTCTCCAATAGCACAATGACTAATACATCTCAACACATGACTCTAATGGTTCCACGCTGTTGTAATGCCCTGCTGGAATGCTGATAATACACAAAGGAAAAATTATAAACGTAACCTATAGACAGGTCCCTTGGCTGGCTAATTGTTTAGTTGAATATTGATGAGCAAAGAAGTATTGAAATGTATAGAATAATTCCAAATATAATGACAGTTATTATTTAGAAAGGGACAATTATGTATATTCATAATTTCAATAGCAATTTAAATAGATAAGCTTTATCAATACTGATGACTTCTACATAAAATCTATTTATTATAAACACAACACTTATGAATGCATATAATTAAGGGAATTGATGCCTCATTCAGTTCTTAACAATCAGCAACTGGCAAAGTGAAGGCTGAATGAGTAATAAGGAAACAGAGGGGCAGAGTTCAGTTGGCTTTGGGGCAAGGACCCCTTGCTAGCCAAGAGTCTACTACTGCACAAACAAGTACACACACACACACACACACACACACACACACACACACACACACACACACACACACACACACACACACACACACACACACACACACACACACACACACACACACACACACACACACACACACACACACACACACACACACAGTAAAATCAAGAGTGTTAAATTAACACTCAGGATTTGACTGTGCGGTTACTGTGATGAGGCCAAATCCCTCTCCCTGTTAAGAGACATAACCATGTCTGCCCTCTAGTTGCCACTATGTCAGTGACACCGTGCCCCACATTACACTATTACATATTACCCCATATAACAGCCTCTCTGCGGGTAACTCTTATTTAATGGATTTTTTTTTTCCCTCCAAGAATGTCTGAATCACAAAGGTAGCAATTAGCGACATACATTTATTTTATCTTTACAACACAGCAAATTAATTATAATGAAGGTAGTGGACTAATGACTTCCTGCTTACTTTAAATGGATTTGTGCTGGCACACACCAAATCGATAAAACTGACCAGATATCAGGTGTTTGAAGACATCACCACATTCTGGGGTCAGGACTCAGGACTTTTGGTAAATTTGTATTTATTTTCCATTGTTACAGTTGTTTGATCGGTACAGTTTTATTATGTACACAGTGTCCTAACAACACAGTGTCCTCTAGCAAAATTGTCCCTGCGGTCTGGGTGACTGTTTATTACAGATATAACTACATGACTGTTGTTGTACAACATTTACATTTCAGCTTGATGGCCACTGGTTGCTAATGTTGATGCTTTTGAATGTTCTTTCAAATCAGTGTTCTTTCAGTTCTTCACTGATACAGCTGTTTAACTTGGTTGTTCACTCATTCATCTGGTTACAGGTTGGGTTGATGGAAACAGTCCAGCGAATGTTTTACTGATCCTTAGTTAAAGGTTGTTAAAAAATATAGGCCTACTTAATGTGGGTTACATTCTGGGACATAACAAGTAGAAAACCCCACAGTATACAATATGTACAAATATGGCACATGTTTGACACAAATCACTATAGGATTGTTCAACTTTAGTTTCACTTAGGGCCTAAAATGACAAATCAGTTTAATGGTCTCGGCCCACAGCAATAAACTACCTTTGTAGTTCCTTCAACAAAGGTACAGGTACAGTAGCACCACCAATGTTCCATGTGGACCCAATTGAGCAACAATGCAGAGTTTAAACTCAAAAGTGCCAAGCTACCTTTCTGAAGAAAGATTACAGTGTCAGTGGCAGCATTACAACGCGCGCGCACGCACGCACGCACGCACGCACGCACGCACGCACACACACACACACACACACACACACACACACACACACACACACACACACACACACACACACACACACACACACACACACACACACACACACACACACACACACACACACACACACACACACACACACACACACACCTCATTAAACTTATTACATGAATGTGAGAACCGATCAGCAAAATAACGCTAAATCATGTTTGGGGATGGGAAGCTGTTTTATTGCCTGATCCCTATCCCTTATTCTTTAGCCATTTACAACCTAATCTGTTGTGAGAATGTAAAAAAAAAGAGGCAGAGAATAAAGAGAAGGAGGCAGATTAAGCCATTGAAGCGCCAGGGTGTTTCCTACGCATCACCGATTCCTTTCAGGCCAATTTAAACACTGTTTGTTTATTAGTGTCTTACGCGCGGCATTAGCAGCCTAGCTTATCTCAGCACACACACAGAGCGGCACAATACTACACTGTTCAAAGCGCAGATACAACCGTGTGTGTGTGTGTGTGAAGGCTTTTTTTTTTTTTTACTTTGGTGCTCTGACCTTGTTTAAGTACTGAAAGACCATGGGAGATAGGAATTATTGGACACCGATACTCTTATGCTTTGTGTAAACATGCTAAACACACTTGGTTGCTATACCCTCCATGGCACTGACAAGGGACTTAAAGGTGCACAGGGGAGATTTGGTTTAAGCTAATCTCTCTTCACTGTTTACCATATATGCATGGGGGATATCAGCCGGTGCTGCCACTGTTTGAGAAATACCTCCGCTAGCTATATCTGATGGTAGCTATTGTCATCGCGTTCTCTCTCTCTCTCTGTTGCCCCCCATACTCACTCTCTCTCTCACGGCCATTGTATCTGTGTTTCTGTCTGTCTCTCTCTTCATTTGGAATCCTCTGTTCTATCTCAGCCTCTCTCTTGTTTAGTCTTTCTCCATGTTTTGGCCCCAACTTAGGAGCTATTGTGAAAGCCATTGGCTTAATGTAGGCCTGTTTATGTAGGCAGAGTGAAGATGGTATCTGTGTCACTTTGGTGATCAATATGCATTCTGAACAGCTGCAGAATGTGATTTGAAGTGTTTGAACGATAGATGGCAGGAAACGTGACTTTCAGTACAATATAGTATAATGAAGTTCAGGAATTGTACATGTTTGATATTTTTATGCTGTGTTTGTAATGTAGTTTAATAATAAAAATAAATAAATAAAATAACCTATTTAAATATACATATACGGTATATATATATATATGTAATGTAGAACTGGAAAAAATAAATAAAACAGTCATGTTTACATTAAATGGTTTTAGCTAGTCAGGGGATCACCTCAGAAATGACCACTGCAAGGCAGTGTTGTGTGTAAAATAATTTCACCCCCGCCTGAGACAAATCACACCATGGAAACACGCACGCACGCACGCACCCACCCACCCACCCACACACACCCACACACACACACACACACACACACACACACACACACACACACACACACACACACACACACACACACACACACACACACACACACACACACACACACACACACACACACACACACACACACACACACACACACACACACACACACATCCAAGATGCAGAAGATTCTCATGTAGAATTATTTTCAAACCACTATGTGAAGGAAAATTAGGAAGACCAAAACAATAACATGCTTTTATTTGACTGCAATATAACGTTTTGACAAATACTTTTGTAGAGAGAGAGAGAAAGTGAAAACTAAATAATTTAGAGGTTAGAGGGCCCATAAGGGTAACCCCTTGACCCCAGGAACCAGGACAGTTGACCCAGTTGTGCCCCAACATTTAAACCAACCCCCCTGGCCTATAGTAAAGTACATTTATCTATCTGGGAAAGGAAGTGCAGTGTCACTGTGTGTGTGTGTGTGTGTGTGTGTGTGTGTGTGTGTGTGTGTGTGTGTGTGTGTGTGTGTGTGTGTGTGTGTGTGTGTGTGTGATTATGACAGTGTTGCTTGTTAGCTTGAAAATCAGTTCTTGTTGGCCAAGCGACATGTCATGTGATGTGTACAGTATATATTAAGCTATAGAAGAACTACTGTATTATCTTCCATACAGAAATATTTACCTGCAGGTGTACTGAGGCATGATCATTCCAAGGTAACACTGAGGAAGACAGATTAAGTTGAAACGTGTCCGTTGTTCCATCCGGAAGAGGCAAATAAACCTGTGAAAATGGAGAAAAAGTGATGAATCTCTAAACCATCAGGAACTCAAATACATCATGTAGAGTCTCATCCTTAGATCCAGTCATCATGATATCACATTGCAAATAATTCTTACATGAGGATCCATGGAAATATGAATCCAGAGTCTAGGATATGCTCCCCCTAAACAAGGGTTTCTGCGATACATCATTTGCCCTTTAGCCCCTGATATACAGATGACATAAAGCTCTAATAATTACATTAATAATGGCATTGCACCTGTTCTCTCTCTCTCTCTCATGTTCGCACATACGCACACACAACTAGTATGTCAACAGGTACTATTAAGTACAAATATTATGCAGATATACATAATGCATAGATAATGCATATAATGCAGATAATATGATGTTAAAATAATGCATATGATGCATCGATAATGCACAGAATGCACAGATAATGCATATATGATGTTAAGATAATGCATATAATGCATACATAAAGCACAGATAATGCACAGATAAAGCACAGATAAAGCACAGATAATGCACAGATAAAGCTCATTGAGGTAACTTTGACGAAGCACACCGCCAGACTGCTTTTATCAGGTTCTATTAGGTTTACTGAGGCAGGATGACGCCTGATGCATGCTCAATGTAAAAATACATTGAGCAAATGCAATTGTTTCAAAACAAATCTATCTACAGGATAAATGCATTCAAACTCTTTGTCATACATAAAAGAGACAAATAGTCTGGTATATAAAGACATTTTCATAGAGTGTAATAATATTGTTGGGAATTCATTCAAAATAAACTTTCTTAGTTTCGCACGGAGAAATACACGATTAATCTTCCGGGTGGAAACGTGTGGAATACATTGGATGTAACACACTTGTCGAAGGCAATCTCTGCCGTCGAATCTGAGAGACATCTTCATTGTGCGCGTGAAGACAACATCCATCAACGTTGCATGAAAATAATTTGCCGGCTTTATTCAATCTACATACGTCCCCCCCCCCCCTCACTTCACTCTACCTCCAAAACTCACTCAGACGAGACGCCATGAGATTGTTATCTTGCCTCGCCTTTGTATGAAAATCAAATTGGGAATTGCTTTTTTCCTTGATTCACTTCCATGCAAACAAAGAAGTTGTTTTCTTATTTTCATGTAAATGTCTTTTTTATAGGAGGCGACAAGTGTAATCAATCTTCCTCAAGACAAGGTAGGAGGGCCTGCCGAGGGGGGATTATTGGTGCTTAGTAGCCCGGAGATCATAAAACAAGGAAATTGAAAGTGATATTTAATTGACACTGCCATTTCCACTGCACAGTGAAGTCTCGTCCCCCCGTCCCCTCGTCTCTCCCACACGCCAGGCCCCGTCTCGCCTTCCCGCAGGTGAGGAAGAAGGGGAGAAAAGAACTTGCCTGAGCAAATTTCTTTCAAACCCTCTCCTCAGACCCACAGAGCAAGCTGTCAATCTCACAGCACAGCGCCGTGAAAGAGAGGAGGGGGGGGAGGTATAGGGGAAAAAAAGAAAAAGTTTTACCTTGAGAAAAATAGATTTCAAAATGTCACCTCATTGGCGCGGAACACCCTCGTCTAGTGGAGTGGAACACGGTCAACATCGTGCAGCTGAATAGATACCTTGCCTGTTTTATTCAGCTTAGCCGGCGTAAAGAAAATCATGACTCAAAACATCTATCAAAACAGTGTACGGTTTAAAAAAGCCCAACAAAACAGTTGAGTATAGAGCTATCCTTTGGCCAAAAATGGACCAAATATGAACCAGTTTCTATCCATATTAGTGTAAATTCACTTTGTGTTTTGCCTCGCCCCTGAAACTAAACACTGTACAGCTATCACCCCGACGTCCCCAACCCAGTAATGGCCCATAAATTAATCAACCTTCATTTAGTTTAGGACCCAGACCGTCTCTGGTCTCACATAGCAATAA
Source organism: Gymnoscopelus microlampas (assembly GCF_963454915.1). NCBI lineage: Eukaryota > Metazoa > Chordata > Actinopteri > Myctophiformes > Myctophidae > Gymnoscopelus > Gymnoscopelus microlampas. The sequence goes on along the minus strand of NC_139940.1, from coordinate 31,611,845 downwards.
CATGAGGGGAGAGAAGGTGGCACAATTAACCGTCTGAGATATCGCTTCTGAAATGGAAAGTGACACTGTCTAATTAGAGTTCCCCAATGAGATCACAGGTTCCCCGTGTCCAGAGACGTGTAGGGGAACAGCCACTGGTTCAACCTGCCTGACCTTAGTATAGTCTCTGACCTGGACTTCAGGACCAGCGAGAGGTGTGTCATGTTATTTTGTGGCTTGTCTGGTCATGTGATGACCAGAGCACCACCACTGGGGGAAAAAATAAGTAATGCTAACTATATAAAACAAGGAGGCTGTATTCACCAGCTTCAAGAAATTCGATGACATATTTATATAATCATTTAAATCAAAAGTTCTGTTATTGAGAATGTACATATATAATATTTGACTTTCTCGTGGTTTGTTGGTTTCAGTTGCCTCAGTAATGTTTAGGGATGGGACTGTCCTAATATACCGTGGTAAATCATTTTATTTTGTGTTGCGTCAGTTCATCACATAAAATAACATTGCATGCTGCATGTACTTAAGCAACAACTGATGAAAAATAAAATATTAAAAAAGAAACATTATAAAATGCTGTCATTTTGTTAGCATCATGTTTTCCGGCACACCACCAGCTAGCCTTGTCTGTCTGACAAAACATATTTAAACAGCTAGCTGTTGACCTACAGAGGCTTTGAGGACAGGCAGCAATTGGTGTCAAAGAGAGGCCAAACGGCAATGATTTATAGCCAGGAAGATTTTGACTGGCGAATAGCTGCTCTAGTGCTGCCACAATTACCTCTACCGCTAACCTAACACATTGACTGGATGCTATTCCACTGGATACTGTCACAGCCACTACACACACACGCGCGCGCACACACACACACATACGCACACGCACAAATGCACATACAAGAACACACACACTTGTCCCTATTTTTTTCACGAGTGCTGTTCATGTTTGAGTGGTTGGGCCCCTGTGTCTTTGGCCTGCCTTGTCCACTTAAAAGGGCATTAATCAACGGCCAGTTTATAAATCAGGAGGTCCTAGCAGGCTCAAAGCGATTATGAGGTCAGGGCTCTGCAGAAGTACTTAACCAATTCCCAGACCCACCCGGACTTGATATATTTTGCTTCCTCGCCGCCAGACGATTCATCATCATTCTCCCAGCGAGGCCTAATGGAACGGGCAGGGAGGGAGGGATGGATGTTAAATAAAAAGGTATGGAAGACGAGACTAAAGACAACAGAGGTAGGGGGGGGGGGGCGGGAAAGAGACAGGGAGTTAGAAATAAAGTGTTTTCATTTTCTCGGCATTTCTCTCGCTCTTTAAATCCCTGGCCACTTACACGTTTGTGCTTGGGCCGCGCGCAACTCAAGCCAGACCAATTCATCCCGGCCTAGCCGCTCCACCAAATGATTCCAGACAAAGCAGAGACAAACGTCTTGAAGATGTAGTTACTGCTGTGTATGTGGCAGCTCTGTGGGCCCGCGGGCGAGGCTGCAAACCTCCAGGCTACGGCCTCTGTCTGGTCTGAGGGTACCAGGGGAGGAAAGATGTTGATGCCGCCTGAAGGGAGAGCGAGAGGGAAAAAAAGAATGAGAGGGCAGTAGGGAAAAGACAGAAAGGGAGTCAAGGGCAGAGAGAGAGAAAGAAAGAGAGAGGGAAGGCTAGGGGGAGTGGAGGGAAGAAAGGTATAAAGAGGTTGAGGCCGAGAAGGTGGGATGGAGAAGTTACAGAGAGAGAGAGAGAGAGAGAGAGAGAGAGAGAGAGAGAGAGAGAGAGAGAGAGAGCCCTTAACTGTAACTGGAGGGGTAATGCCTTCAGGGCAATCTTTCTGCCTTATAAACATTTCCAGCACAAAAAGGAGCCCATGGGTTTAACTAAAAGCCAGTGGATGTCTGAATCCAGAGAAGTAAAGGACAGTGATGGGTCAAAATGGCTTCATACATCAGTACGTAGTTTATTTTTTAATTTTATTTTAAAGACATATTTTTGGGGCTTTTATTTGGACAGGACAGTAGGCTGACAGGAAAAGGGGAGAGAGATGGGGGGGGAGACATACAGCAAAGGTCGTCGGGATCGGTCGTCGGGATCGGGCTTACAGTATGTGGTATGCGCCTGGACCGCTAGGCTAGCAGACGCCCTCACGTAGCTTATTAATATCATGATAATAGAGCAGGTCAAAATGAAGGCTGAGGCCGAAACGCGTTAACGTTCTCAATAAAAGAATGCATCTGAGTCTGTTTTGTACTTTTTTTTTTTTTTTTTGGAGTGCCGCTTTTGCCACTTCGGTGGTGTCTTTTTTTACTAAATTAGTTGTTTCAGCTGAGCACCCACTGCCTAACAAAAAGGCATCCAGAGGAAGCACACCTGCTTATTTCTCATTGCTATAGAGCAGGGGTCTTCAACGTTTTTCAGGCCAAGGACCCCTTAGCAGAGAGAGAGAGATTAAGCAGGGACCCCCCCCCCTATATATTGTATAAAACTGTGTTGCAGATTAAACTTTTCCATAGATTTTATACCTATATGGCTTCATAGACTTGTTTGACATGCATTATATTTTCAATGAATATGTTGGATTCATGTTAATGTGTATTTTCAGACACAGTTAAACGTTTAAACCCTCAATATTTAGTCACCATAGACCATGGAAAACACTTAAATCCTTATTCCACCTGGGATTTTGGAGTGATTTGCGTGAAATACACACAATCTATGGACCATTATCAAAAAATCCCAGTTGAAGAGAAGTTTGTAAGTGAAAAAAATGAAGCCAACATGAGCCAATTAATATTGTTAATAAAGAGCCTACAATACCCAGAATCCCTCAGTATGCTGCTAAGCTGTTTCCAACGTTCATTTGGTAGCTGAATAGGTTCCTTTTCTCTCTTCAGTTAGGGGGTAGCAGTAGTTCAGGAGGTAGCGTCACTGTCTGTAAGTCACAAGGTCCCCGGTTCGAGCCTTATGCAGGCTTCATTTAAATTGCCGCACACAAATCATGACTGTTTTAATTAATGCATGCACACTTTTTAAAGATAACATGAAATGCTACTTTGAGAGAATTTATTTTCTATGCATGACCTATTTCCTTGAGAAAATAGCCGATCTAGAAGCTCACAACTTTTCGGATAGCAACGCGTTGTGAGCTTGTAGATCGTCTATTTTCACTAGTTTCGGTTCCGAGGAGGCATCAAATTTCTCTATTGGTAAATGGTTTGTGAACCACTGATCTAGAGTAGTGTTAGTGAAACAGGGGCTTGGTTCATGACAGAAGGTAAGAGTTTATACTCATCAACACCATCAGGGTGGCCAAAGCTCTAACTTGCCCGATGACCTACTGCAAGCATGGCTCTCATGGGAAGAGGACCTCTCACACCTATCCCAAGTCACACTGCCAAGATGCTACACCCCCAGTGAGTTTGGCACCTCGTCGTGCAGAAGAAGTGTTCATGTCTTCAGTGATGCTTTGGATATGCATACGGCTCAGTAGCATACATCCGTACGGAAGATAGCCATGGGCATTGCCATGTGTCATTCCTTGCAGCTAGATCCAGGGTGGCTCCCAAGCGGCAACTTCTCCCCCTCACTGGGGCTCAGTTGGCAAGTGTCCTGAAGAAAGAGCTCAAACTGAAAAATCCTTGCATGGATCAATCTTGAGTCTTGTAGATTCAAAGTATTCGTTGGCACTAGAATCTTGGAAATTCAAGAGGTAACAAATGCCCAAGCATGGCGCTATGTCGATACTAAAAGCGATCCTGCAGACAATCTCGTGGCAAGACAATGTCTCATCTTTCCGAGAGGGACCGCTGGAACCAAGGCCCAGCTTTCCTGTGGCAACTAGAATCATCCTGGCATCCTGACCAGATGAGATGTCACCTGATGTCCCAGAAGAGCTGCAGAAGCCAACCTTCTGTGGAGCCGTGACGGCTGACTCTAAACAGTTCCACCTAGATGTTAGTCAATGCGATACATTCCAGGATCTAGTGGAAGCTACAGCTCGATCCCTTCACGGGCGGCTCAAGACACGACCAGCCCTTCAGCCGATGACTTTAGTCAAGCGGAACTGGAGCCGACTTGCAACGCTGGCACCAGAGTACGACTCCAACACCAGCCTTATTCGGATAGGAGGTTGCTTCAGAAGGTGTGATGATCTGAGTCCAGATGCCCAACAGTTGCGATATTTCATGTTGCATACTGTCAGTATACTTGGTTCATGTAATTTTTGTCACACAATTTCCTTGGATGCCTAATTATGTAACAAACGCTCATGTCACCATGACCCACAAGCCAGGTGTGGTCAATTAGTGCCTGCTTCTTGATTAGTGCCTGCTGCTTGCATAAAGTTGCATCAGTCTTTCAAGTCCACTGTGAGAGAAGCTAGACATCTGACCTCATGGAGATCGCCTCATTACACGCACAGGGGTGTCGTAGTATAGGGCGAAAATGTGTCCGCTCATGGTAATCCATTGCATAGCTGTGGCCATTTGAATGAGGCTTGTTTTCTTCTTCGTAAAAGCAAGAGGAACGGAGATCTAGCCATTTACCCACAGGAAATAAACAGGAAGTAAACATGCTTTTATTTTAAAAAATGACGTCAATTCCGGGTCTGTCGTCATCAGGCAGTGAAAGCATCATTCATACGTTAGATAACAGCGCCACCACAGCTTTATGTCCTGTTTTATGGGGCATAAATTCGGTCAAATAGGCAGAATTTGACGAGAAATCTCGTCGTTGGCAGGCAAAGAGTTAATCACTTTGCTATTTTGTCCTATGCAAATGTTGTTTGAGTGTTGCCTTGCATTAATATTTCATGTATATTTGAACGTTTTTAATTGTTTAATTAGTCAGATTTGTGAATGCCCTTTATTTTCTTGACATTTTAGAACCACACACAGCAGGGTGGTGCAAAGTTGATGTGGGTGTGAAGATAAATACATCCTCATTTTGACATCAACTTGAGCAATCAGCTCTTCAGTTTAATTCATATTCAGTACAATTCTTTACAATTATATATATATATATATATATATGTGTATACACACACACACACACACACACACACACACACATATATATCTCACTTATAGCACTTTTAAGATTTAGGATGCTAGAAATAATTTTGTTCTTGATGGAAAATAGAGTAGAGCAGCTTTGAATAAATATGCCAATACTCAGACGTTTAATGCAATTGAATATGACAACTTCACATAAGCACTACTCTAGAAATACACCTCTAATACAAAGGAATCTAATAGACTCTCCAAGTCCTACAGCTTAAGTTACCTACTGTATAATTGTCCAAATTACAAACAAACCACGAGTGCCTAAGGTGACATTACAGTTTTGAGTGATTTAGATATGCAAAAAATAAACAAGAAAATGTTAAGGATTATGGCAAAAAAAAAGGAGGGGGGAGGTGGGAAGGAAGAAGGGAATAAAGGAATAAGAGGAGGAAGGGAAGAGGGGAGGAAGTGCCTCTACAGCAGCACACTCATAGAGACAGCCAATTGTTGAGGTTTTGACAGAGGCGGAGAGGGGCTGGACGTAAAGTGGAGAAGACAGTTTCCATTACCCCTGGCGCCCACTGGAGAATAATTTGCTGAGGCTGGGTAAATTGTGATTTAAGAAGTGTAATGACGTGTAATAATTTTCTGTCAGTGTTGTCAGTTAGGAGACGAGGCAGGTTCTCTGCAGCGGGGGGGAGGTGAGAAGAACAGAGCGCTGCGCCACGGGAAAGCAGGAAGTTGGAAACAATCACAACAAATGAAAGAGGACATTTGTGAAATGTGTGCCGAGGTGACTACAAACAAATCAATTATTGGCTAAACAAAGCCATGGGAAATGCTATAGCACAGGAACAGGTGTGGGAGTTAGATTAGCAAGCGCGCGCCTTACGAGAAAACCTGCTGTATCACAAATTCCATTCACTTTCTTCATTAATCTACTGAGAACAGCGAGGTCATAGTTGCTGGTAGTCACCACGGTAAGCAGTTAAAGGGGTTTCAAATAAGCTGGAAAATGGCCCTTGTTGAAAATAACTGTCCCGGCTAATCCCCGTCCACACAATCCCAGCCAGGTTTCGTCTCAGCAGCATCTCTATCATACCGCCAAGGTAATATTCCTCCTAATCTGTCTCACCCTCTCAGGTGGTGCTGTACAGTAAGGCCCGAAGAAAGGAAATGCAACTGTATTCAATTTGACTCCCTCGTAATGGCTTCAGAAGAAGGTGTTTACAGAGTTGCTGGTTGTGCCTAAACAGGTTTATATACTGTTACTGTTACTGTAAGTGTGACACGAAAGTTTAAACAAGGTGTTGTGGTTGCCCTGCGGGGATACAACAGGGTTTGCCGCTTGTGAAGGTTCACAGATGGTTCACAAGCTAATTCGAATAACAACTGTGCCACTGTAATTCTAAGAATGTTGTAGCATATCTTTAGACATGTTTTAATGTAATGTACTTATTAATGCTATTCTGATAGTTATTTTTCATTCCCCTATTCCGTTTACTTTGTTATTCCTACTGTGAATGTATGTACTGTATGTGTTGTGGCACAATATTGCCCGTTACCGTATGTGATGCTTCTTCAGGCAGGATGACACATGATACTGTATAAAATACATCTTAAATTGTGATATATTCATAATATTACAGGGAATCTATATCAAATGACTTATAGTTTGAATTGGGAAACAACTTTAATGAGCAACCGGAACCTAATCTACTCAAAAAGTAAAAAAGCGTACCGTTATACTGCTGAGTATGAAATGGATTTTGAAACAGGCTCCTGTAATCTCAGTTCAGAAGCTTGTTCAGTGGCTTTTGCTTTATTGTTAGAGAATCAATGAAACAGCCTGAGTGGTTGTGTGCTTGTTTCCCCATCCTTGGGGTCTCAGACCAACTTGATTCTATTATAATAACCATAGGTTACAAACATAACCCCGGTTATTTGATTATTATGAGCGAGATGTCTCGCTTAATATGGGAGAGCGCCCCAAAAAACTGGCACTGCTCCCCCCTACTACCATGGAACTACCATAGAAAGTGAGACTGCTCAGAATGTGCAAGGTGGATCAATGTTTACTCACAGTCTTTTATTATACAGTATTATATAAGATTGATATGGGCCAAATTTACAACATCTATCCGTTTCAAATTCATTAGCATACCATTACATTATTTACTTGAGATGATAAACAAAGGCTGCCCCTAGGCTTACGTAGGTCAAGCTTTATTATCACAGAGCCCAACCCAACTCTCTGTGCATTAAACAAAGGACTTTTATCTTTGACATATGTAATTTATGAAAAATAAAGCACCAGCCTTACTGTTATTAACACCTCATCACAGGCTCCAATAGAGCACAGAATCGTGGGCTTTGAGTGATTATGTTATCACTTTTAGTGTACTGTTTTGCATAAACGTGCACAGGTTTAGAAGATGGAGCAAAGCAAACAGAGGGACAGAGGGAGGTAGAGTTTATAAGCAAGATATTGTGTGTCAGTAATGGTATTGCCACTGTAACTATCTAAATGTAGAAAAAAGATATATAGTGAGAGTTTTCAGTTCTGTAGTATTCCACAATCTGCAGTTTGCATGAGATGTTTATTTTAGCATTGGCCTATAAAGCATATGAAAGTGCAGGTGAGTAAAAAAAAAAGAATTGAGAAACAATTTCTCAAGAGTTGCAAAGTGACAATATATTGATAAAGGATAGCTAAGGCACAAGGGAGTTCAATTATTCAGTTCCATTTATCACCGAGTACCTGCAAGGTAATATATAATGTCACAATTGATCTATTCAATGCCAGCAGCACTGTATGCTAGCAGACTGGACTGCATGTAACTACTTAGAATTTCCATCAAATTGTCATTAATACATTAGTACATGAGTAAGAAACCTACAAAGCAATATTTCCATTTTCTTCCCCCAGCCCCAGCTGATAACTGCACTGGACATACATATGTTTATCACAGCAATATCTCTATTACAAGTCCCCAGCTTAACATGAATGCATTACGCATTCATGCAGAACACGAAATGTCATAAATCAAAATGAAAACGAAGGGGATTATAATGCAGCACAATGACTAAGCGACGGCAGCAACACTAATTCAACATCTAATGTGGTCAAAGGCTTGACTTTCTGCTATTTGTTATTACACTTTCAATAAATTACAAGGACACTTTCTCTTGCCTCACCCCTCTTGTTTTACCCCATGCTGTCCATAATCTCTCTCTCTCTCTCGCTCGCTCTCTCTCTCTCTATCGTCGTCCTTTTTTTTTTTCTGAAACCAAAGTTGTTTGATTGTAAATTGTTGAAGTGCAATGGCTTGTCTCCTCCACTTTCACTCAGTGGTTGTAGTTGTAGCAATAGCAGATTAAAAACTCTGCCACACTACCCAACCGGTCTCAGCATACCATTAGCATATATATGAGATTTGAGACATTTTCTAATATTCTCCAGCAGGACTCATCTGTCATGGCCTCGTGATGAATTATAAAATGCTTGTTTGGGTGTGAGGGAGCTGGAAAAGTAGCCCTGTCCCTCCTCCCTCCCCACCCTCACCTTACCGCTATAACCTTTACTTTCCATTTGTAAAAAAAAACAGAGGAGTGAAATCAATGTCGGGACATTTCAATAAAGAAGGGAGTTTTGTGCATGTTATTACCTATGCTATTATTAGTCAGTATGTGTGGGAACTGTTCACAACTGCTATCTGTGATTTGCATAGGCGTCAGAGAGTTGTAGGGGGAGGTGATTGGGGTGGAAGAAGTTGTTCTGCCTGGCTATCACTAGCTTTGGCTCAACAGGATGGTATACCAAAAACTATTTCACACCAACATATTGAATTATTTGCTATATGATATTAGCAAGTTTTACTGAAATAGACATCAGCATCGAATGTTTTCACCAGCACCAGAGTTATCAGTTGTTTGGAAAGCTGGCATTGTTATTAGAGCAGCAATGTGAAGCGTTGTGAGCTTGTAGATCGGCTATTTTCGGCAAAGAGATTTAGACCAACGCCCGGTCAACTACATATAGGGTTGAAATGGTTAAAAGTGATATGGTCGTAGAACTCTTTAAAGTCCTTAAAGTAGCACTCAGTTTACGTTTCTGCAAAGGAGTCAAAACAAGAGCAACTCTCTCACCTAGGGCTATAATCCAAGAGAGACAATATTGTAATCGGTCACACCACAATAAAATACACCCCAGAGCTACTATGTTCAACTTAAAATATAGACAGTCAAACACATGCACCTACAGTAGGGGCCTGGACCTTGCCCACGCCAACATCTCTTGCACTGTGTCTTAATTGTGACCTTGATCTTTGACCTTTTCATCCTAAAACTAAATCACCTCTTTGGGGCATTCTACTGGTCAATTCCACCAAGTTTCATAAAAATCCACCAATCCGTTCTCCGCTTCGACCTGGATTATGACCTTGTACTATAACCTTTTTGACCCTAAAGTTAAACATCACTTTCGGGCAGCACGCTCATCTTTCCAAGCTGCATGGCAATCTGTTCATCATATCCGTTTTCAAGTCTCATCTTGCTACTGTATACAGTATACATTACCCCATGCATTACTGTGGGCAGAGTAATGAATAGGAGTTGCATTGAGAGTTTGAAAAATCTTCATTGAAAAATAAAATAATTCCTGAAAAGTGATAGATGTAACATATTCCTTGTTCCAGGGTTCATTTACAAAGATGTATACACTTAAATCATAAGAGCATTGTCCCCCACCAAGGCCTTTCTCTTAGTTGTTTCCATCATGTATCAATGTTTGCATCTCCCGGTATCAGGCTGTGTCAGCACTTTTTGGACATCAAGGTGACTGTGTTTTAGGAGAATAAGACCAAGATACAAGATACCTTTTTTATTTTATTTTCATATTCTTTTGTATACCGAAGATCTCATTCACTTTTACAGTGTCATAGCTCATAGGGCTGTACAGGGCCAAGAAAAGAAAAAGAAGAAACATCAGGAATGATCAAAAGGACAATGTAGACAGCAGTGTTGCCAGATTCTGTGAGAGAAACAAGCAACCAGGTCTAGGAAAACCAGCCCAAAAGAAGCGACTATGGGCAGGAAACTAAAGTCAGGGGGAGATGGCAGGGTGCCTGTACGTATAGCACAGGTATCCAGGTACATTGTTACATGATCAAGGCACAAACCATGTGCACTTGTTTTGTTGTACGCATCTGTGTGACATTTTTTAGATTTCTTTGGCTATTAAAAAATAGCAGATATACAAGCTCATAGTGCGGCACTCTTGAAAATGTGTGCAAATCTTTGAATACATATATTTTTTAAAGCGAACATTTGTAACTCAAATCTTATTGCTTCTTGGGATTCTACAAATGTCTTCTAAATCCTAACAGTTTTTGTAAAAAAACCTATGTTGCTATAATATCAGTGGTTCTCAAACTTTTTCATGTCAAGGACCTCCCAAAATTATATGTATTTGGCCGCGGACCACCCATTTCAAAATATTTAGTTCCAGGGACCCCCAGAAGCAAAGATTTGAGTTACAAATGTTCGCTTTAAAATACATATATTCAAAGATTTGCACACATTTTCACGATTTTTTTCGAAAAGATTGCTGATCTACAAGCTCATAGCACAGCGCTATGAGCTTGTATATCTGCTAGCCCAAAGAAATCTTAAAATGACACAGATGCGTTCCCGGTCTTAATGAGTTATTTTCCACAAGTCAAAATACCCATGTATTATCATGCTAAAAAAACTATACCTTTAATTTCATGTCTTCAAAGGGCATATTTATTACAGCATTAATCTAATAAAGAAAAAGGCTTAAAACCCTTGCCGTATGACACCAGTACAGCTAGTGGTACACATAATTTACCTCAGAGTGAGTTCAGCAGCCACATCTCATGTGACAGGAGTGGTGTAATACTTTATAAAGCTTTATATTCCAACTCCTTGCAAACACACCATGCGTTAATTAAATGACTAAAAAGTGCAGTGGCCTGTGTCCTAAATTAATTGCTTCCTATTAGATTACACCATTGTAGATAGCCCAAGCCATATTATTAACATTGTTGTACATTCTCCTACATTCAATTTCCTTGAACATTATTATTGAGAGAAATCACTCTCTCTTTTCCTCTCTCCCTCTTTCTCCCTTCTCAAGACTGTTCCAAATTTCTGTCATGCGGCATTCTGCTTAGTTAATTAAAAGGGGCTAAAGTGCAGTGGCCTGTATCCTATTGCCATCAAATCCATAACTTAGAGAGAGAAAACATTTACATTAACTTGCTATTAATACCGCCTTTGCCGACTTTTCCATTCCAGCTAAGTATGATCTCGCACAATAATTGCCGTTGCCTATAAGACAAAAAGGCAAGGACATCCGCAAGGAGGAAGAAGAATTTTATGCTACTGTTAATTAAAAATGAACAAAAGTGCATCAGGCTGTGTCGTGGAAAACAGCTAATAAAAATATAGCTGACAATCTCCCTCTCTCTCTCTTTCTCTCCCTCTCGCTCTCTCTCATTCCTTTCATTTCAGTTTTCAATACTATCACAGTAAGGTAATGGAGTTTGAGGATGGGGACTTCTTGATAGCTGTCAGAAAGAAATAGAGAGAGAGGAAAGCAAGAAAACGCCTTGTATTTCTTTGTTTTTTATATTAAACGACTAAGCTCAGCAGTCTGTATCCTATCACAGCTATTGCATCTATTGGATTGGATTATTTTACATTTTGATTGAAACGATGTCCGCACCAGATAAAAGTGCAGACCCCAGCTGTTGTAATTGAATCAGGGTGGAGTTGTTTATTCGGTTGATCTACAGCGGTGATTCGCTTGTCCTAACACCCAATGCATAAAAGATCCACTCTTGTTTAACACACTGCTGATTAGATCTGTTTAAAATGGCGAAACAAGAGGCGTCCGTGTCTAGAGATGGGCAGGCATAAAGATAATACATATAACGGCATGGGGAGGAGAAGCAGTGAGGAAAAGAATAGGAGGGGGCCCCCATGCTCCCTGGCTCTCTCGATGAGGTTGAGCGTGTGTGTGTGTGTGTGTGTGTGTGTGTGTGTGTGTGTGTGTGTGTGTGTGTGTGTGTGTGTGTGTGTGTGTGTGTGTGTGTGTGTGTGTGTGTGTGTGTGTGTGCTGTGCGAGCGTGCATTCATGCTCTGGTGTTGTGGATGCACCATCTGCTTAACTTTCCATGTGTGACCAAAACTTTCAATAAATAAATTTCACATGGCACGGGTGCCAGATGCACAGGGGCCTTGACTGACAACATTTAAATAACAGTTAATGGGAAACAGGGCTATGTGTAAAAGCTTTGATGCTCATCCCCGCCAACTGACTTGAGCTGGAATTTAAAACAGTCCCTGTGTGGTTGATGTGGCCAGTGCCCAGGCTTATATAGAGACTGTACAATAGACAGCAGGCAACCGCTACACTGTATGCAAACAGGCACACCAATAAATCTATTAAGTCAATTCTAAGAAATTTAGATTTCACATACCAATTTACCCCCAGATTGTTTTCATTTTTTGAATGGCCGAAATGACACAGTTTGATGTAATATTATGCAGCGTTATTTCCTCCGCCAGGGTTCAGTTTACCTTATTTATGAGGACTACTAAATGTATGCTATACAATGGATGGTTGCTCATCAAATAATGACTCTTATCACTTCGGAGGAGAACGCACATCCATCATGTTGAGAAAAAGGCGTAGTGCGCCCCAATGCACAATGCATGCTGATTTCAATATCAGTCTGTGGAAAGACCACATATGAAATAATAATAATCTACTTAGATTACTACCCCCCCCCGCAACAAACACAAACACACACACACACACACACACACACACACACACACTCGCCGTAACTATGTCAAGGGCATGCATGAGGGCTTTAGGTGTGTTTACATTTTCACATATCAACTATGTGACAAGAGTTCCGCTTTCAATTTAGGATAAACATAGATATCTGCCGCTTGTCCCAGACCAGTTTAGGGTAACGGGGGAGTGTAGAAGATAAAGAAACATAAATGTAATCAACTGCAATCTATCTAGAAGCAGCGCTTCTCTGCCTATAGTACATAAATCCCAACATATACCCTGTACCCCCACCATACATAAAAACAAGTACATATTGTCGCTGTCGGGCAGAAACCTTGTATGTACAAAAGCGTGACTTTTCCAGGAAATGGAAAAAAGAATGTGTGTTCCTTCCAAATGGATCCAATGTAGTTAATGTTAAGTAAAAAGCTCTTCATTAGCTAAATATTTATAACACCCAGACAGACCACTTTCACTTTCAAAATTGTTCTCTAAAAGCAGATCTACAAGCTCACAATGCCATCGCTATGTGACACGTTATTAGCCTGTGGGTCAGCCTTTTTTGCTATACTTCTAAAGCTACATTAATTACGAAAAAGGGAAAAAAAACTAAAAAGATGAAATATGAAGATACAAGGTTTCTATGGGACGGCAATGATATGCAGGTTTTCATTTTGATTAAGGCATGGCAGAGAGTTTGAACTCTTCTTCTTGTTTTTCATGCAGAGCATCCCGCTTGCATTCTTACACCAGTGAAAACTTACTGGAAAATAGAAGGACCATGTACTTTATGACCTGATTGTATCACCCTGACACACCTTGTCTAACCTCACACTGTTTATTTATTTATTTATTTATTATTTATCAGACTCATTAAATAGAATATGTATCTACGTTAAACTTCAAAGCCACTGTAAGGTATAAGATACTATTATACAGTATATAGTGTTGTTATCATGAAATCCCAAAGTGCATTGTAAAAATGTATCCTTTATCCATACTTGTCAGGTTTAACATGCGGCTAAACCAGCATCCAGAATACATATCAGTATTAAACTTCACTTTGGACACAAGAACACAGCCTAATCTTTGACATTTATTGAGGTACAGATTATGCGGACATTTGTCAGAAAGCCTAACCTTTGTTCCTCCTTGTCTATTTATTATCTTGTGTATTAAAGCCTTTGGAATCTGGGGGGAGGGGACAAAAGAAAGCAAGAAAAACTGCATCAACGAAAGACGCAAGATCGTCGTTGTCATCGTCGTTGTCGGGCAGAAACCTCGTATCTCCATTTTTCAACTTTCTACCTACTTTGTCAAGTAGAGTGTCGCACAAAAGTAGTGAAAATAGCAGATCTATAACCTCACGAGTCACGTCATGTTATAAACGTGTAGATCGGCTATTTTCACTATTTTAAAATGTAATTTTTTATTTTTTGGAAACAACAAAGTCTTATGCACACCTGATCAGCTCAGAGACGGGTGCGTAGGCAGGGATCAGACGTATAGAATAAAATAAAATGTCCCCACACCGTCTACTACAATAGGGCCAACTTTATTTCAGCGACGTTTCGGTCACTAGACCTTCTTGAATCAAGAGATGCCTGAAGGTCTACTGACCGAAACGTTGCTTAACCCATTAAGACCGGGAACGCATCTGTGTGTCATTTTTTTATTTCTTTGGCTATTTTTTGAAAAATCTTGAAAATGTGTGCAAATCTTTGAATATATAAACATTTTGAACTCCGATCTGTGCTTCTGGGGGGTCCCTGGAACAACATATTTTGAGATGGGGGTCCGAGGCCAAATACATATCATTTTGGGGGTCCTTGCCATGGAAAAGTTGGAGCGCCACTGATATTACATAAACGTTTTTCCAAAAAACTGTTTGTAGAAAAAATATTCAAAGATTTGCACAAATGTTCACGATTTTTCCAAAATAGCACAGAGTGCCGCGCTATGAGCTTGTAGATCTGTTATTTTTGAATAGCCAAAGAAATCTAAAAATGGCGCAGATGCGTACCCGGTCTGAATGGGTTAAATAAAGTTGTCCCTCTTGTGCAAGTGCAGACCGTGTGCTGGGGTCATTTTATTTTTATTTTAATAATATTTAAAAAAAGGGGCCTGGTTTTGGACATACATGGTTTCCCCCGTCCGACAGCAACATCATGTGTTTAATAATTTCTCATGCATCAGACGCTGTCGGGTCAACCCCACCGTAATCAATCATCTCCATTAACGGTCATATCTCGTGCTCCGCCAGCCATGACCCCTGGGCAGCTGAGCTCAGATTTTATCGCTGCGTGTGTGCCACGTTTTACTTTCCCTGACACCCCCATGTTGCTGTATACGTAACACCTTCTCTCTTGCTGTCCCCTCATGTGGCATTTTCAGTATCCCTGACACCTCTGTCCCGGGCAGTGTTTCCATATTATGTACACCTATACAAATGTTGTCTTTCCATTGGGCAGTCTTTGCTTTTATTTTAGATATAGGATGATAGTACAGAGACGGCTAGGGAACTGAGGGCGGAGAAGGGGGAAAACAGGACTCCGGACGGAATTGGAACGCACAGTACTCATTATTACACAGTTAAATCCTGAGTGTTTATTTAACTCCAGGAGTAAATAAAATGGAACCACATGGACCCTCTAACTCCAAGAGTGCACACATTAACCCATTAAGACCGGAAACGCGTCTGTGTCATTTTTAGATTTGAGGTAAAAAGTATTATTTTACACTTTGGCTATTCAAAAATAGCAGATCTACAAGCTCATAGCACGGCACAAGTGCCGCACTACGGCACTTGTGTCAAGCTTCTAGATCTGCTATTTTGTTTTAATTGTGAAAATGTGTGCAAATCTTTGAATATATATATTATTTTAAAGCAAACATTTTTAGCTTAAATCTTTGCTTCTGGGGGGTCCCTGGAACAACATATTTTGAAATGGAGGTCCGTGGCCAAATGCATATCATTTTGGGGGTCCTTGACAATTATGAAAAAGTTTGAGAACCACTGATATAGCAACAAACGTTTTTTTTAGAAAACTGTTGGGATTTAGAAGACATTTGTAGAATCAGCTTCAGGTCTTAATGGGTTAAACGAAAATGGACCCGTGATCCATTTGGCGAGTTAAAGTAACACTCAGGATTTGTACAGTGCACGTGGTCGACACATCCAGTCCATGGCATGTTAAACTCCAATAATAATAAACCTTTCAGGAAACATGAATTAAGACAATGTTAACATATTGGACTACCGTAACACGACACATCTGGCAGGCCTCAGGGAGCATCTTTCAAAGCTGACATATTACCGTGTTAGGTCAGATAGTCAGCTTGCTGATGTCGTGTAGCCATTGGTGTTTGTTCCGAGTAGAACCACTGCTCACTGTGGCCCCTGTGGTAACCTGAACATGTTGGAGTACAGGCTGGAGACATCCCATCTCGCTGACACCTCTGACAATTAAATTGTACACAGATGGCTGGCAGCAAAACATGAAGTTCATGTCTAGGTCTAATTATGTCTAATTCTGGGATATTTTAATATAGGCTCAGTGTAGATTTGGTTGAGGTGCACAGAGAAAAAGCTAAAAGCGCCAGGCACAACATTCATTCACTGTCAATTTAGATTCAATAGGGGCCCCTATTTTATATTCTCCTCATTATATTGACTGTGACTCCTCTCACCTTGCCATAGGAAAAACAAATTAGCAAAAGGTACTGTAATACATCCATTGAACAGTATGGCGAATATTGTAAACAAGACATTGGTAGAGTGATACTGATACATTTGGACCAATCAGGGCGCTCGGGTGGCGCAGTGGTAAAGTCCCTGCCCACCACCACGGAGGTTGTGGGTTCGAATCCACCGTGGTGCATCGGCTTTGTCGGGCATCTATACGAACACAATTGACCCGTGTTCAGGGGAGGGATGCCAGGCAGGGAGGGTGATATTGGTCATTGTACGTAACCCTAAGGACTGGGGGCGGCACCTGTCAGCGGGGAGTGTTGGGCGGGAGGAGTAGGACGAAGGCTCTACGTCCTCCCGGTGGGGGCTCCTCACTGGCAGGTGAGTCAGTAGGATACAACAGCAGTGACAACACAGACATGTGTGTGGGGAGGAATCAATTGGCATAACGACTAAATTGTGGAGAAAAAGGGGGGTAAAAAATAATTGGCTACTCTAAATGAAAGAAATATATATATATACAAAAATTATAATAATAATAATCAAGCAATTCAACTATCCATTGTAGCATTTGAATGTTATGTACTTGTTACTAGATCCACTAGAGACTGAGACTCTACTTGGAACAATATATTGTGACAATATTGGCCTATAAATGTACTTTATAATAATAATTTCTAGCAATCAAAACCAGCTACTGTATACTGTGTTTCCAATGTTCCAGATGCCTTTCTAGAAGAACAATTTAAGATTGCACACTGAGAAGAAGAAGGAGTCTGGAGAAGAGCAGTGTGCTCGAAACGTCGCTAAGCCCACTCAGGTGGTGCCAAAACAAAACATTCTAAGGGAGCTACAGTGTGAAAACTTTGCTTTTTCTTCTATGTTTGTCGTTTGAAGTTTAGCACCTGCCTTTAAATGGTTTACGGATGTGTGCGACCTCTTTTGATCCAGAAACCTTTCTACTGTAATGAAATAAAATTGTGTTACGGAGCTTGGATGAGTTTACCATGAAAATACAAATTTCTTATATTTATTGTCTGGACCCCAGCTTCAGACAAAACAGTCTGAAATGTAAATTGTTTGTGTCAACTCCAAAGTTTATTGTAAACAATAATCTACCATCCACCAGTGGATTACCCCATTGCTTGTGTAGTGGCCCAGACAAGACCCGGCCACAACAGCTCTGCCAATCGAGCTTAGGTCTAAATAATAAACCATTCTCATCATATCTCTGCTGTCCAGCCAGAAACTGCTAACTCCAAAACGCTCATTGTTCAGGAAACGCAAAAACAAAATATACGTTTTTCAGGAAATGAAGAAAACCTTATATTTTTAAAACAAAGCAATACTGCCTCATCAAAGTTGGTATAGTGACTTTATATATTGTCAGATACTTGCATGTGTCATTATATTATCAACACTTTAACCAAATCGCGGGTAAATCAACACTTTACCCAGCGCAAGTGGAGTTAGCAGTTTCAGACGAGCAGAAATCAAGCTGAAGTGGAGTTAGGTGTCCAAACAACAGTAGCTCCACTCGCTGCTGAGAGGTTTCAAAAGGGTACAAATTCTCAAAAGCTAACAATGGATCTCCAAGCTCACAATGCATCACAACAACGTGTGAATTAATGCCCTGATGCTTCATGCCACTTATTATATAGGCCTACAATAATAAACAGGACTTTAAATATTACAATAACTTCTGCAAAGAGGTAGTAGAATAGCGCGACAGAAATGCTATGAACGCCTTTCTTCTTGTCACATTGCTCTCCTCATTAAACACTTAATAGATTTTAGAAATATAATTACTTGTTTTCATAACATTAGCGTCAGTGCTAAGTTTGATAAACAGGTACACTGCATAGTTTTAACAGACTACGGGGAGCTTGTTTACGTGGTCCTCCTCCTCGTTCACTGCGCAACGCGCTCTACTCATGCTGTTGAAAAGCAGCGCTGTAGAGGAGAGGGGGGAGTTGTTTGTTTTTGACGGACAGTTTGAGGATCCAATGGAGTTGGGAGTTTTCGTCAGAGGCGCTTTTTAATACTTTTCATTGGTTCAAATGTTTTGATATTTTACACAGACCTAAAGGGTGTTCAATAGCCTTGATTTATGAAAAAAAAAAAAAAACTGAAAATGGAGTTAGCTGGTCCTGGCTGGACACCGACGATATACTGGATGTGGACTAGAAAAACATTTGCTGGTCTGATATACAGTATGATTATTTATATATTTTCACTCTCACATACATACATTCTCCTCTCACATACATACTCTCGCATAGGATATAGTATAGAACTGGTTACATGTCGGGAAGCCGACATGTCGCCTTTCTGACGGTTACTAACCCTATACCTAAACCTAACCCTAACCACACGCGGAAGCCACGTAGTCGGAGTGGTGGGATGTAGGAATTATGAGCGGTACCCTATAGAACTCTCACATAGCATGTAGTTGACATGTTGCTGTAGCTTGCTGGTAGTTCAACTACATTCATATTTGTGTGGCGTGTCAAGTAGTTTACTACTACATTTTTCATAGTACTCAAGCTACAAACTAGAATTTTGGTCAATTAAGTGCAACGAACCCGACCCTATTGAAGGCTCACAAAAAGGCTCACCAAAAGGAAAATGGCAAAATCAGCACAGGTCACAGGATGGCTCCAAGAGGGAACCCCACAGGCAACAACCCAAAGATGTGAACACCCATCGCCATTCGCCTAGTCTCCTCATCCAGACTCCACAGTCTGACCAATCTAAACAACTGAGTTGGCTCACACCCAAACCCACATCACTGAGATGACCACATACAGTAAACAAAGAAGAGTGCACTGAAATGCTGGAGGAATTAATTGTCATAATGACTAAATTGGGGAGAAAATGGGGTAAAAAATAATTGGCTACTTTACATGTAAAAGGAAACAAAAAGAAGTAATAGCAGTTACAGTTAGTTTCAACACTAACACCAGATTGTGAAATGACAACACAACAATGACAACTCACAGAAACTACCATTAAGTCCCACACAACAAGGACATAAATTGTGTTTAACCATGCCCCTTAATTCGTGACAACAAGGCATGAAAACACTTGCTAGTAAGCAGTGGTGGAAAAAGTTCTCAAAGTTTTTACTTAAGTAAAAGTATCATTACTATGCAAAGTAGAAATACTCTGTTACAAGTAAAAGCCCGGAATTCAAAATGTACTTGAGTAAAAGTACAAATGTATTGGTATCAAAATGTATTAAGTACCAAAAGTAGAAAGTACTCATTAGGCAGAATGTCCCATTTCACAAGTTTTCAAATGTATAAAATGTACAAAAATCTTTTTAAAATAGCAGATCTACAAGCTCACAATGTGATGCGACCCATTGTGAGCTTGTAGATTGGCTATTTTCAAATGGCCAAAATGTACAGGGCTGTTAATATAATAGCACCATTGCTAGGATGCACCTGGAAATCTCAATCCACCTGACCTGACCCTCACATCTTTGGAGTCACGCATATGTCAGTCACTCCTGCAGAAAAAGGATAGTCGTTTTATATTTGATTCTATCTCAAAAAGTACAGTAGCTAGGAACTTACTTTAAAATCTGTCTTGAAGCTGACAAGTCGGCCTTTCCAACGTGCTCCCCGTCGCGCTAGCAACTCGTTCAGACGCTTTGTAATCCAGCCTTGAACCGCACTCCATTTTTAGCTGGCAGCTATGTTTTGCTGGCAAATGTAAACATACTGTGCTGCTACTTCCTACTTCCTGTGCCTCCGCAGGATATTTCCCCCACCAGGCCTTTGCCCCAGTAAATTCCCGCGGAAACAGGTGGTAGAGATGTGGAATAGAAAAACACTTGTTGGTCTGATATAATATATACAGTTATATGATTGATATTTTCACTCTCACATACATACTCTTGCATAGGATATAGTATAGAGCAGTGGTTCTCAAACCTTTTCATGTCAAGGACCCCCAAATTGACACTTATTAGCCCGCGGACCCCCATTTGAAAAGATAAGCCAGGGACCCCCATAAGAGAAGATTTTTACGGCTCTAGCAGTGATTCTCAATCATTGTAATTTAAGGACCCCCAGTTTGACATGCATTAGGGCTACAGACCCCCATTTAATGGCATTTCTATCTCTGGGACCCCAATTCATATTGTAAAATCAATGTTAATTTAACTCTGAGAGTGTACAAATGGAACCAAATGGACCCGTTAGGGTCCATTTGGTTCCATTTGTACACTCTCAGAGTTACAGACCCATAAGGGTCCATTTGGTTCCTATAAATCATTTAGCTGGGGATACCCCCTGGTATCCCCTCAAGTACCCCTGGGGGTCCCCGGACCCCACTTTGAGAACCAATGGTATAGAGTACACTAGTAAAATAACACTAGTGTACTAGCCTCTATTGGTGTCCTTCTATTTTCTATTTTGACCCTCAAGGTTTCAGCCTCCAGGTAGAAACTCAAAATAGTCAGAGAAGACATAAAACACCATAAAAACACCAGGGGCTTAATGAAGTTCTATCAACCACATAGACACATGAAAAGCAGAAAAAGTGCAAAACCATGGCACCACCTCTTTAAAGGATGAAGTAAAAAATATTTTCATTGTTTTTTGTTTGTTTTTTCAGTGTAAAGGTCCTTACACACCGGGCGACACCGGCGAAAATAGCAAATATACGCAAAATTCGGACTCGTTCCGAATAATTAAAAGACGC
Organism: Gymnoscopelus microlampas; assembly: GCF_963454915.1. Classification (NCBI taxonomy): domain Eukaryota; kingdom Metazoa; phylum Chordata; class Actinopteri; order Myctophiformes; family Myctophidae; genus Gymnoscopelus; species Gymnoscopelus microlampas. Next base: position 31,590,618 of record NC_139940.1, on the reverse strand, counting down.
TTTTTCGCTTCGCTTTTTTGCTTTTTCGCTCCATGTACGGAGCCATTGACTTTATAAGGTTTTAAAAAAACTCGCATTATTCGCACGAAAAAATCGCCCCGGTGTGTAACAACCTTAAGGGTTTTGCACATGATGTTAAACCTATGTTCCTATATTTTTACACCATACGTATCTAATTATCATTGCCATTTTAATAGTGTAATTTAGGTTTAGACTAACATGTGTCAGTTGTTGTTTGTATGTATATTGCATGCTGTTTTATGTTGTGATGTTTTATGTGGACCCAGGAAGACTAGTGTCAGCGGCAGCGGAAGCTAATGGGGATCCGAATAAAGATTTCAACTTATAGCACCGATAACCGAGCACAGGTTGTCCAGAATACAATTATATATATAACTTGATTGTACATTACAGGAATGATGGTTTAAAAACATTTTTACACAAGAATACCAGGCGAACAAAAACAAAAAAAGTAAAAATGGACAAGACGCTCTTGGGTTCCCATAGTGAAAAGGGCTTGACTCATAACTCTATCTGCTAGGGATGCCTGACCGCTTGTTTAAGCGGTCACAGAGGACTGACATCACAGGCTTTTTATTGAGGTTCTGCTACAGTGACTGTTTGCAATACATGGTTATAAAGACAAATTGAACAAAGTTCTCTTTTATTTCGGAGCTTTACAGAAACTAATTCAGCTGCTTGCCATGCGTATAGGTATAATTACTCTGTAAATCTTGCCACATGGAAGTTCTGATGTCCAAGGGAATGTCCATGATCCTGGTCTCAGTTTATTGAAGAGTGAGGGACAAGATACAAGCCAGAGCAGATGGATAATGCTGTCATGATGAGTGTATGTTGGGATGGACGATTTATCCTGTGTGCATCTATTGATGCACAAGGGTGAAACCTGGCCACTTCACGTTTTGGCCTATAGCTCTTGAACCTTATGTCATAATAGCCCCTGCCCATTTCCGCCTGGAAAGATGTTCTGCCATTTTGTGTTTTCTTCAAAAGACACTTTTTGCTACTACTGCAGATTTTGTTCAAAACTTACGCAAATTGCTACACATACTCTCTGGAGTTATGTGATCAAGATGTATTGCTTAGATTTTTCAGATTCCATTCTGATTGACTATGAGTGGCCTCCAAATTTGTGGGAGGCCTGTTTGGCAAGAAATGCCACACATCGCAGCTCAATTAGTTCAGCTTTAGAGAGTGCAGACTTTGGTTTGGAGAACTTGAGCCATCTATGTTGACATTTCTGAAACTGTTATGCCAAACCCTTATGAGCCTGAGGCGAATGGGGTTCATGTCTCTTTTGAACATTTCTTATGCTAAGTTTTGGCAATTACTGGTACTACTAATGATTTGCCTGCAATACTGTTCAGTTCAATGGATATTTTGTACGTGAACAGACAGGGAAAACATGTTAAATCTTTCACAAGAGGACACACCATTTACCCAAAGGCCCACAGCGCACACATGAGACACAGAACACTGTACAATACATGGAGGTAAGTGTCCTACTTGGCTCTTGTTGGTTTGATCTTATCCGGAGTGTTGGTATTGACTACATGCACTCTGCGCTTCTTGGTGTAATGATGATACTGTAGACATAGCCTACTGTACCTGTACATGAGGCGAGATGAAGTTGAGATAAATGTAATTACTTTCAGCCTGGTGTCTTGGGCATGTACATTTTCAAAAGAAATGACACAAAATTAAAAATCTTCAAAACATTTTCATGTAACATTTTCAAAAATAGCATATCTACAAGCTCACAATGTGATGCAACACACTGTGAGCTCTCAGGAGTAGAATTTCAGAAATTTGAAAAAATTGCTGAAATTCTACACTGATTTTAAACTCCCCCCCCCCTTTTTGCCTCCTTGTGACTTCGTTCGAGCCCTTAACCTGGAAATCATTTCCACTATTTTGAAGGACGTTGCAATTCATAAAATGCTTCACAAGCAGATTGGAGTGCAAAGCCTATAGAAAAAGACACAAAGTACCAGGGATTTGACCTGTATTAAGTGGACATGCGCTGACTGCAGAGACATGAGGGACAGGAGGGATCCGTGGCAGCAAACACTGAGGATTGTTTTAGCCACTTGAACCCTAGCATTCATATTCTGGGGGGAACCTTCAGTGAAAATAGCAGATCTACAAGCTCGCAATGCTACAAGCTCAGATCTACAACCTTACTATAGCAAAAGCAGGAGGAGTTCTAGTATGTTGTATAGAGTCCTTGGGAATCTGGACAACTAAGTATAGTTTTTAAGTGGTTAGAGGGGCTGGTCCAAATCAGCGTTCCATGGGTTGTTTACTTCAGCGAGAGTGCGAACTAACCAACAGTAGGAAAATCTACATATATCCAATAATGTACCACCCAATAATGTACTTACCTATATCTATCTATCTATGAATGGAATTATTATGGTGGTGCAGTGTCTACTGCATGTGGTATTGCAATGCGTTACTGAATTCATTTTGAATGAATGTTCTAGGCAGGTGATAATCTATTCACCTAGACAGGCCATTATTTCAGTGGGAAAAAATGTTTTATCACTTGTATTTTAGGATATAGGTGATTGTTACTGATGTGACCGATGATCCAGCCTACTTAAGCCTATGTATTTCAAGTGGCCTGAGCAAATTTTGATCGATTCCTCTGTCCTTGTATGTCATCGTGGCATCTCTCTTCTGTAATGTAGTTCAGTGGGAGGAGCAGGAAAAGAAACAAGTGAGAGACACATGTATGTATAATATTTATTGAAGGAGGCCAGTAGACTGATGTTTGGAGGCCATTGATCTGTCTACCATGCCATGTTACAACAGGCCATCCATCTCGGTTACAGGATCTGACTGTGAATATGGCTGCTGGCTGTCACAAGCAGTGGAAAAGCACAGCAATCTGTTTAACCCTAATCACAACCCGAATTATGTAAAGAAACTACAAGTTGGGCACACTTTTCACAAAAAAAAGAATAAAAGAATAGAATAGCATCTGTACAACTGCAGTTTTGTGAGGCTGTAATATATGGCCTGGAGATAGTAAATAACTCTAGCCTGCTAGACCAGGATCTGATGCTCCAGTACCATTTCCCAGACTGTTGGGGTGACTAGCATCCGTGCTGATCCTCTGGGAACTTCACACAACTCATCTGGGTGCAGAAGTCCTGCATGGCTGCAGCTCACTTACTGTATTATATTATTATGTGCTGAGCTTGTTTTGACCACCCTCTGTTGGGCCTTAAGGTTGTGAGCTGAGCTTGCTAGATAAAGTGTTACCTGGCAAATAAAAACGTAATTACTTCTCTCTCAAATGTCTGGTCATTGATAATTGGACATTTCCGTATACTGTATGCACATTTGTATTGTGTTCTTTATTTTATTTATAGGTTCTGTTTATGTTTTTCCCTTATTCTTTTTTAATGCATCTTATAGAACTCCATCTCCATTGGAAGCACATGCCGTGTGCAGTGTTGTTGTAGAAGGAATAAATATTGCATTTAAATGTATCCAATTTTAAATGAATAACATGTAAAAAAAAATGTGTGCAAACGTTAAGCTAGGTAGGCCTACTGTATGCTATCAGTTTTAGAACTTTCGAAACAGAGGTTACATTATGTTCTGCAGTCAGTGGCTTTGGTTCATTGGGATTATAACGGCCAGTGCAGGACTCTTGGTACGCCTGAGAAAAGGAAAACTGTAACACAAAGAAACAGAGTCATGCATCATAGAGTACACCTGAAGCTGTGGTAGAAATGTTGTTTTTTCCTCCGCCACTCGAGGGAGTTGTTTGGAATGTCCTGCAGCATGATTTCAAGACGAATGCAGGTTGACTGACTTTTATTGTAACCACTTCATGTGTTCCACATGTTGAAATGTGCCTGGGTCAAGAACAGACAGCAAGTGATCTGATTCCAGATACTTAATTCATACAATCATTTGAAACATCTATTCCACATTAGCCAGTTAATAATGATTGGACAAGATCTTGGATAAATGGAATATGGTGGTGACATGGAAAATTACATTGGGGGACATAAATGTGCGGGCTCGAGATTAGACTTGTGTAAAAAAAAATAATGTAATCAAATGGACTCCACGAGAAAGGAAGACACACGTACGCATGCGTACACACACACACACACACACACACACCACACACACACACACACACACACACACACACACACACACACACACACACACACACACACACACACACCACACCACACCACACACACACACACACACACACACACACACACACACACACACACACACACACACATACACACACAAGCACACACAATTGGATTGCAATAAAAAAAAAACACAAAGCGATAATGTGGAAATGTTAACAGCACGCAATTAAAAATGTGATTTATGTTCCGTACAGCTGTTAAATGACACTGCGGCCCAACAATATCGATTTCCATATCATTAGCATAATAGTTTTATTGTGGTATAATTACTGAATAAAAAGGCACCTACCTGGCAAGCCTTTACTGCGTATCAGGGACTCTTAAACGAGCAAAATGTTGCCTCACACAAGTAACATGGGTCAATTGCAGCCGGGGATAGTCAGGGGTAATGATTAGATCATTAAAATTTAGTCTATGCTTCGCAGAGCATAGAGAAAATTAACTTCCCCCCACCAAGCTCATTTTTCTGCTGAACATGAAATAATGATTTTCTGCCAGTATAATTACAAAGCTAACATCTGATAGAGTCAGCATCCAGGGGGGATTATCACATGCATGAGTATTAGACCTCATTACCAGCTTGACTGCAAAATTATTACATCTTGTAATTGGATGGCGAGATTTATACACAGATTGGGCCGGGGTTCCTCGGTAAGATTGTAATTACAGGCTTCGCTGGTTCGCTACTTATCACACCGCGTGCAGGAGGGAGGAGGCCCCAAACACAAGCAAGAGGAGGGGAGGGTAGAACCGTTTCATTAGGCTGCGTAACCCTATCAATGGTAAAATGGCAATGGGGCCAGGCAGCATGGATGGCTGGGGCGAGCGGGTAACATCTTCCTCTCTCTCTCTCTCTCTCTCTCTCTCTCTCTCTCTCTCTCTCTCTCTCTGTCTATGTCTGTCTTCCTCTCTCTCACTCTCTCTCTACCTCTACCTCAATTTATTAGGCCAAACAGAGGAGCTGTTTGTGGAGGGGATGGTGGGGAGGGGGAGTGAGAAAAGAGGGAGGGAGAGAGAGAGGTGGGGGTGGAGGGGGGCACATTTATTATTACCGGGGTTCCTCTCTCTGACAAATGGGATTTCATTTGTTTAACCTCCGCTGATCTATTCTGGCGAAACGTATAAACAAGCCATCCGTTTTTTTATGACCGCCGTGGCGCCGACGCCTCAATTATCTAAAGGCTAACTGAGTGTTAAAGTGAGCCATCTGCCAGCGGGAAGCCCATTGATTTAATTTGCCTCATGGTTTTACCCCCGTGCAACCGTGGCCCCACTTTGTGCCGTACGGTATAGAAGAGACAACGGATGCACAAGTCTCCCCGTTGAACTTGAGTTCAGAGTGAAAGTGGTCAGGGGCGTGTATGGCAGCCAGGCAGAGGCTGTGTTTTGCTGTTGGGGAAAAGGGCAGTATGTTGTGTTTGCACACACATAAACACAGTTGTCACGACACACTCAACACTGATATGGTGTTTATGTGAATATGTTGTTCTTCAAATCTTCCACCTCATTTTCGTATAATGCACACAAAAGAGGGGAGGATCAATAGGCCTATATACCGTATACCGTGGTTTAAATTTGACAAGAAAAGGAGTTAGGTTGCCAATGGAGAGAGCACCTTTCTTCTCCTGCAAACCCCCTAATCTCTGCCTGCCTGCTGAACCGATTTGACTCTGTGTGTGTGTGCGTGTGTCTCTGTGTCTCTGTGTCTCTGTGTCACATTGGGCTGTGGCGCTTCTGTGGTCACACACACACACACACACACACGCGCACACACGCACACACGCACACACACACACACACACGCATGCACACGCACACTCACACACACATGTGCACACGCACATGCACACACGCACGCACGCGCACACACACACACACACACACACACACACACACACACACACACACACACACACACACACACACACACACACACACGCATGCACCAATCAGTCAGCCAGCGGTAATGGAGTTGTTATTAGAGTCCATTACAAAGAGGCAGGCTGGATCAATGGTGGTATCAGTGTTCACAGATGCATGTGGCTCAATCCCATACAGATGCATAGATGTATGGCCAAATGATGGTGTGAGGGTAAATTATTAGTGTCAGTTTTACTCTGAGAGGGTACAAATCCAAATGGACCCATAAGGGTTCATTGGTTTGCATTAGCACAATCTTCATTTTATGTGTTGCAAAAGGAACTGGTGAGATGGCTCATATGTATCCATCACTATTTGGTGAAAACATTGCAAAATCACATGTTAAGAAGAGGCCCATTCATTTCAAAAGGAGCAAACCTTCAGAAATTAAATAAAAAACATTCAGGAACAGATTGAATGGTTCTCTTTTTTTTTTGTCCTTTCCCCTGGCCCCCACACACAGGTGAACGGTCTTTGAGTACTTAGAAAAGCGCTATATAAATTCCAGATATTATTAAGATTTAGCTTTTTATAAAAAAAAATTGCAGATGTATACAAGCTCGCAGCGCTGCACAAAGTGATGTGCAGCAAGCTTGTATATCTGCTATTTTTGAAAACCACTGTTCTAAACCACTGTTCGAAATCCTAAGAGTTTTCTGTACTGCTATACAGCTACATCTGTGTCATCTAAAATGACACAGATGCTTCCCCAGTTTTAATGGGTTAATGGGTTTCTCTCAGTGGAACTGCTACCTACAGCTAACTACTGAAGGCATGGGGGGGGGGGGGGGGTTTCCGCAGGGGGGCGGAGCAACGCTGCAGTAACTGTTGCATGCATGCAATACATGGGTTCAATACATGGGTTCATCAGAAGGGAGCTGATTCTGCCAATAATCAGTCAGTCAGCCGCTGGTAGCTGTGTAAGTGTTATTGGCAAGCAGATGAGAGGAAATCCTTTTAGGTGTCACTCTATCCCTCTCTCAGCAGCTGTAAAAGAACACATGCTTTACGGCTTTAGACACCGAATCTATCCACTGACACTTACGTATACACACTGTAGACGCATGCACATACCCCTCATGTACTGTATAGACGTTACAACAACCTTAAAATTAAATCTTCTGCACTTGACGGTGTGTGTGTGTGTGTGTGTGTGTGTGTGTGTGTGTGTGTGTGTGTGTGTGTGTGTGTGTGTGTGTGTGTGGTGCCCTTCTGCTGAATTCAGATTATTTTGTGTGAGATGTACACTAGCTGCCTCCTACCTAACAGAATGCTAAGCTATCAACCCATGTCATGTACTGTCAACCGGCTATATTTATGAAATATAGTAATGTAAAATGACTATATTTCTGACTTCATTGCAACTATGTTTTTGTTAGATTTGTATAAAATCCCATTAATTTCTCACTCGAAGTCTGTTAAACCTATGTCAGTCTGAGCGCACAAATTTAATCCAACATATATTGCCCGTTTCTTCAATAAGAAACTGTAATTTACATTGACTGTGTGAGTTATATACTAGTTTGGAAACTATGGACGGTCTCAGTTCTTCTTGTTTTATGTTTTGTGTTTGGTGTGTGTATATCTTTTTTTTACTTTATCATAGACTGTTTAACTATTAGACTTATGAACAAAATTATTAAATACATTTAATTGTGGTTTGTAGGATGTACGCAAAAAAAGACAGGGGGACAGTTAAACTTCATACAGATACAAGTGACGTTACTGTAAATAGTCTGTATTGTTTTTTGCCCCTCACGAAAAGATTTTGGCATGCTACAATAGGCTTCTGATATACTGAAGGTGGGATGGGCTTATTTTACAAAACCTACCATGGTGCGTGAATATACAGTATGTAGTACCCAGACTCACAGACTGAGGGGCATTGAGCGCCAAAACTGCTGTGGCAAAATATTGTGCCACAAATTTGAAGTAGTAGAAAGTTAGTTCTTTCACCCCTGGGATTCCTCAGGTCACAATGTATTTGATGTACATATTGCATTGGTGGCCACCATACTCTAGCATTTCTCTGACTGCTCTGTCTGTCTGTCTTCATTCTTCCTTTCCTCTAATCACTGACCACCCTTCACCCTTTCCCTATATGCACTCCATTCCCCATCCTCATGTATCTTCATCCCACTATCCATCCACTATGTCTCTTGATCCATGCAATCATCCTTCCTTCCTTCTCTCTGCACTCCCTTCCTGCTGTCCCCCCTCTATCTTACCCTCTAGCTCTCTTCCCTCTCTCTCTCTCCCCACCCTCTCTCTTGGTCTCTCTCTCTCTCACTCCCCCCCCCCCCCCCCCCCCCCCCTCCTCCGCTCTCTCTCTCTCCCTCCCCAGAGTCAGTCATTTGGTATTTAAGTGGAATTGGGCCCATTAACCCTGCCAGCTTGTGTCTCCTTTGCCCTCCATTGATCAGAATGCACACTGGAGATATTTTATTACTGCCGCTGGTGATGAGGGACTGACTGAAGCAGGCCTCAGCTCTTCATCTTCTGTAATGAAGGCATTGGGCTGTGTGTGTGTGTGTGCGCATATGTGCGTGTGTGCCTGCACATGTGTGTACACTTGTGTATTTGTATGTCGTTCTTTATGTCTGCCAGTGCATGTGAATGTCTATACTCACAGGATATTGGAGTGGACATAGGAAAGTTGTTCCCCAGGGAACTATCAGAGGCTATTATGGGAGTGTTTGCCACTGGCGGGTAATGGCTGCAGAAAAGGACATTTATTTTTCTTTCTTTTTCCCCCCACTGATTCAAAGGCTTCTTTCTGTGATTTTTTTTTTAACCAAAATATAAAATGATATATGTCCATGGTATTCAGATAGGTAGGAGAGTTTAAGTGGCCTTTTCCATAAATGTCATCATACTATCATCATACTATAATTCTAGTAACCTCTGTAGTGGTGGTGAGTACGTGAGTGATGATACCCGGTTCTCCTCACTGGCTGGACCAATTGCTCTGATTTTGCACACAGCCATTGACCATTACCATCTGAACGCAACTGTGAAGCCCGTTTTTCAATTTCATCAAATCTCAGCTTCTTATTAGCGTTTTTGTGTCAAACACTGTTGCCATGGTTACGGGGCTGCCCAGCTATGGGACGAACTGCCTCCCGGGTTGCCAGATCACGTACGCATATCCCCCCACGGATGCGCTGCGCCGACCGGGTATGGTCTAGTTGTTCTAACTTTATTATGCATACTCATACTTTCATGCTGTCACCATCAACAAAAGATAAATGTAATGCTGTTTTATACTTACACTTGTTTTATAGTTAATACTTATAGCTTTGCAAATAATGCATTTTCTGTCTATTATCTGGTTTTACCACTATTTGTGATTCATTTGCAAGTACTGTGACCTATCATTTTCATTCTTATCCCTAACTTTGTTATAACTTATAACTGAAATAAATATACTTTAAAATCTAATTAGTGATTAGATATTATGATATCATATAGTATATTTAGTTTCCTACAGTGTCACCATTCAGCATGTTGCAGAACTGACGATGACGCTGCTCTCCTGAGGTACAATATAAGGTAAAATATCTGCACTTATTCAAATGGCTGCATCACTCCCTATGGTCTCACCAGAGTTGGGAACCATGCTGCACCAGCACTGAAAGAGCGGGACAGGTGAATGGTGGAATGTTTGCAGTGGAAGGCAGAAAAACACTCAACATAAATGTCAAGGAGCCTTGAGGCCAAATACGTCCAACATCGCTTAGATAAGATTCATCCACAGCTTAGCTTGACCATCACAAGCTCATGCCTTAAAAGTTGTCCTTTTTTGCCAGTGATATGAGCCACTCCCCCTTCTCTCAACTCTCTCTCTCTCTCTCTCTCTCTCTCTCTCTCTCTCTCTCTCTCTCTCTCTCTCTCTCTCTCTCTCTCTCTCTCTCTCTCTCTCTCTCTCTCTCACACACACACACACACACACACACACACACACACACACACACACACACACACACACACACACACACACACACACACACACACACACACACACACACACACACACACACACACACACACAGACACACATTCTCTCTCTCTGTTTCCCTTTCCCGTCTAGTCTTGCCACTGCCTATATCCCCAGGGCAGGATTGCGGTGCTGACAGTAGATGAGCTATTGAATGAGTCTTGAGTTGTTGGCTCAGTTCAATTATCTACGGAAGTCTTGGAATATCAGTTATTCTTCTAGTAATATATGCACCCAAATGCTCAAGGCCATTTGCTAATGGAAATATTATAGGAGATGGGGTCAACCAAGGACTTCACATCGCCCAGGGTTACATGAATTTCAGCTGAAATACAATACCATGTACACTATAATACAGTGCATATCTATAAAGGAGAAGCCTGGTGTGACAGAAAGTTTCCTCTTGAAGAACAGTACTGGTGTTGTTTCTGAATGCATCATATAGGGACATTTCGGAAAAAATAAATAAACAAACAATAAACAAAAATATTTCCCCCCTATTTGTTGTACTTCCAAGTATATAAGGCTGAGATGGTACTTTATCTGTTGTTCTAAATGCCAGAGTGAGGTTTATAATTGAATGATATTAGCCATATACTTTTTTTGGACATACAGCAGTGGTTCTCAATGCGGAGTCCATTTGGTTCCATTTGTAAACTCTCAAAGTTATATTAATACAGGATTGCATAGAATGTGGTCCCCAGAGATACGCTTGTATCAAACGGGGTTCTATGGCCCAAAATCCATATCAAAGTGGGGTGTCTTTGAAATGAAAAAGGTTGAGAAGCACTGATCAACAGTATATTATGGACTCTGGTCTGTGGTTCTTTCCTCTCTGTTTAATTTGGATGTTGGCTTCTGTGATTGAAATTGCTCGTACAGTTCTGTGAGCTTCTTTGGGGACAGGAACAAATGAGAGGATAATGAAAGAGCCAAGCCTGGGGACAAAATCAAACCCAGAGTCAATGAGTTTGTTGTGATTTGGCCTTAGCTCAGCAGTTCCTGGCATGTGAGCTCGACTTGAATCAACATGAGGATAACTGTCAAAATTCAATGCTTTTTTCTTTTACATTCATAAAACACACACACACACACACACACACACCGAGCGCATGCACCCGCACACAGCACACATACTGTATGTGCATTGTGCATGCATATAAACATACACGCACGGGCACACACGCACACGGGCACACACACACACACACACACACACACACACACACACACACACACACACACACACCACACCACACCACGCACGCACGCACGCACGCACGCACGCACGCACGGACACACACACACACACACACACACACACACACACACACACACAGACACACACAATCTGAAGCTCTTGTGCTCAAATGCCAATATACACAACAGTACACCGTGAAATCCTCAGTATTAATTAAACTCTGAGTGTAACTGTACAGTAAGTGTGTACAGACGGGTCCATTTAGTTTCATTTGTACACCCTCAGAGTTAAATTTACATCGAGGACTTTGCTGTGTACTAACTCAAATTTGACAAGAGCTAAGAAGCATATTCTGCAAATGTCACACATGAAAATGATATCCTGACATTAAATCTACCTTTTCCGCTCAGACAATTCCATTTGGTGTAATAAAGTAGCACAAAGCCCGACAGAATTTACTGTATTGCATTGTGCAGTATTCTGCTGTAGTCTATTGTGTGGTATTTCATTGTAATGTACTGTATACGTTGCATGGCCCTGGACCAAAGTGAGATCTCAATCACTCTCAGAGAGCGGTTTTATAGTTATTGTTGCTGACACCTCCATGTTGACACATTGTCAGCAGGAAAATCCAGAGAGAGAGAGAGAGAGAGAGAGAGAGAGAGAGAGAGAGAGAGAGAGAGAGAGAGAGAGAGAGAGCGCACATTGGCAGTTCCATCGCTTGTGAAAGAAAAAAGAAAAAAATCACCCGGACGCAGACTCTGCTCAGAGCAAGCAACTGGCCAATTATTTCTGAAATGGCAGGGGAGTTTTTGAAATGTGAGAATGTTTCCCTGGATATTTACCACGGACAGTGTATAAATGACAGGCACATAAACAAGACGTTTCAAGTGATGACTTTTTTCCCCACTTCCCCTAACCAACACACAATGGCCAGAATAGTATTTCTTATATCAAAATTATCGACTCCCCTCTTGTAACGAGAACATGCAATGTGGGTACTGTGTGTGTGTGTGTGTGTGTGTGTGTGTGTGTGTGTGTGTGTGTGTGTGTGTGTGTGTGTGTGTGTGTGTGTGTGTGTGTGTGTGTGTGTGTGTGTGTGTGTGTGTGTGTGTGTGTGTGTGTGTGTGTGTGTGTGTGTGTGTGTGTGTGTGCGTGTGTGTGTGTGTACCCCGTGCTTGTGCATGGATAAATCTCATTCACTCAAAGCAGTGAATCAGAAGGTTGGCTTGTGTGTTATAAACCTGTGCTGTTTGACATTTGATTAAATAGCATAACTGCCAATCAGGAGAGCTAGACGCCCAGCGCAGGGTCATGAAGGTTGTATAGATTCCTTCTCTTATTGTTGACAGGCTGCACATTATAAGCCCATATCAAACACTGTTTACAAGTCTGTGTCTGCAGACGGATGTCCATAACTTACTGTCGTGCACACTCTAACGTGTAGAAGAGGAACCATTTTAACAGATTTCCTGACCGATATGTGTGTGTCTCTATCCTATATCATTATTGTTGTGTTGTGAGTTTGAGGTAGAAAATGTGATTTCCCATTCAGAATTCCCCACTTTTGTTCTTCGTTTTGGGTGGTTGGTTGTTGTTGTTTTTGTGTGTTGAATTTTTTGTGTTTAAATACTTTTCTATGCTGCCATCTGATGGAACAAATTCGACAACAAAAATGCATCACAAAATAAAAGTGCAAATGCACTTATTCTTACAAATCTATAAATCTGCAAAATAAATAGATTTCTTCCCATATCAAGATTCCAAAACATAGTTAGTACTTTGTTCTACAGACTATATCTTGATCCAAAGTCTGTCATTTTAAAGGAAGTGTTTGCTGAAACTAATGCCATGCTGACGGAATGCTCTCAGTAACACTTAGAATCGTGTTACTGAGCATAAGAAACAAGCGGTATTTATTTGTTTTCAGGTCACCCCTCTTTCACAATAAAAAGTTGACCCCTGACCCAGCTCTCCATTAATCAATGTAGAGATGAATAAATAAGCGCTCATGTGGCAGCTGGCCGTCCAACAAGCTGTCTACAACTGTCGAAACCACTTCAGAGTCATTAGCCAAGGGGAGGGCTAGAGATCAGCCAAATGGAGTTTGAAACCTAAAGAGTAACTAGGGGATTGAACAGGAGAGGAGGGGATGATGGTAGGACAATCTGCTACTGGTGTGGGGGGTCTTGGAAGAGAGGAGAGGGTGGAAGTGTGACATGATAGAGGGTGCATAATATGTTTTGGGGGATCTCTCTGTAAATTGAAAAGGGGCGAGAAGGCAGAGGAGAAGAGGGAATTGTTAAACCAGAAGGTTAAACCGAAGTTAAACCCTCTATACTTAGTTGGGCTCACCTCAGGGCTCACTCGGTCTGTTCCGTTTTTCCCTCTACGCCAAATTGCTTCGCTGAAGATAGCTAATCTACATAATCTGCATTGCAACGCCACGCGTTGTGAGCTTGTAGATCTGCTATTTTTTGCTGAATGTTCACACCAGAATAAGGGTGCTGGTGGTCAAGTATGATGGTGGCCTATGATGTTTAAAATTTAAGGGAAGGTTTCAGTGGGGGGCTTAATATGTGAGAGTAGAACAGAGAAAAGGGATGTTGTGGACAATCTGTTGTTTTGGACTTAGAGATACTTGTGTGATTGGACCACCCCACAAGAACCTGTAATAGGAGTAAAGACCAGGAGTCACCCTGCCATCATTCCTTGAATTGTGGCTTCAGTGTCACTGCAATCCTTACAGAGACTTATTTGCATATTAAAACAACTTGTCATGACTCCCCCCCCCTGATTTATTTATATGCTAGATTTATGTATTTTGTTTTGGTGTGTCGTGTGTAGAGAAAAAAAGTCCAAAGTAAAAATATTTCTAAAATGGAGGAATTGAAAGATGAAGGGATGGAGGTGAGTTCCATACATAAATAGAGGGGCAAAATGAGAAATTGGAGAAAGGGAAGGAGGGAAATGGAGGAGAAGAACAGATTCTATTCCTTCTACTATTGATTCCAATCTGAGGCCACCAGAGGCACCAGATGTCAACCAGGCGGTTTAAGTTTCCGCTGGCCTGTTCAGAGCTGCCAAAACTAATTTAGCTCTCTCTGTCTCTGTCTCTGTCTCTGTCTCTGTCTCTGTCTCTTTATCTGTCTCTGTCTCTGTCTCTGTCTCTGTCTCTGTCTCTGTCTCTGTCTCTTTATCTGTCTCTGTCTGTCTGTCTGTCTGTCTGTCTGTCTGTCTGTCTGTCTGTCTGTCTGTCTGTCTGTCTGTCTGTCTGTCTGTCTGTCTGTCTGTCTGTCTGTCTGTCTCTCTTGTTGTTGTTCCTGTAAGCATCACTTTCACTTCCTCCCTTTCTCGTTTCTCTCCCACAGCTTCCTTCTGTTTATGCTATTTTCTCCTTTTAAACTTCCGAATCATCATTGTCACTATATGTTCCCTGTCATGCATTCTTCTTTGACCCCCCCCCCCCCTTCTCTCTCTCTGCCACCCACAATTATTGCTAATGTCCAAATTGATTCAGGGCTAATGACATCTGGGATACCGTGATACTCAGCACTCTATAATTGACAGCACACAAATGGGAGCGTGTGTCTGTTGTATGGGTGTTTGTGTTTCCACACAAACATGTGAGAATGTTTTCCTGTCCTCTCCTGAAAGCATGTCTCTTTGCCTTTTATTGCGTGCGTGTGTTTGTGTGTGTGTGTGTGTGTGTGTGTGTGTGTGTGTGTGTGTGTGTGTGTGTGTGTGTGTGTGTGTGTGTGTGTGTGTGTGTGTGTGTGTGTGTGTGTGTGTGTGTGTGTGTGTGTGTGTGTGTGTGTGTGTGTGCATGCGTGCATGTGTACGTACAGTTGCATGTGTGCGTGCGGTATCCTCACATGCACTTCAGCAGTATCCCGGGGACCTGATTCTGAATAAATTAAGTAGCAATACTTGGGATGGGAAACAAGAGCAGCAACATAATTCTATTTAAAGGAGGAAATCAATTCGACACCAAAACATACCCACCATTCATCTCCATCATACAGTGTATCTACCGCACAGTGTATCCACGACACAATGTATTCACCATATTCAACATACAGTGTATTTATTCATTGTGTATTTATGTATCGCATCGCGACCCATTGTGAGCTTGTAGATCAGACAGTGAGTGTATCCATCATACAGTGTATCCATCATACAGTGCATCCATCATACAGTCATTCAAGTCCATACTGTATATGAAAACCTTGTCCCTGCAGTATATGTGATACTGTATAGGTGTCTCAGGATTGTACTCTCTCAGGATGACTCTGTATAATGTGTCCATGTTGTAAATGTCTCTGACTCTCTCTCTCTGTTTCTATCCGTCTCCATCTTTGTCTGTCTGTCTGTCTGTCTGTCTGTCTGTCTGTCTGTCTGTCTGTCTGTCTGTCTGTCTGTCTGTCTGTCTTTCTGTCCACACACACACACACACACACACACACACACACACACACACACACACACACACACACACACACACACACACACACACACACACACACACACACACACACACACACACACATTGAGTGTCTGCTTGATTGAGCGCATGCACACTCACACACACACACACACACACACGCACACGCACACGCACATGCACACACACACACACACACACACACACACACACACACACACACACACACACACACACACACACACACACACACACACACACACACACACACACACACACACACACAGCCACACAGCCACGCATGCACGCACTCACACACACAACAAGGCTCACACATACAGAAATAAGTTTGTCAAAATGTGTATTGCTGTGCGTGTGTGCGTGAGAGAGAGAGCGAGAGAGAGCACGCGCGAGAGAGAGAGAGAGAGTTAGAGAGAGAGAGAGAGAGAGAGAGGGGGGGGTGGGGGGAGATGCCTAGACTTGACATTTATGCCTTGGATTTGGGGTCAGGTCGGGTCAGGCTGGATTTCTCAATCAACTGTTTAGCTTTGAATAGATTTGGTGTAAACCGAAACAAACCCCAAACAAACTATTTTATTTCAGGCTTATAGGTTTAGATTTGGACAGAAATTTCATTTAATTTCATTTAATTTCAGAGAGAATCCCAAGTTTCTCTCTTCATTCTCCACAGAAGCCCGCTTTACACTTTGTTGTACGATGGTCTCACGCTCCAGAAATAGCTGATCTACAAGCTCACAACCTGTCACATCCGTGACAGAGCATGGATTAAGCATAATACATTTGTTACAGAAAGACTGGCGTTTATGGAGTCACCAAAGGAAGTAATACATTTCTACACATAAATAAATAAATATTGCAATAAGGTTTTACATTTTAGTTTATTAGTATAACTAGAAAGTGTTTAGGGGAAATAGATTTTCATCCAGCAGTAAAAAACATTGATTGAAAATATTCTAAATGTTACAGTGAACTATTCCTTTGATCATTCTTTTGTATGGTGCGGTATGAAATGGCATGTATGTACATGTATTGTATAATAAAATATGAACTTTAAAGACAAGTAATGAATAAACAATCACATAAATCGTAAGATAGATCATAAAAACAAAAACAGAAGAGAGACATAATCATAAACTTCACCCCCACCTCTCTCTCTCTCTCTCTCTCTCTCTCTCTCTCTCTCTCTCTCTCTCTCTCTCTCTCTCTCTCTCTCTCTCTGTCTCTCTGTCTCTCTCTCTCTCTCTCTGTATTGATTTCCTGACAGAAAAGGGAGAGAGAGTGTTCAGAGGCGAGGCCTATTAAAGTTCAAGAGGGTCCGGCCCTTTAAAGGTTAACTAATCAACGGTAATGGAGTAGAGTCAAGCACTTCTAACCCTGAACACACACACACACACACACACACACACACACACACACACACACACACACACACACACACACACACACACACACACACACACACACACACACACACACACACACACACACACACACACACACACACACACACACACACACTACGCACTAGTATATATGTTCATAATATAAATGTGTGTGTGTCTGTGAAACACACATCTGCACACACAGGTCCACACTATGCAAAACATAATGAATTGCAATTTCATCCCATACACACACATAAACATAAACCTTGTAGGCCTATGTCCAAAACTGCTACATTTCAGAAAATGGAAAAGAGAACCTGTGTTCCAATAGATCCAATGTAGTTATTATTTAGTCACAAGCTTTCATTTATAAAACCCACAGACAAGACAGACTTAACCACTTTCACTTTAGAAATAGTAAAAAATAGCAGATCTACAAACTCACAAAGCTCACTTCTTGTGTGCGACACTCTTGTCTTGTATGATGAATT
Organism: Gymnoscopelus microlampas; assembly: GCF_963454915.1. NCBI lineage: Eukaryota > Metazoa > Chordata > Actinopteri > Myctophiformes > Myctophidae > Gymnoscopelus > Gymnoscopelus microlampas. The sequence continues at coordinate 31,572,945 of NC_139940.1, read as the reverse complement.
TACAGATATACAAGGTTTCTGCCGGAGATTAACGATATACGTGATGAAACAGTATTTACAATACAATGAGCACTGCTAATGTGAAAAGCGTGCGCGCCCTTTCAGATGCATGATGGGACATGCGAAACCACATGCAGATAGCACATGAGGAGAAGAAGTGTGTCGTATTAAACGTGTGGGTCTGTCTGTGTCTATGTGTGTGGTATTAAATCCTAATAGCCTACGTTTTACATGGTGCAGACGTGAGGCCTCGGCTCCTGTTTTAAATGTCGAAGCATTGATAAGGTATGACTGGGCCCAGCCAACTGTTAAGGTTTTGATGTTGCATTATGGAGTGTTTAGTGCTGCATTAATGGGGTGGCGCGTGCTGGAAAATGTTACATTTGTTACAAAATGTTACATTTGCATCAGTACAGCGAACCTTGGAAATGGAGTACTGCTGTTTCTTATTTTTTCTCCTCTCCGGCCTTGTGGTTATACATCTGTGTATATCTGTTAGGCTATAAGTGTTTATACGTCCTGGGCAAAATTAAAAATGATGACTAAAACATTACCATATGGAAGAGAATACACCACAAAACCCTGATCATTTAACTTATGGTGTGGTTTTATTAGTATTTTCTGAAGTGGTGCTGCTTCTGTGCTCTGTGCTGTTGGCCTGTGTAAGCACAGCAGCATGAGGATTCCACTGCCTTTTATTTCATTATTTTCCAGTAAGACAGTTGCAATACTCCATGACTCCAGCAGGTGGCAGCTCTTTTACTGTTTCCAACATCAGCACCTGCTACAGACTGACCACATGCTACAATCTGCATCAGATAGTTGATGCCAGTCGGTTTACAAGTCTCTGAAGAAAAGAATGACATAAACTGATTCCATTTTTATTTGTATTATTTTCATTTTTACTTTAAAAACATGTTTTAATCCCCCCTAGAATTATATCACCAGGTTTACCTTTTCACTCACCCATTAGTTCATCAGTTTAATCAGTGGTTGGTTTGTACAGTTTGATATATATTCAAGCAGATGTGACTGATATTAAAATATGCTTTGTTGATACTGCATCTCCCTCTGCTTCCCCTGTGATGTCCTTTAGAAAGGGTTTAGTCTGACATTCTCTAGCCACCATGTAAGCTTCACTATCATCATATTCTGAAACACACACTCCCTGCAATGACCGGCTCGGAGGCATTTCTGCCAAGAACACACACAGGGACGCTCAGCCAAAACTAATTGTTTCCATTCCGCCGTCTATGAAGCTGTTTTAGTTACATTAGGATTTGAGAACCTTCCCAGGGGGTGTTTTGTGTCCATTTAGCCCCCCCTTCCTCTCTCTCGGAGAGGTCATACACCCACACGGCCAGTTTACAATTCCTCTGTCACAAAAGCAATACCCTGCAATTTCCCTGCACAAAATACCCCCTCTGGTCAGTTCCAATAGAATGACCTTTTCTCTCTCTCTCTCTCCTTTCCTCCTTTCATTTGTCTGACACCTTCCTCTGCTTTTACAATGACAATGATTTCAAATTTCAGATTATATGTGCGTGTATATAGTATATATATATATATATATATATATATATATATATATATATATATATATATATATATGTATATATCTATACATATATCTATATATCTATCTATCTATCTATCTATCTATCTATCTATCTATCTATCTCTCTCTCTCTCTCTCTCTCTCTATCTCTCTCTCTCTCTATATATATATATATATATATATATATATATATATATATATATACATACACACACACACACCACACATACACGTGTGCACGTGCGTGCGTGCGTGCGTGCGTGCGTGCGTGCGTGCGTGCGTGCGTGCGTGCGTGCGTTCGTGCGTGCGTGCGTGTGTGCGCGTGTGTGTGTGTGTGTGTGTGTGTGTGTGTGTAAAATCATGTCAATAATTATCATAACTTGTATTTGTATAGCACCTGCCATAGTGAACGATCTGTATACTGTATGCATTTATGTTTTGTTTATGTTATATACTGTATAGAGAGATGATAGGAAGAAAATAAAGAAAATAAAGAAACAAACATTGCGTGTGTAGGCGGTATGGAGGAGGGTTGACTGAGCACCTTGAAAGCACCAACAGGAGGATTTCATAGCTGACCTACAGTGGGAGTGTATTGGTGTTGGGGTTATTCCCCCATGGCCTCCTCCTTCTATAGCTTCTCCCTGTCTCTCCGGGATGCCTTTATGACTCTCTGCCATCCTCCTGTGTTTGGCCCCCATCACTTTCCTCCTATACTTCTTTTAGTGTTCCCTCTCCTTTTATTTTCCAGCATCCACTCTTTTCCTCCCCCTCTCCTCTGAAGCCTGATTTATACTCGGTTGCACCGAAAACAGCAGATTTACAAGCTCACAACGTGACACCTTGAGACCTTGCAGATCAGTTATTTTCAGTGTGCGACACGATGCACAACCAAGTACTGTATAACTCAGCCTTAACGGAGCGGCCCTCCTCTCCTCTCCTCTCCTCTCCTCTGCCCACTCTTGCGTCTGCCCTCTCTCCGCTTCTATGTCTGCCATTCATAAGTCTTCTTCCCTTCTTCTTCCTGAGTTTTCTCACCTATCCCCCCGCCACATGTATCTGTCTATCTCTTGTCTTCTCTCCTTCTCTTCCTCTCTCATTTTCACTTCCCTGCATATTCTCTCCATCTCACCCTTACTTCCTCCCCCCATCCCACCCCATCTTTTCTCTTCCTCCCTCCACTTTTTTCGCTCAATCCCATCCTATGACCTCCTGCGCGCCCCGTCACCACAATCTCCCCCCCCTTTCCCCCTATTTCGCCCCCTCCTCCCCTGCTCCCCTCTCTCAGACAAACATAGGGTCTTTCCAGCTCACTGCATCTGCAGTCCTAATGTAACAATGCTCAGCATGATTTGACGATGGGCGTAGTTCAACACCCTGGCTCCTGCAACCTCTCTCCCTTCCTGTCCCTTATCTAGCCTGTTTAATTTTGGTCAAAATCTGCTTGCCTTTCTTTCACCCTCTCTCTCATCTTCCTCTTTGAATTGCATTCTGCAATTTAGCCTCCTTACCCGAGCAATAGTTTTTATTTTCTTATAGTCTCTCTTTCACAGTTCACACACACACACGCACATACAATACAGTATTAGCACTCACTCACAACTTGGGAGAGACTTGGGAGGAAAACTCTGACAGTCTTCAAGCCAAACACATTCATCCTTCCTTTCTATGTCTATCACTGAGTGCTCCCACTCACTCGCTCTTAAGGTTTGTGTGTGTGTGTGTGTGTGTGTGTGTGTGTGTGTGTGTGTGTGTGTGTGTGTGTGTGTGTGTGTGTGTGTGTGTGTGTGTGTGTGTGTGTGTGTGTGTGCGCGCGAGTGTGTGCGCGCGCGTGTGTGTGTGCGTGTATGTGTGTGTGTGTGTGTGTGTGTGTGTGTGTGTGAGAGAGAAACAGACTTAGCGCCCCATTTGTTATCTCTGCCACATGTGACATTGTGCAGGGCAGCCAAAACCAACTCCATGATCTCAACACCTTAAACTCTACAACAGAACAGAGAATGTACAATGAAAAGTTCACTTCAACAACTGTATCACCTGTGTGGCGTGCACGCATGCGTGCGTGCACGTGTACACAAGTGAGACTATGTGTATGAACGGGCTTCAATGCTTGTCTGCAGTCTGTGTGTTTATTTGCTTTACTCTCTCTCTCTCTCTCTCTCTCTCTCTCTCTCTCTCTCTCTCTCTCTCTCTCTCTCTCTCTCTCTCTATCTCTCTCTCTCACACTCCTTCTGTGTGTGTGTGTGTGTGTGTGTGTGTTCGTGTGTGTGTGTGTGTGTGTGTGTGTGTGTGTGTGTGTGTGTGTGTGTGTGTGTGTGTGTGTGTGTGTGTGTCTGTCTGTGTGTTTGTGTTTTGGCTGTGCTCTCTATGCAAGTGGAGGCATTAAAACACATCAGGAGGTTCGGGGATATTGACTAGGCCTTGTCTTCCTCACAGCCGTGTTTGGTCGGCAGGCAATCTACCACCCGTCAATCACTGAGGGGCGACCTAAGTTGGGAACCATCAAATGTCCTGACTTCTGGTGTCAGTGCTGAGGGGGATCTATTTCAGCGTGACACGTCGTCAGTGGAAAATCTAAAGAGGGCCCCATTGTCAGAGTGTGCAAACACACATGCGTGCACACACACATGCATAATCATGAATGTGCACACACATCCATACATGCACACACACAAGTGCACACCCTCTCTTCCCAATTGCTCAAATATAAACGCAAATATCTATTTCAACAGTTTTTGTCAAGGAAAATGTAATATGCATGAGCCATTTGATTATGCATGTATCCTGTATATATTCCTCATTTTGCCAAGTTATTGTTCCACTTTTTGCCACTGGACATTTTACATTCATAATACAATAATATGAAGACTTAATTGAAAAAATCTCCTCCCATGATTAGATGTAACATTAACCGGAAAGCAATGCAAGACGTAGATCTGTTATGTATTTTTTAAAGTATGTACTATGTACTATAATGTGGCTAATAGCAAAGACATTATATAATCAATGAATGTTCCAATATCCTCTTTATACAGTACTGCAAGCTCACTCGTCTTAGAGTCGCTTGATTGAAACTGTAGTAAGGCTGCATCAAAGGCCTTCGGGGCCTATGTGATCATTTAAAATCGACTGATAGAAAATAGCTTTCCCATTGGTAATAAGGCCTCGCACTTTGACTAACCTTTGAACTGGTGCTAATGTTGCCCCTGGCTCTGCAGGAGCCATGGCCGGTAAAGTTCAAGCCAACATTGGGACACGTTCAAGTGTGCTCATGCTTTCGGCACAATTTGATGGGAGCTTTCTGAATGAAATCACATCACTATGAACTCTCAGGGGAGCAGTTGGGGTGTAGATGGAAATGCAACAGCAAAACTAGGTTATGGTTAATGCGTTGCACACAAAATCTGCAAATCACTGCAAACTGTTAGTTTGTTTCATTTAATGACTCTGGTGTGTAATGGTAGTGATATTTCCCATATACGGTAATTACATCATTTAACAACAAATCTGTCCCTTTATCTATTATACTAATTATTGCCTAATTAAGTAAATACTTAATTGCCCTTATTAAAAGAGACACGAAAAATTACAAATTCATCTTATATAAATTCACCAGACATAACAACTGTCTAGCCTTTACACCAAAGTCACCTGGGTACTTAAATACTGCTCCTAAATTAATTAACGCTGTGTCTCGTTAGCATAAAGTATTACTTAAGCACAAGCATATTGATCCTAATTTAAATGTACAACTATATGCATATTGATTATCTGAAAACCATTAACGCAACGATTGAATGAGCAGAAGCATATCTTATTGTTAATTATTTCTTAGACATAGATAGTGGAATGTCTTTAACAGATACAGCAAAGTGCTCTGGGTAATAATTACAGAGGAGGAAATAGAAAAGAGATTAATGTGTATTGTTTATGATGCATGAAGCACAGCTCTTTGGGAGCCCTCGTGGGTGAATTGTCATCCACTATTAGTACATACTGTAGTAAGCAATAAACATAGAAAGAGAGAGAGAGAGAGAGAGAGAGAGAGAGAGAGAGAGAGAGAGAGAGAGAGAGAAAGAAGGGTTGCCCTCCTAAATTGAACACCCAACAAGCCAACCTCCGCAGAATTAAGCATCACTGACAATTGACTTCAAAGTGGCCGAAACCTGATTCCCAGCTCAGTTGTCATCAATCACTCACCTTACTCTGAAACCCTTTGAGGAGTTAAAGTTTGTTTTATTTTTTTCCCTACGTTGCCTTTACATCCTTTTTTTTTGTCCCAGCAACATAAGGGACAAACAAAATCAGCATGCTGTGTGCATTCAACATGACGTCCCCTCTGCAGTATATTACCTACTATAGCAATATAGGCGAGGTTGGCTACTAGACTAAATGAGCAGCCTCCCATCAGAAGTGAGTGTTGACAGAATGAGACATTGTACTTTTGAGCCATGAAATTACAGGCTGGTAAGCCCAAGGCGTTCTGCAGGTGTGACTGATGCAATCGGGGCCTGCATGGACAAACTCAGCAGCGCGCACCACGCATTCCTACCTGTCAATCATATTATAGATCTCCAGGATATAACTCGTTACAAAGTACCAGGCAGGCATTAGGAAGGTTCCCACCACACAAGTAGATGGTTATAAAGTAAATCAATCCCTCATAAATTAAAATGACACATGCAGCGATTGCTTCCCAATCACCATTTTGGAAATCTTTATGTTGTATAACATGGCCATTTTGGCTGCTTCTTACAGAGTCGAACCCAAATGGTCTGCCACAAAATGATTAAAAAAAAACATTTAATTTAATGTATTTATTCATGTTATATTGTGTGCCTTTGGTGGTATTTTAATACACTTTTGTTATGTTCTTGGTTACGTTGCATTACAGCATTACTAAGATTGATTATAAATGTTAAATATTTAGTATCTTCTCAAATGTATAAAGGTGCAAGGATTGGTCTGTTAAAACCAAAAGATTTATTATACACTTAAGGGAAGATATCTGCAATGACTATATGTCTATACAATTACTTTCAGTGCATCCTGTTATGGGCTTTTGTTTAGTTGTTTTTGGCTCTGTGTGAAGCGCATGATGTCTATGGAGAAATGGCTGTGTGTTCTCTACTCTACTGTACTGTACTGTGACAATTACAGAGAATCATAGCTACTGTTGGGGGGGATCTTCCTTGGTTCCCACACCTGTCCTCAGGGCACCAAGATTTATGACTCTGTCCTGCTGATGAACCGCTGTGGCCCTCACTTACAGCAAAGCTACTGTGCCCTCCTATGTAGGTAAAGAGTGTGTGTGTGTGTGTGTGTGTGTGTGTGTGTGTGTGTGTGTGTGTGTGTGTGTGTGTGTGTGTGTGTGTGTGTGTGTGTGCGTGCGTGCGTGCGTGCGTGCGTACGTGCGTGCGTGCGTGCGTGCGTGCGTGCGTGCGCGTGTGTGTGCGTGTGTGTGGTCCACTGGGTCTGCTCTACTGGGACAGTTGAAGTTTGAATTGGATAAAAATGAACTCTATTGCTTTACTAACAATGTAAGAGTGTTTTCTAAAGGGACACGTTATACTCTCCAAGCAAGATAGTTAGAAAATGACTTTGTTTTCTTTAGGGCAGTTGCACATACATAGATTTATACAACTAGGCACACCAAGCTCTCACAGTCCTCAGAGAGACATTGAGCTATGGTGTTAGATGTTTACCAGTGTCAAATGAAAGTCCATGAACAATGAACCACTATTTTTAAGGTGAACTCTGCATTTCTGATATCCTACCGCATGGTGAAGTTAATGTCAAGTTATCCGTGGTCAAGAAACATAGATATTTAACATGAATTAGCATTGTTTTCTTCTTCTTTTTAGTTTGACTCAGGTGAAACTGTCATGTACAGTGCAGAGAGTCAAGTCAGTGCCTATTCAATGGTAGAGAAACCGCTGGCTACTACAGTCTCCAAACGCCAGCAGCACTTAGAATCATCTCGTCCCCAACCTTCTCTGACACTCTCCTGATGGCGATAATATGCCAGTCTCATAAATATGATGGGCTCTTAAAGGACCCACAGGACGCAGACTAAATTCATCTGAAATATGCATAATGTGTCCCTACCGACAGAAGAGAGATGTGTCCTATATACCGCCATGTTGCCATGAAGCTCATTTAGACATCTTTAGACATATCATCATTCAACGCATGGTACCGCATGGTACCGCATGCTAGCGCTGCTGATGCAAGAGTTCTGGTACGTTTTGTGAGAAAATAAATATGATTAAGTAGACAAGAGGTTTATCTCCTATGTCACTGTCCCCTTTACAGCTAAACAACATTCTCTATCAGTCACGCCAATGAACATTGTTTTGCGACACGTTTAACCAAACCCTATATACTTTGTTGACCAGGGTCCCCCAGTGGTCTATAATAAGTCCCATCCTTTTTACCCACTGCACCAAATTTCTACACCGTAAATAACTGATCCGCAAGCTCACGATGTGTCATGTTGACACGTTGTGAGCTTGTGCATCTGCTTTTTTCCACAAATGTTCGACCCAGAAAATGGACGCTATGGGGTTCATGTGGTTAAGTGGATCATTATTTATCGTATGCCAATCAAGATAAGTGGACAAGGAGGTGACAACTGATGCAAGCTCATAACAAGATGCAAATACAAGTCAGAATATTGAATAATGATAAGGAAATAAAGGCATAATATTCATAAAGCAAATATGTCACAATCTTGGAGCATATCATCTGTAGCTCCAACGTCTGTGGACGTAAACTTATGCTGCTCAACGAGCAGAAAGAAAGCACTCTAGTGGAGTCCAGGCTATCGAGGAACAGAGTGCGAGAGAAAATATCGAGCTTTAAACGGTGGCTTTTAAAAGGTAAATGGAGTCAAAACGCTTGGACCAATAAATTTGCCCCTGGAGACAGGGGGGGTGGATGCGTAGCGGGCAGAATAATACATGTGGGCGAGGGGGTAATGAATTGGAAGGGATAGGGGAAATGTGCAGTGCTGAGCATGCAGGGCCCTTTCAATTGGATGGGGAGTTCTCATAGAACGCAGCACAGATGCCCTCAAAAGCCATCATCTTCCACGAAGGAGAACGCGCGAGCACTGTAGAACTGTCCTCGAGCTAGGCTACTTCAGGATGTTTTGACTCCAAAATCCTGAGTGTTGACTCTGCGAGTTAAACTGACGATCAGGATTTGATGGTGTCCAATGTGTTTAGTTTGGACTTATTGGACAGCTGGAAAGTAGTTTTAACATGATAGGGATATACAGTATATTGTGTTCATTTGAACATTCGATGTCCTAACCCCTGTAGGACTAGGGTATTCATACATAAATAAATTAAACAGCCGTTATCATCTTTGAGAGCCAGAGCCAAGTAGGCTATATTGCCAAACTACAATGGTATACAGCATGTCATGAAACCACACAGGAAGCAGCTATACTAGCTTCTAAGTTGAATATTTCTAGGTCAATAGCTCAGATTTATTTTAGTTTTAATATAATTGTAATAGTGTCACTGCTATTATGAATGGTTATGAATCTTGCAGGCTGAAGCATTGGAAGCTATAAAAGTATAAATAAAATATGAACATCCTAATAAACACAGATGGTATGCACATGAGTAGGAATGGAGTAAGGTTGTAAAAAAAACTGAGATGAAAAGCATTTGCGGTACACTATGCTTTCCTATGATCTGGTTCCATGATCTGTCAACCGGTCCATGAGCTGGTGATCTGCATTGTGCTTTTCACTCAACTGGTTCAAAATGGAGGAGGCTGTGCATGAGTTATTATGCCACTATAATGAGGGGGACAGTCTAATGTCACTCTTTCTGCCTCTGCCTGCCTCTCTCTTACTGTCAGGCCTGATGGGCTGCTGAGAAAGAGTGCCATATCCTAAAATTACACAGGGCAGAGAGCTTTGACGAGTACTTGTAGCGGCTGGCATTCTCTCCAGAGGCCCTCTGAACTTCTCCCTCAGCCGACTGATGAAATATTTAGCATTACAATAGCACACTCTTTAAGGGGGTGGGGGTGTCTGTGAGTGGGATCTATTGTTGTGGATGTGTGCTGCTGCTGTTGTTTGTTTTGCTGTTAATCAATGATATTTTAAAACTTTGTTCCAAAGGTTATTGATTTGACACTTTTGTGTGTTCACCATGTATGCCGTTGTTGTTGTTGTTGTTGTTGTTGTTGTTGTTTTTGTAAGTTGTTGAATAGCTGTTAAATCCCATATCATCTTTCAATTTCCATTAGAGACTCATACCACCACCACCACCACCATCATCATCATCATCGTCGTAGTTGTCGTCATCATCATCAACAGTATCGTCACTTTCTAGGATATAATATTTATAGAAATATAGAAGTTATGCATAATAGAAAGCAGATGAGAAAGGAGCAACTTAGGCCCTGGTGATTTCAATGACATTACACGATACATGATGCCTGATCAGCTCTGTAGAACACATTAGAGGACAACGTTTCAACATGGTCCGGCTGAATGAGAAGATGTGTGGAAAACCTTGTTCCCATCCATAAATATGTCCAAGTTGTTGTTGTAATGACAATTTTATGGCCAAAACAAGCTGTGTTTACAGTGTGAACTTGACACATGCTTTGGAAGAATACAATCTGAGGGCGACTTTGGGAATTAAACTCTTCTTTTTTTTCCCTTTTCATTTGGAGTGTTGAAAAATAGATGGAGTTGGGGACAGTGCAAGGTGTTGTATTCAATATATGGGCTTTCAAGTGATAAATTGAACGTTATTCATATATGAGTGCACACTGTTTTTTGGTTATTCTGGAGAGAAGTTGCTTCTTGCTGCTCAGGGACCCTTTTCCTTTTAACTGAGAAGCGGTTCTGGGGGCGGGTGGAGGGCGGAGGAGTGGGGTGGGGCTTGGGGAATCTCTACAGGCCTTGATACAATTACTGTGCCTTCCCTCTCTCCATCCGTACCACTTCTGGCCACGCTCTCACCGTGCCATGGGGAATAGAAAGGCCCGGCTATCTGGCAGAAGATTTGGTCAGTCAGGCATCAAATGCAGGGCCCTCTTCTCACACTCTGTGCCGGGGGCAGGCACGCCAGGGGACCTGTATTGTGCGTTTTCACACAGTACTCTCAGAGGAGGAGCGGGAATCCTTAGCCCTGGGAAGGAAAAGTGGGTAAAGAGAAAAAGATTGACGGAGGAGAAAGAGAGGGAGATGGACGGAGGAAAAGCATGGGGTGACGGAGGGAGAGTGCAAGAGAGAAGGGAAAATATATAGGCCCAGAGGCTAGACAAAAAGCATCAGGGCTTGAGGCATGGTCTCGTGGAGACAAATAACAGTTCACTGGACACTGATGGTCTGATGGTGTCTCTCTCTCTCTCTCTCTCTCTCTCTCTCTCTCTCTCTCTCTCTCTCTCTCTCTCTCTCTCTCTCTCTCTCTCTCTCTCTCTCTCTCTTTCTGAGAGGTAGAAAGGTTTTTTCTTAAGAGATTTGGATTGTTGACCCTGTGTGGGAGTGTGACAGTAATGGCCGTGGGCTATAGGGCTCAGGGTCAGGGTGAAAAGTAGGGAAATGTATTTCTATTCATGGATTCAGGGCACTGTGCTTGTTTAAAAAAAAAGAATAATGTCACACAAGCGGTTCTTTTATTTGGTCGGAAGGTGTATAGGAAAGGTGTAAACCCCCGAGCAACAAACCTCCATCACTATTCACCATCAGGCCAGGAGACCCTTTCATTTCTATGAACTCTCAACACAGATTTATGATTGTTTCTCAGATCAACTGAAACTTTTTGGATTATTACTTATTGGGCAAAATAATAACAATAATAACAACAACAACAACAACAACAACAACAACAACAACAACAACAACATGCAGTATATATAAAGTATAGACAGATAAATAAATAGATAGATCTGCTATTTTCACCAAGAATACAGTTGTACCACTGATCACCATATGCTTATAGAAACCACTAAACACCAGTATGCTATGCTTACAGACTAATAGAAAAGACATTCCTCCACAGGTAACATTATGTTGGATCAAAGCAAAACATTTGTACATGCTGCATGCAGATTAGCGTGCTGGCCGTGTTATAATTTAATTAAATAGTTTTGAGGGCTGGAACATTCGATGAACAACAAAAGTTGGCTGACATGCACGTTGTAAACCTATCTTTGGTGTGAGACAGCTAGACAGCCAGCCTTGTCTTGTTTCCTTGTTTTACTATGGCACGGTTCTGTATGGAGAAATGTTTTCTTTTATCACCTTGGGAAAAACATGTTTAGTGAATGGTTCAACCTAATGAAAGAACTAAAAGATAAAGATATAACGTGACACCTAGCTTTCTCTCTCTCTCTCCCCCGCCACCCCCTCTCTTCTCTCAGTGTGTATGTCCGTGTGCAGAGCAATTACTTCTTACAAACATTAAAGTATAGATATTCATTTCAGATCATTGTGGCAGTGTGAATCAAAGACATGTTTTCATGTAATATTGTATGTTAGCTAAACCAATCTGTTTTTGCATGTACAGTAAGAGCGCATACTGTAGCTGTTCACAGAAATCCTAACTATCTCTCTACTAGACTAGTTGGCTATTAGCATGCCGACATGGTTATTGCAATTTTGTAGCAACACAAAACAATGTGTGCAGCTTGTAAGAAGCAGTGTTGAAGATATCATGCCTTCACAGGTGATGTACAACAAATGTAACTATTTAACACTCTAATGAAAATCATACAGAATATATTTTGAAAAAGACCAACTGTATAGAGCCTAAATACAGCCTTTGTACATGAAAACAAGGGAAAACCCTGCTCTATATCTTGTATTGTAATTTTAGACCTTAAAGTTTACTAGTGTAATTCACAATCACATCAGCTGAAGGTAAAAGTAATCATCTCCATTGCATCAGAAAGTTATTGATTTAAAAAATACAGCCTTGAGGAGATTCAGACTGCCAAACTATGCATATCTTAAAAGGAAATAGGAAGTACAACAAATGCATCACATCCATACACCCGGCACCCTTTTTTCAAGCAGTGTATAGAGTATGAATATTATTATTATATTATTATCGTGCATCTCAGTGAAAATGGGAGATAGACTTTCCAGCCATCTTTATTACTGTGTTAAGACCCAGGTAATGGCTCAGAATAATGCATGATAAGCCAAACATCGGCACTCCTTTCAAAATATTCAAATGTGATCGGCGGAGTGGAAAATAAAAGAACGTGGATGGGTGGAATGACTTCCCTCGTCTACGTGCCCCTTCATAATATTCATATCGCCTTTGATTTCATCTTTATTTTGTTTCTCAAAGTGACCCTGGCACGGAAGGAGCAAACAGGCCATCAAATGTGACACTTCGGGAAAACTAATATGGCTAATAGCAGAGACAGAAGAGATTTTTATGTTATAGAGCCACTCTATAGTGTTCTCCTCAGCAACCCTGACCCAGACTTTGACACCATAAAGCATGTACATATACAGTATACTGTACAAAAACTGATAATAAATAAATCAATGGACTTATTATTTGGCATTTAGGTGCCACTTCACCTTGGGGTATGTATTTGTTTGTCACTTTTCACTTTTGTTTGTTCTTTGTTTCCTGTAACACTTTGATCCTACATCTATTTCAATAAGACAGTGCTACAGTAGGTGTTACAGGCTCAGGTTAGAAAAGGCAAAAGAGCTAAACACCATTTAAGCGAGCGGTGCAGAGCTCTTTTTAAAGGGGGGCATATGTTTTTGTGTTGATATTATATAGTAGTAGTAGTAGTAGTAATAGCAGTTTAACAGAAAATAATGATAAACACATACATTCTGATAGGACATTTTGTGAGTGTAAGAGGAATACAGCAGTACACAGTAAAAAACTCAGTATGATTTTTATTCTACAAGGGTTATGGTTAATTATTTGATATGTAAACTCGCTGGGTTAAATAAACACTCCAAATTGTATAGTGTTGGACAAGGCCCAGTACATTCTGGGGAACTGTCTGTGTCCACATTAGCCATACAATGATATACTGAGAACTAACATTGAATTTTAATTAATGAAAAACACAACATTCATTATTCACAATCAATATGAACTTACATTGGTCAATGAACTTGTGGTGCAAGACACAACCCTTGATTATTAACTGTTCTTAGATGAAAGGTTGAATGAAAGCATGACTTCATGTAACGTAAATAATCTAGTCAGCAAAAAGTGTATATTAATATTACACATAAAAATGATCATGTGAGGAAGTGCTTTGGCACTGTCTGAGACTGAGTACACATTAATGCTCTAATAAAGTCTATAAACTCATCTTAATCATCAATGCGATAACTCCTGAATGAGCCTTAACTGATAATATAATCTTGGAGTTGAATGTCTGGATTATTTAAATACTATTTAAAGTTTAATTTACTCATCAGTGCTTACACATTACAAAGAGGCAATCCGGTTTATAAAAGTGAAAACTTGAGCAATCAAAGTTACTTTTTGGCCTATATCTTTCATGTACTGATTTAGGATAAAGAAATGCGAACGAAGAATGAAGAATGAATTATAGCTTAAAGAGAGAGAGAGAGAGAGAGAGAGAGTGGTCCAGTCGTTGAGTTGGGTCCTAATGCAGCTCTGATGGAGAACAGAGGGCTGAAGACGTGCCTGGTTGAAAAAACATGTCCTGTTCATAAGTGTCACACTTACTCCCACATTACCTGCCGGCTTCTTATGCAGAATTGCAAGAGGGGGGGAAAGGAGGGGGGAAAAAGAATGAAGGCCAAAAAGGAACTTCATGTTAAATATATATTAAAATTGTATAGTTTTAATACTTCCAGGTAGGGGAAAATATTCAAATGCTCCATTCCCCCCTTGTTCTGGCTTTGAGTGATTGAAGGAACTTGTGATTGAGTTTCCACATTGTGCTCCCGTCTGCACATGCCAGCCCTTATCTGCCTTGATATTAACATGGCTCTTTCATTAGAAACCCTGCCCATTTTCAGGTTTATGGGTAAAATAAGATGCAGAATGAGACAATGAAGTGCATTTGGGTTTCAGTGGGTGCATTATGAATAAATGATTGTAAGTGCCTGGCCCGGGCCACGTCATCTTCAGGGGCATAATCACAGCATACAACACACTCTCCGTCTCCCCCTTAGTGCAGCTGTACTGCCTCTATTATGAGAGTGAATATGGAAAGAGGATCATCATGACTTTATAATATCCACATGCATGCTGACTAGACGAGGTGGATGGAAACATCCGCGGGGGGTGGGGGTGAAAAAGGTCACGTTTTAGTGAGGCAATGTTTGTAGAGACAGACAGAGAGACAGAGAGTGAACTAAGGTGGAAGAGACAGGTGGACAGACAAATAAGGGGAGAGACAGAGACATACAGAAAAAGAAACAGTGAAAGAGAGAGTTGCATACAAGTCCAAACTGGGATATGCTGGTGTCACTTGTTTTCAGGTGTTGTTTGTCAAGGCTGCTACTCTACACCCAGCCATCTTTATGGTTATTAGTACAAGCATATCCACTTTGGCCGATGAAAAACACACTGGTATGCAATATACAATATTAACTTGTACTTGATGTACTGACAATTCATTAGTTAAAGAACCGTACATCAATGAATGTCTTTGTCTAGTCACAGTGTCAGCCATACATAGTCATAGTTTGTACATAATCAGCTTTCCCGTTAATGTTTGTTTATATTTTTATTTTGTCCAAAGTTATCAACGCATTAACACATTTGTTCAAACATTTGCATGGTTAACTATATAGGGGCGCTATGTGGAGTGCATAGCGCTCCACATAGCGGCCTTGAATACACACTTGAAGGTGGCCTAAGTCTGTATAAGTAGTGGTTTGCGGTCGTGGAGGGTTATTTTTTTTCCCCCCCATTTTCCTCCCATTTGTGGCGCTTTGTGACTCTCCCACTGATTTCAGAAGCCAATTACAGGCAGAATATGGAATATAAAAAAGCTGTTTGATGGTTACTGTCGCTTGACTTCTGAGATAATTTTACAATAAATGCGCAAAATCTCTGTCCGTCAGTCTGTAGTTGACGTACTTTGCACGCACATTCGCACTACCTTGAGCAACAAATGCCGCCCTTTTAACATTGTCCTATTATAGCGCCACCAGGAGGCTGATTTTCACATTATCTCTATAGTCAAGTGATCAAGACGGATCCGTCCGATTTTTCATATTCTATCCTGATTTGCGCATTCCGAACATTACTGGCCCACAATAACCTACCTGACCTGGCGGAGACCCCAGGTCAGCCAGGGCACCTGATGGAGGGGAAAGGAACTGGTTGGAATAATGTGTTCCTTCCACACTCTACGTCCAACCAGGGAAACTGCCCCCTGTCGGGTGATAAGAAGGCTTGTTAGCTCTCATGCATTGAAGGAGGCATGAGCTCGGCTCTGAGCTCTCCCTAGGCTGGCGAGAGACAATTGGCACTGCGGGTGAAAAAAAAAATGGTGTTGCAAAATCGTGGGATAAAAAAAAGAAAAATATGAATTGAATTGAATCAGTGGGGAAAAAGTGCGTGAAAGGTTTCCCAGCAATCGGGCAGCATTCATGATGTGTGGCATTTTGTGCATGACGGCTACCCCCACAAACTTTGGAATGGAATATGAGAAATGTGACAGATACTGTATGTCTTGATCACATGACTACAGAGATAATGTATATTGATTTGCGTGAGGTTTGGACAAAATCTTTAAGAGTTACAACAAAAAATGTGTTTTGCAAAAATATGCCTCATGATGGCGCTTTAACTGGCCAATTTGAAAAACAATTCTTCCTTGGCCTGTGTGCATACAAAGTTTCCCTGCCGATCGGTCCAGCGGTGCTTGTAGCATGTTGTCTAAAACGGGCCCCTCCAGCAAACTTTAAAAGCCAATCGTAGTCAATGGGATGATCCAAGGAATCCAAGGGAAAAGGAATTTTGATTGTATGACCTACAACGGTTCAAGTTCGAGTTATAGACCAAAAGAGAATGGCTGTAATTTCTTCCTTGGCCTAGTGGGAATGTGCATGCAAAGCGCCATGAGGTCGATTTGAAAAATGCAGGATGGCATTTCTTCCTTAGTGGGCCTAGTTTCACGGCAATCGGATGCTGCGTTCACGATTTGAGGTATTTTGTACAAAACGAGCCACTCCTTTGGAAGCCAATCTTAGCCAATCTAGATGGAATATGAAAAATCGGACAGATCAAATGACTATAGAGACAATGTGTACCGACTGGCATGATTCTTGAACAAAATATGAACAGTGCCGGAGATTATCTGTCCACAGACAGACGGACGAACACACACACACACACACACACACACACACACACACACACACACACACACACACACACACACACACACACACATAAGGACGGACGGACGGACGGACATACATAAGGACGGACGGGCGGACGGGCGGACGGACGGACAGAGAGTACAAAGAAACGCCCAAAAACGGCCACAATCCGCGAAATAACCACAAAATTTCGCGCACGCACGCATGGGTCGCGCACATGCACGCGCGCGCACTGGGGGGGGGGCCCGAAAACTATCCGTTGGCTAGGACGCATTTTGACATTCACACGGCCCTGCGGATGGACGGACAGACGGACAGACAGGGGTGAAAACATAGTCTTGGCCACCTTCGGCCTGGCGGAGACAATAAGATAAGATAAGATAAGATAAGATAAGATAAGATAAGATAAGATAAGATAAGATAAGATAAGATTGATTCAGGTGTCATAGCAGCAGTGAGAAGTAAACACAGGAAGAGGTACAGGTAGTCAAAAAGCAAACCAAGATAAATAAGAATTAAAATAAAATACAGAGCTGCTGGCCCTAAATGCAACGGATGTTTGAATGAGTGACTGAATTAGTTAAATGTCCAGTGAAAGAACATACATCTCTTGCTATACATCTGTGTGTCACCAGTGAATATACTGTGTGAATGAATATATATAGTGTACAATCTACAGTCAACAATGAGTATGTGGGTGGATACAGTATGGTGGCTGCACATGGCTGAGGCTGTGTTTTGGTTGGGCTGTTTGGTGTCACAGACATCAGGGGCATTCTTGGTCTGGTCTGGGACCTGTCACAGCTGAAAGAGAAGCCACCTGGCCCCTGCGTGTTTGTGTGTGTGTGTGTGTGTGTGTGTGTGTGTGTGTGTGTGTGTGTGTGTGTGTGTGTGTGTGTGTGTGTGTGTGTGTGTGTGTGTGTGTGTGTGTGTGTGTGTGTGTGTGTGTGTGTGCGCGCACACACGTGCGTGCGTGCGTGCGTGCGTGTCACACTGCGATCACTGTCACACCACTGTCTGACATGATGGGTCTGCTGTTGATGATGGTGGTACAACAGTGGGATGAGAGACAAGCACACACACACACACACACACACACACACACACACACACACACACACACACACACACACACACACACACACACACACACACACACACACACACACACACACACACACACACACACACACGCACACACACCCTGGCTAGGACGCAGCCGGACAAGACATGCGGTTGACACATCTTATTATAAGCAGGCCAGCCAGTATGTAGTTTCCTTACTGCAGAACATGGTAGAGAGGTCTGCATTATAATAACTTCCAATCAAAAGACATTTACTTTTTATGTTACACTATATGGAAATCATCATTTGTCCACCATTTCCTCAAAGTGGGAATGCTATGCATACATTTGTTTGTTCAAATGCAGAGCATCAAATCATAATGGAAAGATTTTAAAATTTGGTGTCACAATACTGATTGGCCATGGTCCCATCTGCTTACTTTAATGTCAAATAGTTCCCCAAATTACAAACAAATACCACAACAATGACCATAAGAGAACAAACAATTAAAATGCAATATTGCATTATGAACCAAAACAATGTTCTCTACATGCTAGGGAGAATGAAGGTATAGATAGAACCCAAATTCTGAACATACATTTGACTTGGTTTAGTTTGGTTTCAAGGTCACATTCTAAGGAGTGTTAGGTGACTATTACAAAATATAACATTGTTATTGACATTTATTTTTTCTGGACAGGGCATTGATATGTTTTCCAACGAAACAAAACCACAACACCAATGTTACCGGACACTCAAGTAGTGTAGTGTAACACTTATTTTTGTGTAAGTGTGATTTATACAAATTGCATAAAGACAACTGATATCCCCCAGGTCAATATCCACACAGTTTTACTATTGCAATTACATATGCCTTAAATGTATATTATTGAAAGAGACAGCGACAGAACATCAAGTAATACAAAAGCTACAAGACAATGGGTTGTTATAACCCATATCTTGGAACTGTGTAATAGGAAGACATACATACTAAGTTTCAAGATCACAACCAGAGAACAAGGGCCCAACACCAAGCTTTACAAGACACACTGGATTCACATGTTTCGGACTGGGGAGTATATACACACAACTGTGTTTCAGTCTCTGGCCGGATGCTTGGGGAACACCTGCAGATAGCTAGTTAACTAAGTGCAGAGAGGATGCTCCCATCGCCGTGATCAATTATGGATGAGCCGAGAGAACTTTGACATGTTAAACCTCTTAGAGAAGCTCAGGAGGAAGAACGGGGAGAGAAAAAAGAGAAAGGGAGAGAGTGGGAGAGAGCGAGAGAGAGAGAAAGACAGAGAGAGAGACAGAGACAGAGAGAGAGAGAGAGAGAGAGAGAGAGAGAGAGAGAGAGAGAGAGAGAGAGAGAGACAGACAGACAGACAGACAGACAGACAGACAGACAGACAGACAGACAGACAGACAGACAGACAGACAGACAGACACAGACACAGACAGACAGACAGACAGACAGACAGACAGACAGACAGACAGACAGACAGACACAGACGTAGAGAGAGAGAGAGAGAGAGAGAGAGAGAGAGAGAGAGAGAGAGAGAGAGAGAGAGAGAGAGAGCGAGCTGTTTAGTGCACTTGGATGTTCACTTCCATATCTCAGATACATTTATGAAATATGCTACATTAGGGTAGCTGAGTTTCTCATATATCAAGTTACTATTTGGTATCAAAAACTTTCCACTGGGCGAAAAGATAGAAAACGTCTGAAGAAAATACCATAACTTCAACATACAAGGGATACAAATATTACCTGATTTTGCATATTGAACAAGACCAATGCATTGACCGAATAGGAAATATGAATCCATCTTTTTATTGGCCGCAGCCAGGCAAGGAGGTCTACCGCAGTATCATAGACAAGACCACCAGACCACCTGGCTAACATCAGACTGTTGAACGAGGCCTGAACACCACCTGTCACTCTGAAACACTTTCTATTGACTTATTGTTCCCCTATGGATAGTATACTTTCCCTTTGTGGATCTACCATGCATGTTACCTGTGAAATGTTTGCCTATCTCCTTATGTGGAACTGCTATTGTGCAGCATTTTGTCTCGTTGCTCCCCCCCCTCCCCTTTTTTTCTTTCCTGAGAACAACGCAATGCTGGAGCTTTGCACGAAAACTAATTTCACCCACTGATTTACACCTGTTAACCTGTGATGTGACAATAAAAGTGATTCTAATTCTGACTCTGTCTTTTACTCTGATGAATATGCATGTGGAGTATATTCCATACTGATTTGTTGGACTGCACCAAATACATGTTCCTTTTTTGGGGTCTTTTTTCTTTTTTTACTGCCAAAACACTACTGTTTGAGTACTGTGAAGTGGCTGAGACACATACACACATTTGGTGAAGTTAACTGTAATACTATTTACAGAAAGATACATTATGTCCCACTAATACCAATAAAACAAATGCATCATTTAGTCTTTTGTATCATTGTGAAACATTAACCCATGACAACATGACATTGTTATCAGTATAGAAATCTGTCAAGGAGGCAGCTTGTGCATAAACTAAAGCCATTCACACTGCCACATTCCCTTTTGGGAAGATTCTCATATTCTTTTTTACTATAAAACAAGGTGTCATTGTGGTTTAAAAGGCAAACATCACAATCATTTTTCAACATATCATGTTGTTTGTTTGATTAGTTGAAACAGACAAACAAAGGGACAGAAAATATGCACGACAATGCACACACACTCAATCTAAGAGTTCAGCACCATGGAGAGCGATCATGTCATTTTGGAACCAATGAGTTCCAACACTCTCTGACACACACACACACACACACACACACACACACACACACACACACACACACACACACACACACACACACACACACACACACACACACACACACACACACACACACACACACACACACACACACACACACACACACACACACACACACACACACACACACACGCATGTGTATGTGTGTACATGAACACCAACAGCTAGTGGTGGCATATTCAGCAACAAAAAATCTGTCACAGTTTTTTTTACAGCAAGAGCCTAGAGGAAGACAGTACCCAACTCATGCAAGAACCATGAGGGCTTTAGGGCCACAGTAGGAGAGACAGAAGAAATCATTGTGTGTTCAAGAGCAAAATAAGAAATACATTCACAAGATCGTTGGAGATCAATATTCCATTTGGACCCCAAGACTGGACTAGATAATATAGGTAATTTTTTTGCTGAATAAGCAATGTGTGTGTGTGTGTGTGTGTGTGTGTGTGTGTGTGTGTGTGTGTGTGTGTGTGTGTGTGTGTGTGTGTGTGTGTGTGTGTGTGTGTGTGTGTGTGTGTGTGTGTGTGTGTGTGTGTGTGTGTGTGTGTGTGTGTGTGTGTGTATTGCTATTGGAAGGCATGGGAGCAGCTCCAGGCTTCATCAGAGAGTTAGTCCGTGAACCTGTCCTCAGCAATTGAGGTCAGACTCACTTTGTGCATTGTTGTATCTCGAACAACAGAGTGAGAGACACTGGAGTACTGAATCGTGGTTTCCCAGGGTGGAATAGAATAGATTTTGATAAATGTTTTTTTGCTGTATAATTATTTAATAAATGCATAACCTGTTACGGTATATAAACTGTTTTACCTGCATATACACCATCTAATGAGAAGAGAAGAGAAGAGAAGAGAAGAGAAGAGAAGAGAAGAGAAGAGAAGAGAAGAGAAGAGAAGAGAAGAGAAGAGAAGAGAAGAGAAGAGAAGAGAAGAGAAGAGAAGAGAAGAGAGAAATGATATGGACAAAGGAGAGACAGTCAGAGAGTGAGAGAGTGTGTGAGAGAGAGAGAGAGAGAGAGACAGAGAGAGAGAGAGAGAGAGAGAGACAGACAGACAGACAGACAGACAGACAGACAGACAGACAGACAGACAGACAGACAGACAGACAGACAGACAGACAGACAGACAGACAGAGACACATATAGAGAGAGGTAATACTGTAACTATAATATTGTATGGTGTAACAAGACATCACTCATCAAAACTGAACCAAAAAAATGTCAAGTTCTGATAGAGATAGTCCACCTTTATATCACTCTTAATTTAGGAGTAAGTTTGGGGAAGAAGCCTTATTACACTGCAGTTGCTGCAAACCACTTTTAACTTGCCATATGAGACAATTTGCTTCCACATTTTGGCCTTACCTATGCCTTTAAAATTGGATTCCAGGACAGAAATAATTGTCCCATCAATTAGGTTGATTTATGTAGCTCATTGAGTGATGATGAATGTCGTTCCACTAGAGCAGTTAACACCACTATCCCCACTAATCTATGAAGTAAAACTATCTGCAGATTGCACATTAATCTAGATAACAGATAGGATCTGATAGATGATTATCATTTACATTTGATCTGCAATCGAGAACATGTTGAAGG
>NC_139940.1:31515570-31545570 GCF_963454915.1 Gymnoscopelus microlampas | reverse complement strand
ACATTTCCAATTAAATCCGTTATTTATGATTGCAGGGTACATTTGATACGAAAGATGCCTCTGCGTCTGCGCATGCGGGAATAACCCAGGCAGCATACTACCCTTATGATCCTACCTTGGGACAGTATCAATACGACAGGTATGTGACTTTTCTACTACTTTGCTTCTTGCTTAATAATGGTCATGAAGTTTGGCTAATGGTGCAAACATAATTCCTAGCACTTTTGTCAGCGTGGTGATGTTGCATAAAGCCTACAGTAGCTGATATGATACAGAAAAGCTAAATCAAATTACAATTTGAAGACAATTTAGTATTGACTTATGTGGCATTATTTAAATGTTAGACAATGTTTTACCCATAGAACATGCCAACTGCATCCCAAGTCCAGCAATGTCTCCCCAGCAAAGGATTCTGGGGGTTATTTGCATGATGCATATTTTCTATATCATGGGTAACTACAACGTCCAATCTTTGAGAAAAAAGGGCAAGATTATTTTTCATCTCAAGCAACAACTCAAGGCAATTATCTTACTCAAATGCACCATTTCTTCATTAATGGCAGTGGTTCGTGCCAGAAGGCCAGTGACCCACTCAGAAAGACATAAGAGGTCACAAAGTGACAGATTCTAGCAATTTGTCTGAAAGTGAAATCTTATTAAAGGCATTTTGCTTGTGGTGTTCTACACCACCATCATCAAGAGCAAGGGCAGAGATGATGACTTGTAATCAGTAGCCTACTTTTTTTGTGATTGGCCTTGTACGTGATGAGGAAAACTACCAGCAGAAAAAGCCGAACTCGATAAAACATAACTGATGAATACATACAAGATAAAAGATGATGGTTTATTTAGTTATTCATTTAATTCTGAAGTTTAACAGGCTTGTGGGTATACAAGCCTTTAAGAAACAAGCACTGCTATTCAGTCTACGGTCAACTTTTACCTGAGGGCCCGTCTTTATGCTCAATCAAGCAATTTTATAGTCTATTTTATCTGAGGATGAACAGCACAGGGTGAAGATGTAGCACTCCTTTTGCTAGTCTCCTTGTGACTCCCCTAACAGTGTTTGACCTGTGTTACGATATACAAGGCAATAAAGGCCTCATAAAAGCCTCCCTTGAGAGTGTTTTTGCAGCTTGCTGCTGAGTGTAAATTGACACTGCATTTTAAATGCTAACATTTGCGGGAGAAGACATTGCATGTAATGGTGTTCTTATTTGTTCATATAGTCAGTGTATATGGATAAAGCTGCAGAAAAAAACATTGTTAAGCTGAACATTACTTTAATTTATCATCATCATCATCATCAATGTATCAATCATTTGAACACATTATTTTAGGGAGGCAGAAATTGAACAACACTTGATGTTTAATGCATTAAATCAAAGCATAATTTGCATCAAAGATTTTGTGATGTCTCATTATTCAAGAATAATTTACTTGTAATATAATATAATAATAGTAATGATTTTATTTGCAGATATATATACACTGCAGCTCAAAGGATATTGAATTGTCACTGGGCTTTGTGGGTAGTAACATGCATAAGTCACTGTCAATGTCCACATCTGCAGACTACTGTAAATTGTTGTTGAAATTATTCATTACATGTGGTTACATCCAGGTCATGGTTTGCTCAAGATCATGACACACACACATGCACACGCGCACGCACGCACGCACGCACGCACGCACGCACGCACGCACGCACGCACGCACGCACGCACGCACGCACGCACGCACGCACGCACGCACGCACGCACGCACGCACGCACGCACGCACGCACGCACACACACACACACACACACACACACACACACACACACACACACACACACACACACACACACACACTCTATATCAATCCCAAGGCATGTCCCAGTTACAGATGTGGATGTGTGGTGGTTGGTGTCATTTCTTCCAGTCCTTTCATAATCTTACCCAATGTTACTGGGAAAATGTATGATTTAATGGTGGATAAAGCATGGCACCTCAAATGTAACATGTGTCTATGGCCTTGCCTTTTTCACAAATAGGTGCGTATGGCTTGTCACACCCACTCCCCATCACTATGAGACACATGGCTCTATAATCAGT
Source organism: Gymnoscopelus microlampas (assembly GCF_963454915.1). Lineage (NCBI taxonomy): Eukaryota > Metazoa > Chordata > Actinopteri > Myctophiformes > Myctophidae > Gymnoscopelus > Gymnoscopelus microlampas. Next base: position 31,543,472 of record NC_139940.1, on the reverse strand, counting down.
CTCACATTATTCACAGTGTCAGATGTTTGAATGATTTATTTGTATTGTGAGCTTGAAAACGCAAATGATTGACATCAGACGCAGGTCAGGACGAGAAAAGTATCATACATAGCAAAATCCTCAGTGTTGATTTATCCATTTGTAAACTCTCAGAGTTGATGCTCAGGAAGTGTAGATCAAAAATACCACACAGCAAACATCTGGTCAGCTAAAAAGGCATTCCTGTTATGTTATGGTTGTTTGTCTGCTGGTTAATATAGGGTTCATGGATGGTATGCTTGCTTGTCTCCTGGTTAATAGGTATGTTATGGTTGCTTGTCTCCTGGTTAATAGGTACGGGTCCATGGATGGTGGCACAAGGAGGAAGAACGCCACCCGTGAAACAACCAGCACGCTGAAGGCCTGGCTGCAGGAGCACAGGAAGAACCCGTACCCCACTAAAGGAGAGAAGATCATGTTGGCCATCATCACAAAAATGACCCTGACTCAGGTCTCCACCTGGTTCGCCAACGCCAGGAGGAGGCTCAAGAAGGAGAACAAGATGACATGGCCGCCCAGGAACAAGGGGTCGGATGAGAAGAGGTACGACGAGGATGAGGACGGATCCCAGGAGGACCAGATAAAAAGCGAGAACAATGACGATGGTTGGTATCAAAATGTCTAATTTCTTTTGAGTCTTTGAATGTATCTTCAAATTATGCCGTTCTTTTCTGCCATGCAATATGATGACAATGTCTCAGGCCTCAAGTTAAAGTGTAACATTTATGTAAAAATAATCACTTAATAGATTGAAGTACTATACAATTTGCATCCAAAGGCCCTTTGTGCAAATTAGGCATGAAGAAATGTATCTATGAAATATTTAGACATAAAAGTATTCAGACAGACAAGGCAAACAATAACTTTGTGTTTCGAAGTGTTGAGGGATCCAAACAGCAGACCAAGTGAACTCTCACTGCAGTGGTATAGCAGCAACACTTTTTCAATGATCATGATGATGACAGAAAGCCAGCGAACCAGGAGCACAACAATGTTCTAAACATCCAAGTGTATTCCAACGTTTTTGTCTACTGTGCAGTATATTATGATGAGGCCAGGTCAGCAGTATATGGATTTTGATAGAATATTGAACATGAGCCATTATTGAAATCTCTGAACTTCAATTATGTTACCATGGATCAGGATTATAACTGGATCAAAATTCCCAACAGCTTTGCTTTATATATTTTTGGATAGAATGAGGATATGTTTTACAGTAATTGCAGCAATTTGCTTCACTGTATGATCATGGTCAAGAACAGAAAGCTTTGATATTGCCTCTTTGATCTAATGGTAAAGTTTTAGCCGAGTACTTTGCCATGTATGAAAATGTGTTACCTTGCTTTCGCCATATCAAGTCAATAACAAAATCTGCCATATATTATTAACATATTAATATATCTATGCCTTTATCTGTGGACGGTTAGACTACTGTAATGGTCTATTTTTCAGGTCTTCCCAAAAAAGCTATAACAAAGACTAAGGAAGTTGAACATAATACTGATCTCTGCACAGGCATGCAGTGAGTCATAGAATTGATTGTAAAACACTGTTCAATAGTTTAAAATCACTCAAAATACATCTCTGACTACATGCTTTCACAATACAACCCCTACCACCCAGGTCATGTGTGATCTAACTGATCACAGAGTGGCTGGTTAAAACAACAGGGTGAGGCAGGGTGCTACACATTGGCACAAACTGTCAGAGGTGCTGAGACTGACCTCTATTTACATGGTCTACTATAGCACCTTCATAATTTATTAATCATTACACTGGCATTGAAGGAAGATATGACAGTTGTAATTTGATCATTATGTAATAGGATTATTTTTTGTAATGGTTAAGTCATCTCATCTGGTTTGAGAATTGATAACGCCTCTCATGGTGATATCTCTGACATGCCCAACTCGTTTCATTTCCCAGACAACCGGAGCCGGGATGATAAGGATCTTCAGCTGAGCGACTTGGACGATTTCGACACAATCGAGGAGTCCGAGAGCTCCGAGTGTGAGCTCAAACACCAGTATCACATGAACACCCACATGACGACGACCGACTGCCCCGACGACCACATAAAACACACGTCACTGAAAATATCCATCCCCGTCTCCCTCGGGGAGCAGGACTTGTCCAAAAGCTGCCTGAAAACGAGCCCGGAGACTTTCGACCATCAGGACAACAGACAGCAGGCAATAAAGACCTGCTACCAGCAGCAACAACAACAGCAAGGCCACCAAATGCTGGACGGCAAACCCAGAATCTGGTCTCTGGCCCAGACCGCGACCTCCTTGAACCAGACTGAGTATCCGTCGTGCATGTTGAGGTGCCAGCCGTCGTCGCTCACCCCGTCCCCCGCCGCCACCTCCCCCGTGAACGGCACCATGGACAGACAGGACTCGCCGGTCACGACTCTGAGAAACTGGGTGGACGGGGTTTTCCACGACCCCTTGTTCAGGCATAGCACTTTGAACCAGGCTCTGAGCAACACCACCGTCTCGTGGACCACGACCAAAGGCACGATCCTGGAGACCGCTGTGGGGAACAGCAACGCCATCAAAGGACACACGTTGTTACAACAACAGCATCAAGATTCCACCAAAGACAGTGCCATGACTTTTCCAAAAACTGTTGATAAACTTTTCTGCTCTTAACAAACCAAATCTTTCTTTTACTGCAAAAAAAAAAAGTTCTAAAAGACTTTTGTGAGATGTTACTGTTTGGGCGTCGAACTAAAGTGACAGAGTGGAATGACATTCAAGTTGGATAGCCTACAGCGTTGTCATGTTTCCATGTTTTATTATTTTCTAAAGCAATTATATATTTATGTACTATTATATTGGCATTTCACATGAAAAAAAATCTGGATATTCCGTTCCAACGCACGCACAAACTATTTAAATGTATAGGCCTAACTTAAAGTTTACATCCGAAAAAAAGGTTTACAGGATTTTCTTTATTTTTTATTTTGTTTTGGTTCTTTAATATGCGCATGCAAAAATGTTATTGAATATTCTTTAAGATCTCAGTCGATGAGTATCACTTGAAAGAAAAAGAAAAAAAAAGTCTCACAAATGCACAGCTCTCCTCAAAGGTGAAGGTGAGCGTTTCGAGTTTCATGTTCACTGAAAATAAAAGTTTGGTTTCTGAAGAGAGGCTTATGTTGCTGTCCATACCTGGTCGCTATCCATGGTGCTGAATCAGGATTTACACCCTTTCGTGGCCATTGAATTGTCTCGGGTCCACCATTCCTTTTAATATTCTATTTTATTGTTAGGCTATGATTTTATTTGTGTTGCTGTCTGATTGTTTATAAATTAAATTGCATCCAATCTTTGACAAGGCCGATCTTTTTAGATAATTGGCCCAATAATCGTCCCAATAATCTATATCAGCATTTTAGTGTTTTAAAAAGGCCTACTAAGAATTTGGGCCTGCTTATTGCCTACTTCTTAGTAGGCCTTTTTAAAACACTAACATGCTGAAATATTGCCGTTTTCCCCTTCAACCCATTATCACAGGGCTATACCTTCTATACAGAACTGTAACTATTCTGGAGAAATAGTCTCTTTCAATGACAGCAAGAAAACGAGACGGTTCAGCCCTCAAGACGGAACAATATCAGTATCTAAGATCTGCCTCATTAATTCCCTCTAAACAGGCTGTAATTGGGATGTTCGCAGTCATATTTCATGTCAGCCTATTGATTTCCCCCCTCGTCTCTCTCTCTCTCTCTCTCTCTCTCTCTCTGATAATATTATCGAAACATCTCAACCCCATCCATGATGCAGCTGTCAGAAGGGTAAGTTATTCGCCATACAACCGTTAATAGGTTCAAACGAAAAATAATTTGAAGTGAGTTTTGACAATAACCCTTCAATTTATGTGGGGGCTCAAAGCCTTATACTCCCGATTCCTTAGGCTGAGGAGTGAAAGGGGCTTTGCGAGAGAGGCGAGCACGTCGCATAAAAGTGAAAAGGGCAAAGGAACTCGAATTAGTTGTTGTAGATAAAAGGGCAAAAAGAAAAGGAGTCAAGGGTACTTGACAGTAATGGCGAAAGTGGAGCTCTCGGGGGACTGTGTCTGTCCTGAGAGAGAGGGAAGGGGGGGCTTCAGTGATGAATTTTAATGGGAAAAAGCACAAACGATTGAGATCTCCCCCTTGAAGAAAGTGCTATGGTGGACAAAAGGGATTTTTCTATTTATCCGAGTCGGGATGTATGTTTTTATTTGCGCTCTGCAGGTTGGAAAACCTTTGCCTGCAGCATCTATATGGTTCTCAAACCTTCTAATTTCAAGGACCCCCATAACTCTGAGAGTGTACAAATGTTTGTACATTTATACACTCTCAGAATTACAGACCTCTAAGGGTCCACATGGAACCCCCTCAAGGAACCCAGATGGCCCCTGGACCCCACTTTGAGAACCACTGCTCTAGAGCAAAGTTGACATGGACGTAGAATAAATTCAAGGGAGGGGCAGACATGTTTGTCGGCTTTCTCTGGTGATGTTAATGCTTATATCTGACAGGTATATTAATGTTTGGTATTTTAACACATATCTTGGGGTGTCTTTCTTTCATCTTCTGCTGCAACTGCTGCACCTTTAAAAAGAGTGGAATATTAAGTTAATTTAATTTAGCATATCTATTAATGTATTGACTGAAATGCAAAACAATACGTAGGTCTACTTATACCCTCTGCCGAAAAGACAAAATAGCCCTGTCATTTAATTAATTCAATAAGAATTGTATTAGACTATCACACACTTAATGCGTATTTTATTTAAGAGAGAGAGAGAGAGAGAGAGAGAGAGAGAGAGAGAGAGAGAGAGAGAGAGAGAGAGAGAGAGAGAGAGAGAGAGAGAGAGAGAGCTATATCTAAATCATTCAGCCGTGGCCAATTCGAATACACGGGGGGGCGGGATGGTAAATTAACAGGAGCTTTTTACATAGAGAGACCAAATAAAACTGTAATCAGCGACGCGTTACTTTTCATTAAGCGGGTTTGACAGGAGCATATTCAGCCCTCCGTGCAAAGGGAGCGAGGGGTCTGGGCGAAATGAACTGCTCTCGGTTACCGAGAGTCATAAGATAATTCCTTAAGCTCCATTAACAACTCTTAGCCGCAGGAAATGGGCTCCCCTGAAAACATCTCCAAATCTAAAAGCTTTATCGACCTGGCAAACCTCGGCTTGATGGCTTCTCTTTTTTTCCTCCTCCCTCACTCTCTCTCTCTCTCTCTCTCTCTCTCTGCCTTTTCTTTTTTTTTCAACTTAAGGGACAGAAACGTCCAACTGAGGTAATAGACTTTGACACAACACATTAAATGGGAAATAAGAAAGGAGAGAAGAAAGGGCACTCTTAAACGCCACTTAAACGTTAACAATTAGATGTTTTAAAACGTGAATAAGATATAGGCCTTTGGCATATCATCCCTGAGTGATGGGACACTTAACCCAATGGCTTTCCCCAGTCTTGAAAAGAGCAATGCATAATTGAGCACAAAATGCATCTTTTAGTTAGTTCAGTGAGCCAGAGTTGATTATTTAAAGGTAATACAAATCAAAATCTCAGCCAAGCCATGATTTCCTCACTTGCAAGTACTTCCTTCTTTTACTTTCTTTATTATTTCCTTACTACTCTTCCTTCCTTCCTTCCTTCCTTCCTTCCTTCCTGTGACAATCACCCTGTAATGATAATAATAATAATAAAACATCAGACTTATATAGCGCTTTTCTTAGTACCCAAAGTCGCTCTACAAAACAAATCAAACCCTGCCAAGTATGTTTTGCTTATATTGGTCCTGGGCCTTCTAAAGCATACGTATATGTAACACTCAGCAGCACAGGGAATCCCCAGAGAGGCTGGGTCAGGTTAATACTGTTGTGACCCTGAGCCATAAATATATTTACACATCATTACACACACACACACACACACACACACACACGCACGCACGCACGCACGCACGCACGCCACACGCCACGCACGCGCGCACGCACACACGCACGCACGCACTCACAGGCTTAATTGAATATTTAATCTATTCATTGACCAAGTTTAATATGATGAGAATGCAGGTAATGTGATCAAAGCTTAAATGAAAATACAAAGCATGACCAAGCCCAAAGAGACAGAGAGATCATACCCAAATGAACAAGCACACACACACACACACACACACACACACACACACACACACACACACACACACACACACACACACACACACACACACACACACACACACACACACACACATATGATATGGCATATAATAAATACTGTACAGTTATACCCTTTGTGTCCCTATCAACAATCAATGGGATGGCCTTTTATTTCAAGTAAAAGCACATTAGTGTTAGAAAATATGAATTCACAGTTCTAATAAACAGCCTGCAGGTGTGTAATCATACTATTTGAAGAAAATAATATTTTTGTTAAAGGTCTAAATTACATCTAAATGTCATTTGCTATGGATGCTGGCTCACTTGAACTGCTCACCTAATAATATATTGATGCAAGCAACATGCATAAAAGAGAAAAGGCAAAGTAGTGCATTGTATAGCATGGGGTAGATTTAATCAATGTATTTTCTGTACGTTGCAGTTCTTCTCAAAATGTTGCCATTGCATTATGCCCTTCACCATTGAATAGCTCTCCCCAGCTGAAAGACTGGGTGTAGAGAATACACCACACCACTTTCAGATCTGTGGTGCCACTTCCGATTCCTTTTCCAGTGGCTTGAAATGGACTTTGAGTAGAAGGTGTGTGTATGTGTGTGTGCATGTGTGCATGTGTGTGTGCGTGCGTGCGTGCGTGCGTGCGTGCGTGCGTGTGTGCGTGTGTGTGCGTGTGTGTGTGTATGTGTGCGTGTTTGTAATTGCGTGCACACCTGGCAATGTGTGCGTATTTGTGTATGTGTGCCCGCTGCCTATACATTTATGCGTGTGTGCAGAGCCCTGTCACCAGCAGGACGTGACACAGTGATGGGCCTTTAGGCCCCAGTGACTGGCCCCTATCAGCCCCTAGCTGCCATCACCTCCCTGCAGTCATTCCACAGGTCAAGAGGTTTGAGCCTGAGGGGGCATTGCTAGTCACTACACACACTTCAACCCTCTCAGCTTTCACAGCCCAGTCTGTCTGACTAACTGAACCACTAAGATACAGGGGACGAAGTTTCTGTTGATTTATAATATGAAATGGATTGTTGAAGCACAGGATATTGATTGCAGAAGTACTGTAGAAATACTGTTTTGTCACATTACTTCATGTAGAAAACAGTAAATACTTCACTAACATTATATTACAACCCCAGTGGGTAGGCTATATGAGTAGTTAGAATTCCTAGTTTCTAATGAATAACATACTGCTGGCAAATTATATTTGTAGAACACGCAAGTATATCAAGTGTAATCATAGCATTCGTCTTTCTTTCTCTGTGTGTGTGTGTGTGTGTGTGTGCGTGCATGCGCGCGAGAGAGAGAGACAGAAAGAGAGAGACTGCAAGAGTGAGAAAGAGGGAGATAGTTAAAGTTTGATAATATCATTAAAATTTGTTTTTCATTTTATTTCAAACTTGAAATTGATGTGCAATGCTGTTGTAAGCTGAAACATTGCTGCTCCACTACAGACTGCATTTACAAAATGATTTATTGGATGTATGCCCTTTATTGTTACTGTGAAACTTATTATTGTACAGTAAGCTTCTGTTAAAAAAGACAGAAAGCATGAGTCAGTAAATGTGTCCGTAAAGTAGTTGTTTTTTTGTTCTATTTATAATGGTTCTACAGTAAGCACAATTGCATTTTCACTCATCAAGATATGACAGACTGTGTATGTGATTATATTGAAGAACATAAAATGTATATTGACAAATTCTGAGTAGCATCTTTTACATTCTAAATAAAACCTGCAGAAGCTTCACAGTCTTCCAGCAAGTGACTGTCGTATAGCCAGGTGTACTTGGAACTCAGTGATCTAATGACTGTAGAGATGGCAGTAGACTTCAGGAGGAGCTCAGCCCCAATCGCCCCTTTCATCCTGACTGCTGAAAGGTTTTCAAAATCCTGTGGACAATATTAGGACCTCAGGTGGGAGGAACATCACCTTCATTTACAAGAGGGCCCAGCAGAGGTTGTTCTTCAACAGCTGAAGAATCTCAGCCTGCTGGAGAAAGATCCTCAACGCATCCGTCACCATCTTGCAGGCTGCCTCCACTGCAAAGGGAAGACTGCTGTGGTATATTCAGTCAGCAGAGAGGGTTGTTGGTCATTGGTTGCAACCTGTCCAAGACCAGGAAGTGATCAGAAAAGACTATCGCCTTCCCGATCACTGCCTCTTTTAAAGAATGCCATCCAACAAGAAGTCCAGGTCTATCAAAACCAAGACCTCACACCACCTGAACATCTTCTTCCCCGTGTCGGTGGTTCTCACCAACAAGTCCCCTACTTCTTTTGAGGCTACCCCCCCCCCCCGAACTAAAAGAAGCACTCACAATTAACTGATGTTCCTGGACCTACACCACAAATAACCATTGTAAATGTCTCCCAATTTAGTCATTATGCCAATTCCCATTTGTCCCATATGTAGTCCCTGTCACTGCTGACCATGCTGATACACATGAAGTCGCTAGCTGCTTCTTTTTAGGGCGTAACACGTGCTGAGGAACATGCTATCGCAACCTATAGGCGTTGTTATGCTCCCCCATACAGACTCCCACGGAAGACTCCCATCTTCTTTGAGAATGGAAAGGTTCAATAGCATGTTAAAACTATACTGCTCTCAGCTGTTATGTTACTGTGAACAGTAGAGAAGTGGCTGTGTTGACTATCAATTGGAGGAAGCATTGCTGTAAATTACATTCTTGTGTATTTTCAGCAGCCTAGATTATGTTCACAGACTGGAAGTGAGTTGTCTCTAAATGCCATCATGTCATCTCAATGTTTTGAAATGTAATTATGATAGCATAGGTAAAATGATACAAAAAAGACAATTTATCCTCAAAAGAAAATTGATGATACGCAAATAGGGTGTTTGTGGTACAAACACAAAAAATGAAAATAACATTTTTTCTTGGTTGATCTGAAAAACAAGTGAAGTAAAAAAACATGTAAGAGTAATTGCTAAAGGTCAGAGGAGACTGTGTTTTACCAACACATTTTGTGTTTATCATTCAGGACAGATCGATAGAATACTGTTGTTTTAAAGAACAAAAGCTACATGGAGACTTAACGTTGACCTTTGCTTCAATTTCCCATTGTGTTCTGAGGGTGCAGCAAAACATACAAATGAGGCCGTCAGGTTTTTCAGTAAACAAAAGGTTTCTTATGAAAGGGACCAAAGAAGAGTGTGTTAAACTGTGCTGAGTCTATATTGAACATGTTTTGCTATAATTATATCTCTACATATTTAAAATGTTAGAGTTATTCATGAAATTTTCTTCAAGACCTGTGAATTTGTAGTTAGTCACATTTATCTGTGAGTTGAGTTTGGTTTATTGGGTATATGTGTATTGTGATGGCCACACCAGCTGACACAAAGTTGGTAAAACATGGTGGACACTTGTCTTTTTGGTTTATTTATTTAGTTTATATTTATTTTCAGCAAACTACATACTCCATGCATAAAGGACTACACACAACTGGTTAAAGGACATACTGTTTATTGCAAGTTTGATGATAAAGTTACTGACTGGATCCATTAAGTTCTTTTGTTTGGGTCAAGTTGTTTTATCAGGAGTAATTTAATTGGTATTTAAGTTTATTTTGTTTTGTTGAGTTATCAGTTCTGAGGAATGTTGAAGTTTAGATTGCTGGCCATGGAAAGGCCAAGCTGCTTCACAGGTGCTTATAAGGAGCTGATTAGTAATTGGACTGCACCATGTCCCCTGTGCATAAGGGGAGGGGCAGGGATTTATTATAAGTTTGAATGTATTACTACACGTATGAAAATGTATTGGCATTACCAGTTGTATGTAATTTCTTTATTTAATATGAGTTAGTGCTGTAGTGGATTATGTTGTAGCTATTTGTAGTCTGTTTAAATGTTATTCTTTGTCTTCCCCTTTGTGTCAAGAGTGGTCTGATCACCCACTATATATGTTCCCCTCATGTCTCATTTGGTTAGTTCAGTCTTGATGTCAAGTTTAGTGTATTGGCTGCATTTGTTTGGGCCATAATGAATGTCTTGTTTTTATGGGAAAAAGAAAAGATTAAAAAAAGACATTTTAAAGAAACTACACACTTGTCCTGGTGTCTCTCTTGCCGACCAACTATGGTCCCTTACATGTATATTTACATTTCAAAAGTGATCCGACCAGGTGCTTTTTGGCACTTCTATTACTTGAAAATGGTGCTTTAACATTGTATTGCAATAGTCACTGTAACTCATCCATATATTTCAATAAAAAAGGCTAGCAATTGGCCCGGACAGCTGACTTAGCGGTCCGGCCACTTAGGCTCTAATGTAGCCTGACTGTGTGTCGCAAGTTCGAGTCCCGAGCCCGACAGCCTTTGCTGCATGTCATTCCCTATGTCTCTCTCTCTTCACTAATACTATCCAATAAAGGCAGAAAAAGCACAAAAAAAAGAAAACGAAGGATGCTAGCAATCTTAATAAACCACAAAGTAGTATAGCAGGTTAAAACTTTAAGTGGATAATAAGCCCAAAAATAGGTCCACAATAACTGGTCAATTCAAATAAAACATTATCTCTTTAACTGCTTGCGGAGTAGATGCTTGAGCTACACTATCTGAAGGTATTCTCTAACAGCTAGTCGACCAAGGTAGAGAGGTTCCAAACATAGAGCCTCTAACAAGTCCCATGGAGAGAGAAAAAGAGACACCTCGGTGAGCCCACCGCTGCTGGGCTACAACATGTAGTGTGACGACTCAGTAACTCCAACAGGTCGACTTTAGACTATTTTAGGAGTTTTGAGAGACAGCCCGGCCAACTGTGAGGATGTGCTCTGACGCGCTAGGTACCTCTCTGTCTGCCATGCGTCTCAATCAAGCCTAATGCCCACCTTCGGGCGTCCATCGCTTTCCCCCTTCGCTCATGTCTTTTTTTCCCCTTTCTTGATTCTTCCCTCTCCTCAGGTGGAAAGGGGAGCATTCATTTCCCCTCCAAATTTTGATGAGTCACCCAAGCGATGTGGTTTCTGCCTTTTTTTAAATGACTCCTCGATTCAACAAGATGTACTTTCTCCACTGCTCCTATTCTTGATAAATCTTGGGGGAGACGACAGACAGCCTCTTTGTTGGTGTGCTTGTAACCGCACTACAGTGGTTGTGACTGAGTTACTGTTTCCATGGGCTATCAAGCTAACTGGGACCTTTTAGATGGTCAAGGCTCTTGGTTTCCCTTTCTGCATACTATCAGTGTCCTGCTTGACAGCTGAACCCAATACAATGGGGAAATCAACCTTTCCCCCAAATTGCTGAAGGACATAAAGGTGTAGACCAGTGTTAGGCAACAGGCGGCCCGTGGGCCAGAACTGGCCCGCCAGCGATGATATCTGGCCCGGCAAATTATTTAGTAAATAGTTTACAATATGTGACAGCCTTACATATAGGCTAGTAGCGATAAAAAACGTGGGGTCTGGGGACCCCCAGGGGTCCTTGAAGCTAAATTACTGATAGTTTGGAACTAAATTTACATTAAAAGGTCTGTACTAGAGTAGTACAGACACTGTTGTAGTTACAGAGTGTACACTAATGTATACATTTGTACACTCAGTTATGGGGGTCCAATGGTCCATTACCTAAATTTGCATATCAAACAGGGGTTCCTTGATTTTAAAAAGTTTGAGAACCCCTGGGCTATAATGTCCAAATAGAGAATCTACCCCCACCTGAAGAATTCCTTTATCCATGTTCAGCGTCAATAACGGGCAGCTGTTTCATACAGTTTCTCTCCATATCTAAGAAGAGACCTTGAGCTCCTATACTATGAAAGAGCTTGTTTATCTCTGTTCGAAAGGGAGTCTATCTGTCTCCAGATATTCTTTTTGAACTTTTTCAGGAACTAAATATCCCCTTTGTACAACATTCAAGGATAAGACCAGCACAAAATGATTACCCCACCACATTTTTATCTGCACCTGTAACATTAATCACACGCGCAGTTCTATCAGAATGCAGTTATACCACACAAATCCTTATTAACTTTTATAGCAACAGCATTTGCATTAGATGGTCAGTCAAAGTTCCAGTTATTAAATGAACCATTGTTTATGTTCTTGGCCCACCATCTAATGACTTATGCTGTTTGCCAACCGTGTATATGTGTGTGTGTGTGTGTGTGTGTGTGTGTGTGTGTGTGTGTGTGTGTGTGTGTGTGTGTGTGTGTGTGTGTGTGTGTGTGTGTGTGTGTGTGTGTGTGTGTGTGTGTGTGTGTGTGTGTGTGGGCCGAGAACAAGGGTGTCTATCCCCCCTGTTCATGGGTTGCTGCGGTGGAGTAGGGTTAGGGTTAGGTACACAGTATCTCTATAGTCATGTGATCAACACAGATCTGTCCGATTTTCCATATTCCATCCTGATTGGCTAACATTGGCTTCCAAAGTTTGCAGGATTGGTTCGTTTTGAACAAAATGCCTCAAGTCATGAACGCAGCATGCGATATCCGTGAAATTGTGCACGCACATTCCCACTAGGCCGAGGAAGAAATGCCACCCTTTTCACATTGGCCTGTTATAGCGCCACCAGCAGGTCTAATTTAGAAAAACACATTTTTGGAACAAAATGCCTTAAATCATGAATGCAGTGTCCGATTGTCGTGAAAGACCTAAGAAGAAATGACACCCTTTTCGCATTGGCCTATTATAGCGCCACCAGGAGGCCACAATAACCTACCCGACCTGGTGGAGCACTTTTTCTAGTTTCCATTTGAGTTTCATACAAGAGACCTTATAGGGAGACTACCTCCAACCACCACAGTTGTGTTAGTTATATTGTACTAGACCATACCCGGTCGACGCATCCGTGGGGGGATATGCGCACATGATCTGGCAACCCAGGAGGCGACATTGTTTGACACATAAACGCTAATAAGAAGCTGAGATTTGATGAAATTGAAAAACGGGCTTCACAGTTAAGTTCAGATGGTAATGGTCAATGGCTGTGTGCAAAATCAGAGCAATTGGTCCAGCCAGTGAGGAGAACCGGGTAGCTTCACTCACGCACCACTACAGAGGTTACTAGAATTATAGTAGGATTAACAAATTGACTGTTTTTTCCCCCCACAAGGGGCGCTCTAACGCAACTTAGGAATGATCCTAGGATCCTTTAAAATGGAATGGACGGATGTGACGTCAGCCCAAAAAACGTCACATTCGTCCGTTCCAATGATTGGATCTTGAGAAAAAGGTCCATATCTCCATACTTTTTTACAGTGGTCAAAACAAGCCATTTTTGACGGGCGATCACTCTGCAATGGCGGATCGCGGTAGAAATATTATTGTTCCAGTCGTTAGACGGGACCCTCGACCATCACCCAGACACCCTTTGTTTACATCCTGGTCCTCGTGGTGGCTTCTGCAACTCTAAAAAGATTGGTGTAAACGGTAAGAAACGCTGGCACTGGATGTACCCTGTTCTATAAAACCTCAGGCACTCGATGTGTTAAGATACTCTACCATGCAGATTGGATACATGTCACGATCCGTGACTTGTTCTGTCTCCCTGTTGTGTTTTCATATATTTGTTGTTTCCTAGTTATAGTTTTACTTTTCAGTTGTGTTCCTTTAATTCTGAAGTATTGTTGCAGTCTTTGTTTCCTTGTTAGATTTTGCTTTACACTCCTGTACCTTATTTTGTAGTATCTAGTGTCTCCTGGTTTCCTGTTGCTGATCTGTACCTCTCTTGTCTAACCAGTCCTGTGATTTGCCAGTGTTTCCACCTGTGTCCTCTTGGTACCCCTGTTGAGTTCACCTGTGTCTAGTTAGTCCTTGTGTATTTATACCCCCCTGTTCCAAATGTTTTTACGCTGGTTCATAGTGAATTGTTATGTCTTAACTTCAGTTCCTATAGTTTGTATTCCTAGTTTTTGATTTATTAACACTTTGAACCGACCTGCTCAGCCTCTGCCTCAACCTTAGCCTGATTATCAGCCTGAAGCTGCGTGGAGCTTCAGTCTGAAATTCGCCTACAACTGACGTCATCGCACAGCTTGTTTTAGCAGATATTCACTGATTGGCTTGTCGTTAGACCCACCCCCACCTCTGACTCTCATTGGACGGTACTTTTTTGTATCGAAGAAAGTCCCAGGCTCACATTTCAACACCAAACAAAGAGGGGCAGTCCACTCAGAGAGTGGGTGGGGTTTATGGTTTGGAACCAGGCTACCTCATCCTGCATTTGGGTTCTACATTCCATCCTGACTCGAACTGTGACAGGATACAATAATGTTTTGTTCATAAAAAATATGGATTGCATCTTTAATAATAGAGAATAAATAAAAAATAACAACAATGAATGATATATCAAATAGTTGATATTTAGTTTCAGAATCAAACTCCTGATTTATATAGGCTACGATGTCAAAGAGTGAAACTTCCGGGTTCATGTAATACCGGAGTTCTCGTCAAACTTTCATATTATCTTCTTGATTATGTCTTGAGTTATGATGCTCTCTCATGACAGTGGCAAAACACAGAATTTTTTGGGCACTAGCGAGCCCATTTGGCCTGCTCCTGTAATGGGAGCCTGTAGTATGTCAGAAACACTTATTTGTTCCACAGCCATCACAAGGCATTAACATTCACGACAGGCCTTCACTTGAGAGTGGGTGGGGGGGGGGTCACGGGGGTGTCTGAGAGGGCCCACACGCTGTCCTGGACACACCCCCTTCACACTTCACACAGAAGCAGATACTGTAGATCTCATTCATAACACACATGCACGCACGCACTCACGCACGCACGCACGCACACACACTGTATTTGCATGTGTGGACAAAGGGATGAATGCACACTTTCTGTATGTAAACATACACTTTCTGTAATACAATTTACTTCATGTAATGCACATGCTTTAAAACCAACATATATTCTACTCAGTGGGCACCACACACACTTGTGCAATTACAGTATATGACATAGATATGGGCATTTGTTGTTATACACAATTTGTGCAGACTAATAAACACACATTCATTCATTCACCCAAGACATCCTTTCGCTCGCTCACTCACTCACTCACTCACTCACTCACTCACTCACTCACTCACTCACTCACTCACTCACTCACTCACTCACTCACTCACTCACACACACACACACACACACACACACACACACACACACACACACACACACACACACACACACACACACACACACACACACACACATACATGCGTGAACATAAATGCACATGCACAAGCACACCCACGTACACCCGAGGAAACGCGCAATCAGCCTCTAAGTAAAGGTCACATTTGCAATACAGGTGACTTGAGAGGAAGGCTGCAGGTAATTGGCTGATGGGACAGAGAGCGCTAATACCTCGTCTCTGAAAGATAATGTGATGGATGGGAAACGCTTGGCACTGGGGTAATTAGAAGTGTTTGGAGGAGACTAGGCTAGGCTAGGCAGTCACTTACTGTGAATGGAGCGAGGGAGCAGGTGGAGGGTGCAGAAGCAGAGAGAGAGAGAGAGAGAGAGAGAGAGAGAGAGAGAGAGAGTTGAGGTTAAGTACCAGAACTAGACCAGTGGTTCCCAAATGGTGTGTCGAGGCACACTGGTGTTCCATGAGACACGTTCAGGTGTGCCTTGGGATTTTGTGACAACCAAAAGTCACAAAAAAGTTATGTACGATTTTTTAAATTTTCTGCATCAATAATTTGTCTGAGTCTTTGCTAGACAGATGTACAGTATGTAGCTAGGTAGCCACATAGATTGCGTGTGGAAACCATCATAGACAGGGCAAAACCTATAACAATTCGATAAAAGGGTGTACCAAACTTTTCTCAGTTGATTCTTATGTGCTTTTTCCCATAGAATCCATTTCTGCCGAATACTTTTTTGTATGTGCATATTTAATGAGATATTAGCATATTTGCCACATGGGCGAAAAATAACAGGGAAACCCTTATAACAATTTGATAAAAGGGTTTACCAAACTTTTCACAGTTGATTCTTATGTGTTTTTTCCTGTAGAATCCATTTCTGCCATGTACATTTTTTGTAGTGTGCATAATTAATTAGATAATTAGCATATTTGACACATGGGCGGAAATAACAGGGCAAACCCTATAGCAATTTGATAAAAGGGTTTACCAAACCTTTCTCAGTTGATCCTAATGCATTTTTCTGTAGAATCCATTTCTGCAATATAGATTTTTGTATTGTGCATATTTAATTGGATAATTAGCCTATTTGATACATGGGCGGATATAGTTGTACAATAACTTTGTGTGGATAATTTGGCAATAGGCAGACAGAATTATGTGTTTAGGCCACAGAACATTTACACTTGATCAAAATAATCTTATTTGTATATAAAATGAAGTTTTTAGATTAGATTTGCAGAGCAAATATGCAAACTAGGCAATGAAGTGTATTATATATTCCTTAAAGCAAACATTTGTGAGATAATGGTTACGCATAACAGACAGATCGACTGACAGCAGGTCTTATTAAAAGTCATCTGAGTAATCACTCTCTCTGTCTGATGTATCTGGATCACTACTGGGTACAAAATCACTGTCACTCTCTGATGAGGAAGAAGGCATTTCTGAAGCAGATGTAAGTGGATCATGTTCAGTGGATGTAGCATCTTTCGTTTTCTGCCTCTTTTTGGCAGGTTGACTCTTTGGTTTCTTTCTTTGACTTTCCGGTCTCTCATCATCACTCTCATCATCAGCTTCCTCTCCGCACTTTGATTTCCTGGGAGGTTTTCTGCTCAGGCTTCGTGGAAACTGATTGCAAGTGAACCAAACTGGGACAAGACCATTGCCTGTTTCTTGCCAGCCATTGTTATCTGGTGTGGGATAAACAATATCTTGCTCAGTACACTGTCTCCAGATGTATGTTTGTAAGTTAGATATCTTCAAATGTTCCTGTGAGCTATTTTTGTCAGGAAGAAGACCCAAACTTGATTTGACCCTCTGTTGCTCATACATTCTGACTCGTGTTTCCACATAGTCTTCACTCTCTTTTCCTGGATACATGACTGTCTGCATGAAGATGAGCATTTTCTCAACCTGAAATGAGACCGGAAGAATTCCTAATGAAGTCAGCAGGGTGAACTTGCTCTGTGTCACCATTTTCTTGAGTGGTTTGACTTTTCCTACTTTGTAGGGATACGAGGTTGTATCACACCCTGTAACACTATGATAGGCAGGCAATACCTCACATACTTCCTTCCCATAAGCTTTACAAACTTTGCTGATGTCCACATATCGCTCTGTCAATTTTCATGAACCATTTCTCAGCAGGATCACCTTTGCTAAAGGCATACACTAGCAAAACAAATATATCAGTATCTGCAGCAACAACCACTACAGGTCTGTCAGATAACGATGCATGCCAAACAACTCTTGTATCTGCTTCATGGTGGTTGCATTGCTCTAAGAGCATAACGTCTTCAGATGTGATTGACCAAGCATTGTTGGATTCTGTAAAGACCAGTGGGATGTCAAACCTTGATCTGACAGAGTCACTCTAGTAATTAGCAAGGAAGTTAATTAGTTCTGTCTTGTTTTCACTACTATGTAGAAACGTAGTCCAGTTTTGGCCCTGTGGCATAGATTGCCCCTTTTCAGTTATCACAACCTTCCTTCCTGCTTGGCCCCTTCTCTTTTGTGTCAAGTCTTTGATTCTGTGTTCCCCATAGGTATCCATGACTATCACTAGTTTTGTTGGATTCAACAGCTTTGGTGGCATGCAAAACCGAAGCAGACTATCAGCATATTCCCCCCATGTCTTCTTTGGGGAAACGGACTGAACAGCCATGCCATCAATTACCCACTCTGCCCTGATGGGTGCTTGTTCAGTAACTGCCCCAGCCTCTGTGATCATATGGTTCAGTAGCATTGCTTTTGATCCTTGCCTCAGACCTTTATCTTCTGTGGAAAGGGCTAATGGTACAGAGGTCAAAGGATAGGAGTGAGCTTCCCTTGCACTGGTAGATTTGCCCACTAGACTGCCAAAGGCCTGCTTTTCCTCTTTCAGTATGTTAATGACTCTGGGTGCTTTCTTTGTTTTTTCTAATCCAGTTTTTATTTTAGGATTCTGTATTGGTTTGAAGAAGCTAACACGATCTGCCCCTGTTCTTTTCAGCCTCTCCTCTATGAATTTCATCAGCGACGTCTCTCCTGTCTCTGTTGATTCCAAGAAGCCTTTCACAACTTCTTCCTTTATGGCTTGGCCAGTCTTGAAGTGCCTTGCCACACCTGGTGCAAATGGATCCATGTACTTGGATATCTGGTCAACCAGGGCCGTGACTTGTTTTTCGTGTTCTTTTTTAGCACCTTATGTCATTTCCTTGTGTTTTGAACTAGTCAGTATGCTTAAGTTTTCTTTCAGTGCTCTCCTCACTTTGGCCCTCAGATGACTGGTTTTGATGAAGGCATCTTCTGCTTTGAGGGATGTACTGAATCCTCCTTGCATGGGACCACCCCTGACTTTGACCTCTCTGTTCACAGTAACCTCAGTGATAAAGTCCCCATGAACTGTGGAGAATGAACCCCCAGTAAGACTCCCTCCATAATCCATTCTCTTTAAGTTCTTTCCATCCTGCAGGATTTGTTTGGGGCAAATTTGTTAGTGTCACATGGTGGTAGGTAAGGTACCTTGCATAATTGATGTGTCCAAATGCAAACAGTTGGGGTAGCAATGCTCGTTCTGCTTGTAAGTGTCTTTCAATGTGGTTTTCTCGTACAGAACCGATTAACACAAGCATTGCTGAAACATCTTTCAGATATTCAATGATCATTTTGGATTCTGTACCACTGTTGCTTGACATTAGATCAGTACATAATCTCTCAAACTCTGGTTTTGACATCACAAGATCCAGTTCCATTGGGGAGGGGCTACATCTTAGTAATTCCAGTGAGTGCCTACAATCTTCTCCAAACTGTGATACATCTCCCATTTTATTGAGTCTGTATCTTAGTAGTGCCTCAAATGACTGCTTGT
The DNA here is from genome assembly GCF_963454915.1 of Gymnoscopelus microlampas. Classification (NCBI taxonomy): domain Eukaryota; kingdom Metazoa; phylum Chordata; class Actinopteri; order Myctophiformes; family Myctophidae; genus Gymnoscopelus; species Gymnoscopelus microlampas. The sequence goes on along the minus strand of NC_139940.1, from coordinate 31,524,291 downwards.
GCAGTCGAATTGCACGGAAGTAGTGACGGCCTTCTACCCTTCTGCATCTACCCACCATCTGAAACCCAGAGCCCCATACTTTTTGTACATGATTTTGAGTTTCACCATGATGGTATGAAAGCTTCCAAGGATATTCACTACTTTGTCATACTTTCCCTCGTTGAGCCATTGCAAGACTACCATCTTACAATATATGGCTTCATCTGAATGTGCAAATATACACTGCAGTCCAAAGTCCTCTGCCATGTCAATCAGGAGATCTACAGTAGGTACCATTTGCAGACTGTGTCACTTGGGGGTAGCGGAACAACTTCCATGTATTCAATCAATGATTTTCTGGTCTCTGAGGTTGTTACTGCTTTCATGAAGGAAGTCCAAGACCCAACAGGTGGTATGTTGCTTTCTCCATCTCGACTGATCACTTGGTTTCCAAGTCCACCAACAATAGCCCATGCAATGTCACGCTTCAGACACCAGTCCAGCAAATCATGTTCTTTGGAATCTTCATATTCTGGTACAGGAGGGGGCTCTTCTTCTTCTCTATTCTGTATGTTCCATAATCTCGTTCTGTTGATTCAGTATCGACAACTGTAAGATGTGCATCTTTCTGCTGATATTCACCATTGGGCTCATTTCCATCATCAGATTTCAATCTAATCCAATCTAATGCCAAATTATCCATACAACTATTTCCGCACATGTGTCAAATATGCTAATTATCTCATAAAAAAATGCAAAAATGCATATTGCAGAAATGGATTCTACAGGAAAACATACACAAGGATCAACTGAGAAAGGTTTGGTAAACCCTTTTATCAAATCGTTGTAGGATTTGCCCTGTTATTTCCGCCCATGTGTCAAATATGCTAATTATCTAATTAATTATGCACAATACAAAAATGTACATGGCAGAAATGGATTCGACAGGAAAAAACACATAAGAATCAATTGAGAAAAGTTTGGTAAACCCTTTTATCAAATTGCTATAGGGTTTGCCCTGTTATTTCCGTCCATGTGTCAAATATGCTAATTATCTAATTAATTATGCACACTACAAAAATGTACATGGCAGAAATGGATTCTACAGGAAAAAACACATAAGAATCAACTGAGAAAAGTTTGGTAAACCCTTTTATCAAATTGTTATATTGGGTTTCCCTGTTATTTTTCGCCCATGTGGCAAATATGCTAATATCTCATTAAATATGCGCATACAAAAAAGTATTCGGCAGAAATAGATTCTACGGGAAAAAACACATAAGAATCAACTGAGAAAAGTTTGGTACACCCTTTTATCGAATTGTTATAGGTTTTGCCCTGTCTATCATGGTCTCACTCTCAATCCATACTGGAAGCAGGTTAACCGGCACAAAGCGCAAGCGCAATGGCGTTATCATGGGTGGGGTGTGGCGATGGACTTTTGGTATTTTTGGCTACGAGATGTGTTTAATTAGGCTAAATATATTGCTATTACCTTTAACGCTGTACTGGTACTGCTGTACTCTCAAGGGTCCTTCTGGCCGATCTACACGGTCACAACTTTTTTCTGTTCTGGCCCCACAGTGGTGGAATGAACTTCCCACTGATGTCAGGACAGCAGAGTCACTGCCCATCTTTCGCCGCAGGCTGAAAACCCACCTCTTCAGGAAACACTACCCTTCCTCTTTGCCTGGCCTACTTGTTGTTAACTAGTGTACGAACTCTTGTCTTATTGTTGTATTGTTTTATTGGATCTTGTTTAGTCAATACACTTATTTGTTTTAGCTCTTGCTCATTTGAATTTGCTATTTTGTCTCATCTGTTTAAGAAAGTAGGTAGCTGATATATACATGTATACATGTAACATATATAATATAAGCTGCCCTGAGAGCAGTATTGAGTTAGTACCCTCTGAACAACAAATGAATGTTATTGCATGCAGTATAAGCTGTCCTGAGAGTAGTCAGGAAAGTGCCCTTCTACAGGTATGTATATGCAACCATGTAAATTTGCGGCTCTCAGGGCACTTTCTCAATGCTGCTCTCAGGAAAACATATAGCCTTCTACAGGTATATATATGCAACAATGTTAATTTGCTGCTCTCAGGGCAGTTTTTCAATGCTGCTCTCACGTTAATGTTCTGCTTTTAAGGCAATTTCATGGTTTCAGGGCAGCTTATAGCCTTCTACAAGTATATATGCAAAAATGTTAATTTGCTGGTCTCAGGGCACTTTTTCAATGCTGCTCTAAGGGCACCTTATAGCCCTCTACTTGTATGTGTGTGTATATATATATATATATATATATATATATATATATATATATATATATATATATATATATGCAATAATGTACATTTTCTGCTCTCAGGGGACTTTCTCAAGGCTGGTCTCAGGGCAACGTATAGCCTTCTACAGGTATATAAATGCAAAAATGTTAATTTGCTTCCCTGAGGGCAGTTTCTCAATGCTGGTCTCAGGGCAGCTTATAACCTTCTACAGGTATATAGATGCACCAATGTTAATTTTCTGCTCTCAGGGCACTTTCTCAATGCTGGTCTCAGGGCAGATTATAGCCTTCTACTGGTATATATACATGCAACAATGTTAATTTGCTGCTCTCAGGGCAGTTTTTCAATGCTGGTCTCAGACTCTCAGGGCAGCTTCTAGCCTTCTACAGGTATATATAATTATGCAACAATGTTAATTTGCTGCTCTCAGGGCAGTTTCTCAATGCTGGTCTTAGGGCAGCTTATAGCCTTCTACTGGTATATATACGCAACAATGTTAATTTGCTGCTCTCAGGGCAGTTTCTCAATGCTGCTCTCAGGGCAACTTAAATGATATACAACAACATTCATTTGCTGCTCTTAGGGCAGTTTCTCAATGCTGCTCTCAGGGCAGCTTAAATGATATACATAAAACAACATTAATTTGCTGCTCTAAGGGCAGTTGCTCAATGCTGCTCTCAGGGCAGCTTATAGCCCTCTAAAGGTATATATATATGCAACAATGTTAATTTGCTGCTCTCATGGTACTTTCTCAATGCTGCTCTGAGGGCAGTTTCTCGATGCTGGTCTGAGCAGCTTGTAATCTTCTACAGGTATATATAATTATGCAACAATGTTAATTTGCTGCTCTCAGGGCAGTTTCTCAATGCTGGTCTCAGGGCAGCTTATAGCCGTCTACAGGTATATATATGCAACAATGTTAATTGCTGCTCTCAGGGCAGTTTCTCAAAGCTGCTCTCAGGGCAGGTAAAATGATATACAACAACTTGCATTTGCGGCTCTCAAGGCAGCTCAAATTATATACATACAACAACATTAATTTGCTGCTCTGAGGGTAGTTTCTCAATGCTGGTCTCAGGGCACCTTATATATCATTTAATAGGTATATATATATATATATATATATATATATATATATATATATATATATATATGCTGGTCTCAGGGCACCTATATATGCAACAATGTTAATTTGCTGCTCTCAGGGCAGTTTCTCAACGCTGCTCTCAGGGCAGCTTATAGCCTTCTACAGGTATATACATGCAACAATGTTAATTTGCTAATCTCAGGGCACTTTCTCAATGCTGCTCTCAGGGCAGCTTAAATGATATACATACAACAACATTAATTTGCTGCTTTGAGGGCAGTTTCTCAATGCTGGTCTCAGGACAGTTTATAGCCTTTTATGCAACAATGTCAATTTGCTGCTCTCAGGGCAGTTTCTCAATGCTGGTCTCAGGGCAGCTTATAGCCTTTTACAGGTATATATATGCAATAATGTTAACTTGCTGCTCTCAGGGCACTTTCTCAATGTTGCTCCCAGAGCAGCTGTGCCCTCACAGCATAATGTGCCCTAATAGCTTGTAGCTATGTTTGAAAATGATTAAAAACACAATTAAAGATAGAGAAGTTTCACCTGTTAAATTAGCAGACTATCTATGCTAACATTGGCTAGCTACAGTAGCTAACATTAGCTAAATGAAATTAGCACATTGCTAAGTTTGTTAGCTAGCAAACCTTAGCTTAATGAAACTAGCACTTGCTAAAAGTAGTTAGTTGTACCTTGTGGTAGGGATGAAGTGGAGCTGCAAAATTAAAAATTCCAATGAACCCAGGAGCAGTAGGCTATAAGCAGGCTGTAAGCAGGAACAGAAGTGGAGCAGAAAGCTGCAAAATTCAAAATTCCATTGAACCCGCCCCCGTCCCCGCCTCCCGCTCTCTCTGATTGGACGGGCACGAGAAACAAGGAAATTGAATGCTGCCCTCAGAAGGCATTCCAATGACTATAAGTCACATCTGCTACTTTTACATGTAGTGGAGTAAATTTGACCAGGAGTATCTGTACTTTTACTCAAGTACTGGGGTCGAGTACTTCGTCCACCACTGTTAATGCAACAGGTGAAGTCCCAAGGGAGGTGCCCACTCCCCCCACATATTTGCAGCACCCCTTACCAGAAAGTAACTGTGTACTGTTGATAGTAGCAACATGAGACTACATTATGTCACTTGTCACATGATAAGGTTGGGAAACTTGGAAATCTAAATGCAAATAATACAAAATATACAATTTGTGTCCTTGGCCTACTGGCAGAGTGCACAAGAAATGTGACGCTAATCGGTGCAGTAGTGCACAGATTCACAGAAAGACAGTCTTCTAGACGACCCCATAGGTTAGTCTGGGATCAATTCGTTATGCAGTTTTCTGATCCGGTCTAAATAGAATCAGTGGATACGGACATGGTCTGTGCTCCTAAAAATAATTGACCTTGGAAACCAGAAGCGTCACAGTGGTAGGGCCTACTCAGAAATCTCATGAATCCAGCAAGTTTCTTCAAGTACTTCTTGGAATACTTTGTTTGGAATGTCAATGTTTTTTACAACTCGTAGTAGTGACTCAAGTCTCTCGTGCACTCACTAGATAGCTCAAATTAAACTTCAGTTAAGTTTTAACTTGCTCTGGAGTGGGGACAATCACAACTGTATTTGTTCCTGGGCAGCTCAACAATTATTTCTGAATGGCTTGTAAAACAGGGAGAACTTTTGTGCAGCTGAACTGAAGGGGGGAGAAGTAAGATATCACATTTTCACAGTGTTTAATCAGCCTCTGAGTCCAAAACACTATGTAAAACACATAAAAGAGCAGCACATTTTAACCATATGGGACCTTTGAGAACTTACGTTCCTTTTTCTCTACAACAACAGCACCTTGATGTCAGCACCTCCAGGATAGAACATCTGTCCCATCTTTGGGCGCTCTCCAAATGTCTCAGCCAGTATGGCCGCATCTCCAACCCTGCCAGGTCAGACTGCCATGCGCTCATCAAGTTCATGGCTATCTGGCACTAGAGAAAAGGCCATGGGCTCACCAAAATTAGGAGAGGGTTCATCCTTTCCGGGAGCATGAATTCACTCGGCAAGTGTCATGAAAAGGCAACCATTAGATATGGAAATCTTGTGTGCAATTGGAAAATTTGGCCTAATAGTGGCACAAGAGGAAAGGCCATGGGGACAGCAAAATCAGTAGAGGTATCCTCTCAGGAGAATGAAGGAGCACACCACATCATGTTATTCCATAGCAATGTAACATGTTTGGGAGTAAATTGTTGGGATGCTCTGATTATCATTCGAGCCCCAGCGTTGGGAGGATTACTGCATGCAATCTTGGCCCACCTGTCACTGCTCTGAGCTGTACAGTGGACATCTCATATACTGTAGTAACCTACTCTACAATGGCTAAGCTGTATGGGGGAAATGGCAGGCATAATGAGTAAATAAGCTAAATAAGAGAGGGAAGTGGGAAGTGCTGCAGGAGAAGACAAGTGCAATTGAAGTAGGCCAGCTGTGGCAGCGTGAAACCCTTTAACACACATGCATTATTTACATAGTGCATGTGAATGCGTGCATGCATGGCGTGTACAGTACAGTCCGTGTGATGCCCTGTCTGCATTGCACCTCATTTGGTGAAGGAATATATTCTATCACGAGGCATCCAAGTGGAAACAAGGACCTTATTCTCCATAACAACTTTGTGCAGACCTCAATAGAGCTGGGATGAAATAGTATCTCGACACTGTTACAGGGGTGGAGACAGAGTTATGGGCTGTTATACGTGGAGGAGTATCAGATTACATGGACTCGGACTTCATGTGGCCAGCCTGTGACATCAGTCATCTATTACACATCTACAGTATGACACAAAACATAATGTGAAAAAAAAGAGATGAAACGATGATGAACGATGAAATACATTGCAGCGAAAGAAAGACATATCACAGGCTGTTTTGTGATCACTGGTTTTTCAATGTGCACAGTAAGTAATTTATTGAGGCATCTAAACGGCGTCAGGAATCATTTTGGGCTCAGTATCGCAAGATTTGGTTGTCAGACTGGCAACTGGCAATCAGTCTTGCGATACTTTGGCACGTTCATAAACTTACTTTGTGCTCTTTAGGTATACCTCTATAACATTATACAGTATATCGAAAAGCAACACAGCAGAAAACAATGAGTGACAATGAGTGTCTTCTTTTATTTTCCTGGGCAGATTATCCAAACTCCCGGCTGCAGTTTGCCCCCCAGTGTGACGAATCTACCAGCTGGAATTGCTAGATAGAGAAAATGACGTTGGTGTCCTTTCCTTAACACGAATATGGCTTGTTTTCACCAAAAAACGCAGTCTGGGAGAAGAAATACGAGCTAGATGTGTTTTTCTAAATCTAATAACATTGGAGTCAACGGATTTTCTTTTAGTTGTCCTTTTAGTTTTAGCTAAACTAAAAAGAATCCTGCAAAAGTTTAGTGAACTTTCAAGTTGGTTAAACCTTTAAGTTGAGTTCACCTGTGTCCTATAAATCCTAGTGTCTATTAAAACTCCCCTGTGTTGTTTACTTTTAAACAGATTGTAAATTGTAGTCTCAGTGTTCAGCATTGCTTTTGTGAAGTTTTCCTTAATGTATTCATTGTGGTTATTGTGTGCTTTGTTCCTAGTGTTTGCTTATTTCCTAGTGTTCCTCCGTCTTCACCTTAATTAACTCATGTGAAACCAGCTCTGCCTCTTGTCCTGCAACTGGGTCCTATCTCTCTGACTTGCATCATTACATTATTAGGTTATTAGATTATCTTACTCAGAATGGAGCTGCATTGATTGTCTGCATGGAGTCTGAATTGATACTAACAGCTGTTGCTATAACTCATCTCCCATCCATTCCTTCAAAATCTCTGTCCTCTGACAGTAAAATCCTCAGTATTAATGTATCCATTAACTTGTGAGATTGTATGTAACAAAATTGATCAGGTTACTTTTGCCAATTTTAGAGTTCGGATTTCACAGTTTCTCTCCTTCCTGTACTGTACCTTCTGCCTTCCATCTCCTCCAATCATCCCCTCCCCTCTACTCTGCCCTCCTCTCCCCCTTTCTCCCCTACTATGTCCTCTCTTCACTCCCTTCTTTCTTTCTCTTCGTTTTTCCCTCTCCACTTCTCCTCTCCCCCCCACTGCTCTGCTCCCCTCACCCTGCAGGTCATTGGCTGTGTGTAAATAAGATTAGCAGGTTGTATTTTCCCAGGTCTCTGTGCTGAAACAGTAAGCGTTGCTGTGTATATAATTAGAGAGAGAGAGATTAGAGCAAAGCTACTGCCAATGGCCACAGCCAGGTTACACACACTTACGCACGCACTTACACATTGCACACACTACTGTGTGTGTGTGTGTGTGTGTGTGTGTGTGTGTGTGTGTGTGTGTGTGTGTGTGTGTGTGTGTGTACAGGACCAAGAGTGATATTTGAAGTGCAGCTTAACCAGGCCGATTGCAACCAAAGTGATGACAATATTATGCAACTGTAAAACTGTATAGCCTATTGTAAATATTAATTTAAATATCCACATGAAATTTTGTTCGGGCAAAGTCATCTACTAGTGGTAAACATGAGCAAATGTACTGATATATGTTTATTATGAATATTGTTGCAGTCATAATTTGGCAATCTGTTCTGAATTGTATCTAATGGCTGGCTAAATTAAATAAAAAAATAAACATTTAATGTGTTTGTTGTATACTTTAAATGTCAATTTCACATTTAGGCAAACAAAGATATGTTCTACTGCCTTGTGGAGGTTTGAATTTGGTTGGTGTACTATTGCCCTAAACTGTGGGTGTTGACCTCAATATACTGTAGGCTGCCCTAGCGAGTCTGATATCATGTCTAGAGGGGCGGGTTCAAAATCTCCGGAGAAAAATTCCACCGGATCCTATTGGTTCACCGATCTGTCCGTCATTCCCCACGGCTCCGCCCCGCGCCCCTCCTCCTCCCCAATGTGCAGCATTTAGAGCCCTGACGTCACAAAATTTGGAGCGACGCCCAGTGCACTCTGGTTGGTTGGGTAAATTAAACACTTCCTATTCCTGGAACGTCAACAGGCTGGTCCAGGCTCTTATTTTTGAGCAAAACTAAAAAATAAAAGCCTGGAGATCTAGGCTAACCTCAATATAACTCTATAAACAAGCATGCTGAGAGTGTTTCAACCTGTTTGGGATGATCACTGACTGACATAATATTTGTGTTCCTATAAACAATGTGACAAATGGAGATATGATCTTTATGCTCATGTTTCAATTTTTTTTGTAATTTTCAGCCTACCACTGAAATGACAATACTGACCATTTAAAGTCATTTTAACTTGTCTGAAAATGTGGTGGTTCATCTGTCCTCAGGTGAAGGGCTTATAAGACACTCA
>NC_139940.1:31490570-31513070 GCF_963454915.1 Gymnoscopelus microlampas | reverse complement strand
CTGAACAAACACTCTATATAGCAATCAGAATAAATTATACTGTAGTGCTTTAACCTTTTAACAAAGAACTTTTTGTTTTAGCCGAATGGACTGCATATTTTTCTCTACCACTCGAATGTGGTTTACAGTGTATTTCCCATTCACCCATTCACACAGCAACATCTTTACACGTTGTGTATTACACACAGTATTCACACACCGACAGCAGAGGCAACCATGCAGGGCAGCAACCATCTCATCAGGAGCAGACAGGGTTCAGTGCTCGAGGACACTTCGACACGATGCCATGAAGCTGGGGATCGAACCGGGGATGTTCCAGCTCTCAGACGGCCGCTAAGTCACTGCCGCCCCATTACATTTCTGGAGGCTTGCAAGTTTTGCAAGTCTTAGTATGTCAATACAATCTTACTGTACATTCAATGATGATGAAAACATACAGTAGGCTCATGTGGCATTGTTTTATTTTATTATTCTTTTTTTTACGTTTTCGCACAGATTTTACAGCAACTAAAGATTCATGTTTGTGTAAGTTCTCATTTGATAAAATAACACCTACGCGTTAAAATAACACGTTTGGCAGACACAGGATCAGGATCAGAACACATTTATCCAGAAGATCAAGAAGATGATGAAATCCACTAATTAAAATGGTACACATTTCACCAAGTTCAGGATCTCCCTCTGTTGCAGTCTCTCTCCTTCACTCTGCCATTTATCACAAAGTGTTCCTTTGATAATTACACGCCAAAATGACTTAAAACCTCCCTGCCAGGCTTAAGGCATCACACCCTGGATGACATGCCTACTCACCTAAAGGACTTTTTTTAGCAAGAGATGTCAGGCAGTGTGTGCCGTCTGATCACACATGCACATGCGGGTGCGAGCAGTAACACCTAATTACAGTCTTTCATAATCCTCTGATTCGTTATTTTGACAAAACAACTTCACAGTGAAAAGCACCATGGCAGTCTGCCATCTCTCTTGCTTGGTGTGTCTGTCCTGTGTGTGTGTGTGTGTGTGTGTGTGTGTGTGTGTGTGTGTGTGTGTGTGTGTGTGTGTGTGTGTGTGTGTGTGTGTGTGTGTGTGTGTGTGTGTGTGTGTGTGTGTGTGTGTGTGTGTGTGTGTGTGTGTGTGTGTGTGTGTGTGCTGAAGTGCAGACAGGAAGTAAGGTAGGAGGCCGTCTGCCACTCATTGAAACAGATAATTAACTGGCATGCTGCGGAGTAGAGTTTTTCTTTTCCTTTTTTTCATTTTTAAACAGATTCACTGGGCAGGGAAGATCTTGCCTTTGTGTTTGTCAGCCGATGGAAATGAGACTTCAGGAGTGGAAGGCCCTGAAGTAAGACAGGGAGAGAGAGGGAGAGGGGGGGAGAGAGAGAGAGAGAGAGAGAGAGAGAGAGAGAGAGAGAGAGAGAGAGAGAGAGAAAGAGAGAGAGAGAGAGAGAGAATGTTGATGGGCCAGATGCCAAGCCAGTGTCTAGTAAGTGTGAGTCTCTCTCTCTCTCTCTCTCTCTCTCTCTTGCTCTGTGTGTGTGTGTGTGTGTGTGTGTGTGTGTGTGTGTGTGTGTGTGTGTGTGTGTGTGTGTGTGTGTGTGTGTGTGTGTGTGTGTGTGTGTGTGTGTGTGTGTGTGTGTGTGTGTGTGTGTGTGTGTGTGTGTGTGTGTGTGTGTGTGTGAGAATAGGCCAGCAGAGCCTGAACATTTGGCACTTGCAATTCATGTGTTAAATGTGTGCATGGTTGTCAATGTGTATAAAAGTGTGTTGAGCTGCGTGGCATGTCCCATGGATGCTCTCACTCTTTGTATACATTTACACAGCATGTTATGGGCAGAGCACACACACACACACACACACACACGCACGCACGCGCGCGCGCGCGTGTGTGTGTGTGTGTGTGTGTGTGTGTGTGTGTGTGTGTGTGTGTACACACTCCCAGCCAACTGCAAGCAACTCTCTTCTCCTTTTTTTATTTTAATGGCAACATCTCAAAGATACTGTACAGGCTCATGCTGCCACTAACGTAACTGTAACGAAGAAGTAACACTGGAACATTCATAATGTCATCATTCACATTCATATCAGATCATTCTAAAGTATATGCAGAGTGGACAGAGTGCGGGGAACAGTCTCAGAGGTGAGATGTGACCCAGCCAGATTCAAAAGAGTTAATTTAATGGACACTCAGGATTTTGCTGGTTGTGACTACAGTACATGATACACTGTATTATTCTACTGAGCCACCCAGGTGATGTGAAACACTGTAAATCTCATCAAAATGTTCTGCCATGTTGAATCAACCAATTTCAACCAACTTTTAACACGTCTATGCCAAATCACCATATACTGTACCAGCTGTCATACAGCATGCCTCAATCCAAGGTAGCAAGCACAGACTCAGCAAAACTGTCTAAAGTGAGCAATCAATATACTGCATAGGTTACAGAGACTTACAGAGATTGAATGAAAAACATTATTTTCCATTGCACTACACATTATTCAAGTTCGGATTCCAAATCTACTGCACGCTCTAATGAAGTATTAATGTAGATTTACATTACAGTTTATCGGTATGCAATCTCACGCAATGACGAATGCTGAGCGATATTTTGCTTATCAGGTATCCAAAGTCTTATTTATTCACAAAGACAATGAGAAGATGGCAGTTTATCAACACTTAAATGTAATGAATAAACGAGGGTTGCCCCGGCGAATGAGATGCTAGTCCTGCCCGGATTTCCCCAACAATGTGGAGCGGTGGAGTTGGTTGAAAATACGGCAAACCTCGCCATTACGTCAAATTCATACTTGGTTGCACACGGGTTCCACACAACCAAAGAGTAGCCTACATCAGACATTTTTGGTGGGCAAAACCCACACGTAACTAAGTATAACTCAGCCTTTCTATGAACCATCGAAGGCTGCTGTTTTCCACTGTTTTGATTCCATTCGCAGCAACCATGTTTGGCGACTAAGTGTCACCCAGTTTTGCCTGTTTGTTTGTTTAGTAGAGAGGCCATTCTTGATGACACTTCAGTGCTCTGTGGCACTTCAGCTTATTCTGATTGGTCAGCTGCCTTATTATCCCTGTGCAGTGGTGGGCAGTGTTGGAAAGTAACCAAGTACATTTACTCCAGTACTGTACTTAAGTACAATTTTGAGTATGCAACGCATTGTGAGCTTGTAGATCTGCTATTTTCAAAAGATTGTTATGCATTTGAAAACTTGTGAAATGGGACATTCTGCACAATGAGTAATTTTACTTTTGTACTTTAAGTATATTTTGATACTAATACTTTTGTACTTTTATTAACAGTACAATACTTTTTCCACCACTGGTGGTGGACAAAGTTATACTCATCCCGGTCGCATGAATTCACATTATCATGTGTCTTCATGCAGACCGGTCTGACCCCAAGTGCTGGGTGGGCCTTTTTGCAGAAACCAAAAAGTGGAAGAGCCAATCAGCGTCTGCGCTCAGGGGCCCTGTGATTGACAGATGATGATTGGCTCTTCCACTTTTTGGTTTCAGCAAAACGCCCACCTGGTGCTCGGGGCCAGACCGGTCTGCAGATGATACTTGGCTAGGACAAAGTATACTCATGTACTGTATTTATGTAAGTATTCAATTACAATATTATTGAAATTTAGAAATGTTCTGAAATGTTCAAAAAATTCTGCAGGTCTACAAGCTCACGGCGCGTGAGCTTGTAAATCAACTATTTTCCACAATATTTGAAATAGGGCTTTAGTGGTTAATTCCTAATATGTTTTTGCAAGTTTCGGTCCCAAGAGTCCCTTCCTTTGAAATGAGAGTGGAACACAACTTTTAAGAAAAACAAATACTCCAAAAATGTACTTTTTTGGAGTACAGTACTCAAGTAAATGTAATTAATTACTGCCCACCACTGTCCCTATGGAAGATACGGCTTTACTTTTTGCAGAAGATATTGCAGCTGACCAATGAGCTTATCACCCTCTAGGTCCCCCCCCCCAATATAAAACTGCTGCTATTTGTCCGCAGGGCAGTCAGATAGTTGAGCAGTGTTGACAGGAATTTCCAGCAAAGAAACAAGAGGAATATTTGTTACAAAAAGGAAGTTAATGGCCTAAAGCTAGTCGTTGTTGCCTGAACATGCATTCTGAGACATGTCTGAAACTATATACTTTTTCTTGTGTGTATAGTAGGTTTTAAAGTGACTTTTATAAAGGCTGGTTATTATAAACACACAGTATAACCCTAACCCATAATATAATATATAATCAGACTAAATTACACCCATGGCATTTGTATTGATGTTTTTTTTGGCAAAATAATTGATTGTTTTTAATAAAGCAAGCTTTGAGGGAAATCTGTGGTTACACTTTGTGTAACAGATCAGTGGTTCTCAACCAGTGGTCCGGGGACCACCAGTGGTCCTTGAGGGGGTTCCAGGGGGTCCCCAGCAAAAGGTGTTAATACATTTTCACCCCTTTACCCATATTGTATACGTTGGCTATTCAAAAATAGCAGATATACACGTTCACAGCGTGTCACTTCGTGCCATGCTGCGAGCTTGTAGATCTGCTATTTTTCAACGTTTTCGAAAAATCTTGAAAGTGTTTGAAGAATTTTGTGATTTTGCATGTTTTAACACAAATCTTCTCTTCTGGGGGTCCCTGGCACAAAACATTTTCAGATGGGGGTCCGCGGCCAAACGTACACCAATTTAGGGGTCCTTGGCATGAAAAAGGTTGCAAACCACTGTAATAGATAGTTTAAGTATTGAGGTTTGGCATAAGGACCTAACAAGTCAGACTCTGGTGTACTCTTTGTGGTTAGACACCTAATTGCAGTACCTGAATTGGTTCCTATAAGGTGGACCAGAAAATTGTGTTCCTTTGAAGCAACTTTAGCTGCACCACCATAGAGTCTAAAGTTGCTTGTAAAGTGTTTGAGGTTAGTTTGAGGTTACACTTTTAAGTGCTTATCCTCGTTGTAGCCCTCTGTGTGCTACTAGATCTGGGATGTAGCTCCTGTGTAGCTACAACCATGTATGCCACAATAGAACCACAACCTTAAATCATATTGTAAAGTGTATACATCAAGTATTATTTCATGACCTCAAACAGCACAGCATATCAAATTGATTTAGGGAGAGAATGAAGCTAGATCGACATACTAAACACAGAATTTACACGTGTAACTAAACATTAGTCCAAGAAAAGGGGAATTTCTTTCCTATCTAAACAGGAGGCGGACGGGAGACAAGACCTCAATGTGGTAAGTAAAGCAACAGTGACCTCTATAGTTTTGGAAGGGAATTGCAGGATGAAAATGTCCCCTGAAGGCTGGAAGTAGTGGGGCTTAAAGCTTTGTCCACAGAGCTGCTGTGGTGAAATAAAACATACATTACATTCATGTTGACACTCTTTAAGAAGATCTGAGGTGCACTTTGATAGACATTTCTTAATGCAGTCCACCAGGACAAGCATGTTGTACCAGTAAATAGCCATTCTTAACCTAATGTAAATATTTCTAAGTATTAACAATCTTTTATTTTGTCCTGTGATCCACTATAGGTCAGTATTTTTGAGCAGTTGCACTCCATATCAAAATGCTGCTTTCACATTGACCCCCATGAATATTTAAAAGTATACATCAGTTATTCAGGTGCCCCAGGGTAACATTATGTAAACCTGTAAACCTTGCAATGAAGTAAATCACTAACATTAGACTAATACTTTTACATGTGACGTGACAGCAGTGATGCAATCCATAACTTAATCCACATTTTAACACTGCACAAATTGTGTGTGGAATGTTTTTTTTTTTTTTTTTTTTTTACTTTTTAAATGTTTACTAATTAATGGCTGAAAACAGATTTTCAGTAGGGGCTTTATTCTTAACCAAATAAAAAATGCAATTTAAAACATTTGATTAACCGTACCTGGATCCTGTCCTTTTTTGATTTACAGTAACACACAACACACTCTTCCCAATTAAAACAAATACATATTTTACCATCATTCTCAAGTTACAAATTCCAAAATGAAAGGCAGCCAAAAAGACAGAAATCGATGTGCATTTATTTTTGCTTATCTATTTATGTATTTGCATGAGCAATGGCTAGCACTCATCTTTGAGAGTAGCAGTGCTAGTGAATCAACAGTGGTGAGTAACGTGTAGGTCAAGGTACATAGTAAAAAGTGTTAATTGAAAGTGAAAGAATGGTCCCACGCAGCATTTAATGGGTAGCTGTGACCAACTTTACATGGCCACTTAAAACTACTCTAACACAAACAGTCATGGAGGATTCAACTTGACTGGCATACGCGTGTGTGTGTGTGTGTGTGTGTGTGTGTGTGTGTGTGTGTGTGTGTGTGTGTGTGTGTGTGTGTGTGTGTGTGTGTGTGTGTGTGTGTGTGTGTGTGTGTCCATTGGAAAGATAGTGTGTCTGTGAGAGTGTTCTTACAGGCACTTGTGTGCATGTACGCGTGTACATTATGTGTGTGCATGACTGAGCCTGTGTGTCTGTACTATCTCAGTCTGCTCTTGAGCTCAGGTGGGCAGATTAGAAAGGCTCTGGGACCCTCCGGGGAACTTCAATGAGTGAGGGTCAGACAGGTTTGTGCAGGGGTGTGTGTGTGTGTGGGTGTGGGTGTGGGTGTGTGTGTGGGTGTGTGTGTGTGTGTGTGTGTGTGTGTGTGTGTGTGTGTGTGTGTGTGTGTGTGTGTGTGTGTGTGTGTGTGTGTGTGTGTGTGTGTGTGTGTGTGTGTGTGTGTGTGTGTGTGTGTGTGTGTGTGTGTATGTCAGAGAGAGAGAGAGAGAGAGAGAGAGAGAGAGAGAGAGAGAGAGAGAGAGAGAGGGAGTTGAGGGGCGGGGGTGGTGGGTCATCAGTTAGTATGTCTGTGCATCTGTCTGTGTCTGCATACAGCTTGCAGCGTGTATGTGTGTCTGTCTACCTGACAGATTGTCTGTCCATCCCTCAGTGTCAGAAATAAAGACAGACAGAGAGAGAGAGAGAGAGAGAGAGAGAGAGAGAGAGAGAGAGAGGATCTGACTGTCAGTCTGTCACCACCGCTAGCAGCAGCTTGCTGGAGGGGAAACATCCAGATATTCACGCTTGACCGTCCAGCTGTCCAGACAGAGCCCGCCTCTTGTCCTGCCTCGCCCTCTGTGGACCAGCGTGTACACGGTGTGAGGACTTCTGCCTCGTTGTTAGCTCCAAAATCTGTTCCTGTCGGCAAGCGACGCCGCCCGTGCGATGGAGCATAAATTAAGCTTTCCTCTGTGTGTGCATGCTCGCTCGTGCATGTGTTCGTGTGTGTGTGTGTGTGTGTGTGTGTGTGTGTGTGTGTGTGTGTGTGTGTGTGTGTGTGTGTGTGTGTGTGTGTGTGTGTGTGTGTGTGTGTGTGTGTGTGTGTGTGTGTGTGTGTGTGTATGTGTGTGCGCGTGTGCGTGTCAGATGGAGCAAGACAGTGTGTGTGACCGGTTGGACAGTGATTTTGGAATCTGTTTCAGCCTCAGGTGACTGTCAAGCTGTCAGAGAATCAGGTTTGTCTCTCGGAGCAGGATGTAACTCGCCATGTTTATATTTGCAGTTATTTTCCCCTTTGAGTGCTAACATGTTGTTGACAACACTGCGCACATCACCACACAGAGAGGCCATCAGTAAATAAGTCACACACATTCCTCACAAACATCTGCACAGGGATATTTCAGCTGAATTACAGTTAGAGCTGGATAGAGAAAAGCAATCTGTAATTCTTGATGTTTTGATCAGATATCATGCCATGATAATGTTTAGAGTTACAGCAGCTATCGCTATAATTCAGTTTCCTGAAACCACAGTCTTGGCCTGCTCTGTAACGGTTGATCATGAAACATACATTTTAAAACACCATTAACCGCTGACAACCAAATACCTTTGATATCATAATGAGAACTGCTTTTCCGAATCATCTTGATAGTAGATAGAAATTGATATTGTAATGTTCATGAGTACATATTGAAATAACTCTGATAAGAAAACACACTTAAGTAGATTAAAAATATCTTGAACTGTACTCACAGTCCTGGCGGTTGGCACAATTGCCAATTTACATGGCAGTACAATATTGCCACAATTATAATAGTTTGAACAGGAAAGTTTGAAGAAAACAACAAAGCTCCATGGTTAACATTTCCTACAACTTCATGAGCTCATGTGTAATGTTCCAACACAAGCTCCTACTATAATCCAGTTGGCATAATGCTCCAACCCGAAGCCAGGAGACCAAACCCCACAGCGACTGTGTAAGCATCCTATCTGAACCATCCATGTGGTTTATCGCTCTACAGATAATAATGAGCCTCTTAGTTAATCATCATACACAAGACAATCTACTGTCTCTTCCCTGTGTGCCCTCCCTGGGTGAGTGTGCTGCGGTAATCAGTGCACCTCTAAGAACTAAAGGAGGAGCCGACAAAAGGCCCCCTTTTCTCATCTTATACAGTATACCTGTTATTCATGTATTATTACTGAGTATAGATTTGCCGCTTTTACAAATGAATTAAAAAGCTGAACTGGAACGACACGAAAGACAACCAAATAGAATTAAAAAACAACAAAGGGGCCGGTAAGACAAACAATCCAAAAATGTTCCCTTTTATAATGCAGGAGATTGTAATGAATGAAGCCGTGTCCGATTAGTTTGGCGTTTTGTTCAGGCTTAAGCCCATTATCAAAGAGAAATGACAATGGGAAAGATGGGACACCCTTTGCCTGAATGACAAAGTTTTCCTGCGGAGCTTTCCCTGGGAAACAGCCACTGTAGACCATGCTGGTCTATTGTCTCTGAACAGGGATGAACGGAAGCGGGCTGCTTGCTCTGTTGTTCCCCATCACTTCCCTAAAGATTGGTGATCAGTGATAGAGAAAACAGGACGCGATATCACAGTGAATGTGAGAATTTACATCTGCACTCCTCATAATACCAGATGCTCTTACAATAGAGTTACAAAGGCGAGACTATTGAGAGAGTGGAATTGTGAGAGTGTGTGTGTGTGTGTGTGTGTGTGTGTGTGTGTGTGTGTGTGTGTGTGTGTGTGTGTGTGTGTGTGTGTGTGTGTGTGTGTGTGTGTGTGTGTGTGTGTGTGTGTGTGTGTGTGTGTGTGTGTGTGTGTGTGTGTGTGTGTGTGTTTTCTGATGGATTCCCAGCTCTAGATTGGTTTCCTGTCATTATCCACTCGGTGAGAGAAACACCTATGGGAACCCTAACACAATGAACAATATCAGCCAACTCACACAAATGACCAAAGAGAAAAATGCTGGGTAAAAAAAAAAAAAAAGGTTTCTAGTATGCAAACAAATGTGTATCCCACATGTGTACACAAATAGGCACACACACACACACACACACACACACACACACGCACACACACACTCACAGAATTGGGGGAGAGATTACAATATTTCCCCCCTCAAGCAGATTAGACAAGATCAAATTATTTCCTTCCTTCGATGCCAGGTTTCTGCTGTCTAATGCCGGCTTTTCAAACAACACAAGGTTTATTGTGGGCAGCACATAATACAGCAGATTTCAAATTCCTGTCAATGCCATTTGACAGAATACAGTAGCCGTTCTCATATTCAGCAGAAAAGGCCCGCACAGGCCACTTACACTCGCTGCGGCTAAGCCGTTTATGTCCCCCATTCAGCAGTTACACAGGCCAGCGAGTGTAAACACAACAGTATCTTTTTAATTGTGGTGTTTTCAAGCCTCGCTTCTCTGTCGAATTAGAGAGTGGACTGCTCTCTGTCTCTCCCCCAGTCTGGCAGATTAGGGGGGAAGCCTCGCTGTAAGGAAATGCCGGTGTGGCTTGGTTTTGGGTTGTCACTGAATCAGCTTAAACTTTGCTCAGTGAGCATGGCAAAGAGCGATAACAAACAGACGCTTGTTTGCTGTGCAGAGATGCTGCTGCTGCTGGGGCGGCTGTGCAACTGTGCGTCACACGTGTGTGTAGATGTGTGCATGTGTATGTGCTCGTGTGTGTGTGTGTGTGTGTGTGTGTGTGTGTGTGTGTGTGTGTGTGTGTGTGTGTGTGTGTGTGTGTGTGTGTGTGTGTGTGTGTGTGTAACAGACTTCTTTCTCAATTAACCCTAGTGTCCCTATTCTGGTCATCAAATAATATGCAAACATTTGGTGTAATTTAGACGAACATTCTGCAACAAATTGCAGATCTGTAAGCTCACGATGCTGCGCGAACTTGCGACAAATTGTTAGGTTGTAGATCAACTATTTTGGCAAAGAGATTTGGTGTAGTGGGGGAAAAGGAAGGACCAAATACAAACCCCTTGGGGACCCCAGTCAACAAAGTAGAGAGATATGACTCAGAAAGAGAGATAATGAGGGAGAAACAGAGCTACAGAGAGAGAGAGAGAGAGAGAGAGAGAGAGAGAGAGAGAGAGAGAGAGAGAGAGAGAGAGAGAGAGAGAGAGAGAGAGAGAGTGAGAGTGAGTTGCAGGGTATATACTTATAGGCGAACATGCTCCCTGGGCATAAATAACCAGACTCTCATAGGGGAATGAATGAATGCCAACCTGACATCATTGATGATAGCTATGTCATATTGCTTGTTTGAAATGAAAACCTTTCATTTAACAAAGAAATATCAGACATGAAAGCATAATCTCATGCCACGACCCACCTGTTGAGGTACTTATGGCCGAGAAGCCACCAAATATTTTGTGCAATAAAAATGACCAATACATTTTTATAGCCCTTTTAATATTTTAGATAATTATTTACCTATTTGTTCATCAATACAGTCTTCTCCTTTTCAGTCTTAAACGGTAAATGGTGCATTTATGTAGCACCTATATCAAATGTGCTTTACATTACATTCACCCATACTTTCACACATCGACGGCGGAGTAAGGGTGCTTACAAACAGATAGCCCGCTATTTGTAGCCTAACCCTGTCACAAATAGTCCTTGGAATTGTATTTAAAACACATTAAACATAGCATGCCTTCAAGTTGTGTCAGCTTAAATGCCAGATTGCCAGACTTGGCAGAGTTTGTTCCATTCCATGGACCATGCTTTCCCCTTTCTGGCAAGAAAGTCCTTTTTGTTGTCTGCAACATACAGTATGAACCAAGATATTCAAAGACCTCGACTTCCTTAATATGTGATCCTCATTCATGATCATGCATTCGGTTTTCTTTGTGTTTAGCACTTTAGCAGCGGCTTCTTCAAATGAGATGAGCAGTGTCTGAGCAGATGTTATATTATGCTCTGTGGTCAGGGCGACATCATCCGCATTATTGAGGTCAGTTTGATATTTCTGGCTCTGACAACCAGATCTTCTTCCAACCACAAGGCCCTTGTCAATCATTGCATCCACTGATTGTAAGTTCCACCACGATGACAAACAAAATAGGGCACAAGCGTGTCACCTTATAGAATTACGGCTATAGTAGGAAATTGTTTTGTAGGACCATCGTGGCTCTGGACGAAACAGGTGGGATTTTCCTCCTAGATGGCAATGGCATTGGTATTCTAATCTCAAGCAAATTGGTTATTAATATTATGTCCTGTGATGAAAATAGCTTTATTGGGGTAGTCTTGAAAACGTATTTTGTCGTTTAGGGCTTAACACACCCATTATTGATTTCATTAGGTGCAGCAGTGTTGCTTACATCACAGTGAACCAAGCTCAGCCTAGCCCTTTGTATGATTTTTAACTTTAGATGGCGGCAAACTCACAACATTTGTCTTGGGTTTATTTCCCCTTTAAGTGTACTGTACAAGAGAAGTGACGAAATTACTTTCGGTCAATTAGCTCTATTTTGTTCCGAACAGAACAAGTCCATTCTCTACAGCCACCATATTTATGCTCTATCCTTACAAAGAGCATGTCCTATTACCCATATTTGCCTCATATTAAACTCCTATTCCATAAATTCAGACAGGTGGCCTCCCCAGCTCACTGCCCAACATATTGCATATTGGGTTCCTCCCGGGTAAAAGTCTCAGGCTCTCTCAGAGCCGACAATATTCAAGTCCTCTTATTAAATATGAAAATGAAAACAAACAAAAGAATTCTGTCCCATAACCCCAACAATAAGAAAGTTCACTAAGATCAGTTGCTTAATGCATATTTCAATGTACCATGTGCTTTTGTAGAATTATCAGTTGGAGTTTAATTGGCAGGGACATTTGGGTTATTAAAATTTAAACATGAGGTATGCAGACTAGATGACAAAGGAATTAACCTTTTCTGCATTCAAGAGCTTTGGGGAGGAGACAGGGAGAGGATTTGTGCTCAGCAATGACAGGAGAGAAGAGTAGAGAAGAGAAGAGAAGAGAAGAGAAGAGAAGAGAAGAGAAGAGAAGAGAAGAGAAGAGAAGAGAAGAGAAGAGAAGAGAAGAGAAGAGAAGAGAGGGATCAGAATGCTGGTCATGATGTTGTGTTTATGCATATAATTTGTACAAAGCCTTGATACATGAATTGACATGAGATTGGTATGACATAACATAACAAATACAGTCAGAGTAGCTCATTATGATACTGGTTTTATCCATATCATTATACACAGTCTGGATTTGAGATTGGCATGACACGAAACAAATACAGATGAACTCTTTCTACAATGTAATTTTGGTTAAAGCAAGAAGTGTGTGAGTGTGTGTGTGGTGTGTGTGTGTACATGAACTGCTTGAATGAACCATTAATGCAACTATCTGATTGGGTTTCAGTTATCATTCTTTTTGGAGCTGTCTGACTCTGACATCCCAGTGTGGTCGATATCAGAGCTCTAATTGGCTGGATAATACTCAAGATGAAGGAAACCTGACCTTGGCAAACAACAAGGCCAAATGATATATACGGCAAACTCTTACATTTCTGTCTGGAGTATAATCATAAATATCAAAACAATTTACACACTACACTGCAGTATACACATACAGTATGAGAGCGCTCGGATGAAGACATCACATTCTCAATGTATTACTTATTATTATTTTTTAAACTTCACATAATAATGTATGTGCCAAACAAGTGTAATTACAGAAGAGCTCCATGAGGCCCATCCAAAAGTCAGAGCTCTAGTTCTTAATTTGTGGACATCTAATTAACCACATGAACAAATAATGTCCTTATTATAGGCATGTCATAATAGGTGAACATTCAGCAAGAACAGCCGATAAGCTCACAACGTGTCGCAATGCAACATGTTGGAAGCTTGTAGATCAGTTGTTTTTGGTGAAGTGATTTGGTGTGTGTGTGTGTGTGTGTGTGTGTGTGTGTGTGTGTGGGGGGGGGGGGGTGTCTATACTTGGTCAATGAAGTGTATAGGATTGAAGAGATTGTTATTATTTGGCAGACTTGATATAAAACATACTTCAAATGCTTAAACTACTGCACTGTGTTCAGTACTGCTTCTCTCCTCAGGCTGACAGAATGATAATTAAAAATATAGCTGCAAGCAGCGATAATATGGGGCCAGGAGAGAGAAATGATAATTCCTTTAACAGGTCAGTTCATGAAAGTCCTTGCGGTCTTGTTTCCAATGAGTGCCTGTGAGCAATTAGGGGTTAAGAGTCTTGCTCAGGGACAAATTTCATTTCATCGACACATTTGCTGACCTGGCCTGGAATCGTACCTGGGGCAACCAGAGTCTCTGGCTCCCTAGGCGGGCTCACTAACCACTCAGCTATGGCCACCTCTCAGAGAGAGAGAGAGAGAGAGAGAGAGAGAGAGAGAGAGAGAGAGAGAGAGAGAGAGAGAGAGAGAGAGAGAGAGAGAGAGAGAGAGAGAGAGAGAGAGAGAGAGAGAGAGAGAGAGAGAGAGAGAGAGAGAGAGAGAGAGAGATACGGAATAGATTGAAGAGACATAGAGAGAGACAAATGGAATAGATTGAAGAGACAGAGACATGGAAACGGAATAGATTGAAGAGAAAGACATGGAATAGATTGAAGAGAGAGAGAGAGCGCCATGGAAACGGAATAGATTGAGTCATGTTTTTTGCATTTCAACTTAAATGAGTCTGCATCAAGTGAGGCTTGAACCGGCAACCTTACGGTCATGAAGCACTCTTAGGTAGCTGCAACACTACCTATAGTGCTATATCTTTGTCCAGGCTGATATTGTCTGTTGAGGATCACAAACTCTTGCCTTCTGTCATGACCCAAGCCCCTGTTTCACTAACACTAAGATCACTCGTTCACAAACCATTTACCAATGAAGAAATTGTACATCTCCTCAGAACCAAAATTAGTGAAAGTAGCCGATCTACAAGCTCACAAACCATTAAAAGTTGTCAGATTGTACATTGGCTATTTTCACAATGAAGTATGTTATACATTGAAAAAACATACTCTCATTGCTATCTGAAAAGTTGTGAGATTGTAGATCAGCTGTATGTAAAAAACACTCAATTAAGTATTTCATGTTATCTTTAACAATTGCAGATGTATTCATTGATAGTCATGTTGTGTGAAATGCAACTCAGATGAAGTCTGCACCAAGTGAGGCTTGAACTGGTGACCTTCAGGTTGTGGGGCACACATTTAAGCGAGAAGCCACCAACAGACAAGAACCTGTGAAAGGAGATCACAATGATGATACAGTTTCACGCAAATAGCTGAAAAATCCTGGGTTTAAGTGTTTTTCAAACTGCTCAAGATTGCGGACAATCTAAGGGCGGTGCTTACTGGTCAACGTGATAGATGTGTTCCTCATTAGTCAAGGCACATGTGTAAGCAGGTCTAATGGCTGTCGGCCAAACGAGGCATGACTTTTGCCTGTTTAAAGTTTCAATTTTCAAAAAATTGCTATAGCGCCCCCGTTTGACCAATTGGAGTAAGATTGGTTTCAGTGATATTTGGAATGGCCCTTTACATTTCTGCAAAGTTTCAAAGAATGGTAAGTCTGCATGTATGTGTTAGGGGCAGATGAATAATTGTCATAAAACTGCAATATTCATTGGCTCATTAAAGCTTCATTTTTTCACTTATGGAAGATATTTTGCAAACGTTTTTTGGTATAGGTCCAAAGTTCATGTGTAAAAAGTTTCGTGCAGATTACTCAAAAATCCCAGGAGGAGATAGGTTTTAACTGTTTTTCATATAATTCCAAATGGTGGGAGATCTAAAGGTCAGAGGTCAAAAGTCAGAGTGTGAAAGTTGTTCAGCATGAGAAGACGCATGTGTGCATCGAAGTTTCATGGCTGTAGGTCAAACACGGCATGAGTTGTACCTGTTCAAAGTTGGCATTTTTCAATTGAGTGCTATAGCGCCACCTTTTGACGAAAGATTGTGAGAATTATTTCTTGATCGTTTTTCATGACCATCTATCATATGGCCGAGTTTCATAAAAAGCGACTGCACGGTTCAGCCAGAACTGCCAAAAGTGGCAGAAGAAGAAACGGAATAATGCGAATAACAATATGGGTCCATGCTGGAAGCCTGGCCCCATAATGATCACGAGGATCCTATTCATTGGTGTTAGCCTCAAAGAGGCTGTATGTAATGTTCTCTATAATATCAAGGGAGGATATTTCATTCTCGCTGTTCCCTAAATATTATCAACGGGACCAAAATCACTGTTCTATAATGTACATTGAAACATTGTACATTGTACAATGTATGCATTGACTCCGTAGACTGCTGCCTTTTGGTTTAACAAAGTTCACCTGTCATCTGTCATTTGGATCTGGTAATGTATGAGTGTTGAGTGGACTGCTGTAAAACACTACATTTATACTTAATTAAACAATAACATAACATTGGCTGTGGGCTACCTGAAATGAAAATCGGAACTGGTTCTAGGAATTTTTTTTTGGTCTTCCAGACAGGTTTAAGAATAAAATATTGAAGACCCCTTGCCTTTATTAAGTATTGATTCCTACCAAACAGAAAGTAATTAAATCTGGCTGCATGGCTGAAAAAGCCATGCAGGAGGTACAGGGATTGCAACAGTATACCTAACAAGTTGCTGTAGCCCAAAGCTGCCCTGTTATTGAACTCCCTGCTCACTAGCACAAAAAAAGAAAAGGAAAAAAAAAAGAATCCAAAATGTGTCAAAAGAATTTATACGACCTTGCAGATCTCTGGATCATGCAGATAGAAACACATTTGATCCTCTTTTATGATGAAACACAGTATCATTGATATTCTCATGGTCGGGAAAGATGTTTTAAAAAACATAAATTCAGACCTAAAATGTATTTATATTCATATTCTCAAAGGCAAAGGAAGAAACACATCTGAAGTGCATTGAGGTGATGCCCATTAATCCCATCCACTCGACAGCAACGTTTGAAAAGGTAGAATAGTGAAATGACAAGCCCCTAAAAAAGTGAATGAGCACAGTTGAGTGGTTCTGACTACAGCTCCTTTCAACCATGTGTGTGGTTTTGAAAAGGAGGCGAATATGGTGAATTCTGTCTCTGGGCTGATGCAAAGCTGAGTGGACAGGCAGGTAATAGGAGGGCAGGCCAAGGAGGGAGACAGGCATGGAGCAATCATGAAAATGAATGCAAATCGAGGCGAAGGCAACCAGCTCAGGAACATTGACTGCATGGGGTACACTTGAAAAAGCTGTAGCAAAAAGAGTGCCTAAACAGAAACGGACGGATTGAAATATAACACACACTGGGTTAAACATATCACAATTCTTGTTATTTTCCAACTTGTTGAGTTCACTGAGTAACAATGCATCCTGTATTGTCTCAATACATACAAGGGTAAGTGATGTTTTTTTTGTTAAAATAAATGAGTGTTAAATAGCTTTATATTCTGATGGTACTCATAGAGTGTTTCTTCAGTATCAGGAGTCTCCTTGTCTCTCCAGCTCTTTGGTAAACAGAAAACACATTTCAGGTCGGGATACCAATTTTATCCAAACATGAGAGAGCTCATGCTCAGCTGAGCTGAAAAATGGGTACTCTCTCCTGATTGGCTGACAACCCACTTAACAATGTATTGTCTGTTTATTAAAGAGCTGGAGAGACAGGGAGACCCCTGTTACTGAACAAACACTCTAGTCTAAAGCAATGATTACTATCACAATATAGAGCTTTAACGTTTCTGCAATGCATTCATGGAAATAAACTGTTGCTTTCTTAAGCCTGCAGTATACTAAAATGTACTATCTCTGGGTCTGGGATGTTTAGAGTGGGTCAGGAGGAGACAGAATGAGTCAGGATGGGCACCTGTTCCCAATTAAACCACATGTTCCTCCCCTTCCAAAAAGACATCTTAGTTTGATCTAAAAGACTAAAATTGACGTTTTGCTAAATCTGTGTGCACTCACCAATTTGCTTGGTTACCTGCATAAATTCTGGTAGTTTCTTGTGCTCCCCATGTCTTCAAAGCATTAATATACTAAATTTGGCCATTATCACTTGCTAGATCCAGATTTGAAGAAACCATGGCCTACCATGAGCTATCTGTTTGTAAACCATTTGCACTCCTTCATACCCTCAGTCATTTCACTTTTTTGTTTGTTTGATTGATTGATTGATTGAATGCTTTATTAACAAGTTGCAAACAAGCATAGCTAGCAGGATAACACAAAAAGCCCTGGGGGATTGTTTCCATTGTGGTCCTATGTATTCAATTAATCAAGACATACGACACTATTGAACTCTGAACTGAAGGAAATGCTAATATGAACTCGACCACCTAACCATATCTGTATAAAATGGTTTTAACATTGTTTTATTGGGGGGGGAAAGCAAGGTCTTATGCACACCTGATCAGCTCAGAGACCAGTGTGTAGGCAGGGATCAGACGTAAAGAATACAATAAAATGACCTGCACACCCTTGCACAATAAGGAACATTTTATTTAGGCAACATTTCAGCAACTTTAATTTGAACTCAGTAGTACTACATTTGAAACATTCAGTTTTTATTTAATCTTATATATCGCATCCAATTGTCTTGTCTCAGTTTTTTGAGAGAATATGTGATTACAGTTTTCTACTTTTCAACTGCTGCACAACCAGTTGTCCTTCTGGGGACAAAAAAAAAGTTCTACCAAACCTTACCTTACATTTCACATTCTATTTTGATCCCGATTTTCCTCAAGTCAGCCCTATTTTCCCTCCACATCATCTTTTTCTTTTCTGTATTCCTTTCTTCATTTTCCCCCACACTTCCCTCTCTTACCCCTCTATACTTCGTCCAACCCAACCTCCCCTCCTCTACCTAACACCTTCCTCCATCCTTCACGTCTGTCCAAACTACTCCACTCTCTCTTCATCTCTCTTCCCAACACTCCCCGGTCTCCTGGCGTTCCCTACCTCTACCTCTGTCTCTCCCTCCCCACCACCTCTATCACATTATTCCTTCCCTGTCTCCCTCTTTTCTTACCCTCTCTCTCTCTCTCTTCTTTCCTTCCCTCCCTCCCTTCTCCTCTACTTCCCTCTCTCCCCTACATCTCTCTGCCTGTCTTCCACACAGTGTGGGTGCAGGAGAGCGGCTTGTCTGCTCAGCTGTCTCTGAATGACAAGTACCTTAAAAACCTCTGTCAGTTCAAACATGATGCCCTGTTACCTCCCGGGCCAGTCAATAAATGAATGGAAATATGCATTGTGTGTGTGTGTGTGTGTGTGTGTGTGTGTGTGTGTGTGTGTGTGTGTGTGTGTGTGTGTGTGTGTGTGTGTATGCGTGCCAGCATGCACACGCATGCCTGCATGCGTGTGTGTACGTGTGTCATTGGTCATTCCAGTGCAAAGAAATTTGACTGCATGCCTTCCGGAAGAAGAAAGACATTTTAACTATTCACGATTTTGTAAGCTATAATGTCCACAAAATAGGATTCAAAACAATGCACAGCTCCTCTCTCTCTCTCTCTGTCTCTGTCTCCGTTACTGTTACTGTTACTGTTACTGTTACTGTTACTGTTACTGTTACTGTTTCTGTTTCTCTCTGTCTCTGTGTCTCTGTGTCTCTGTGTCTCTGTGTCTCTGTCTCTGTCTCTCTGTCTGTCTGTCTCACTCGCTCTCTCACTTTCTCACTCTCTCTCTATCTCTCCTCCTCCTTGAATGGTGAATAATTCAATGCCCTCATCATTTTAAGATATTTTAGTCTTTCTTCTTCTGTTTAGTAAACTGTGGCGACAACATGTCTAAAATAGACTCCAAAATATATCCCGACAGCATGAGAGACAGATCCAATCTATGCATCCTTTATACAGTAAACTGTACAAAATAGAGTCTTATCTTGTTGCAAGTTCCATAAACCTATCGGGGAACAGGTACAGGAATTTGTCCTGCCTTCTGACATTGTTAAATTAAATAGGGATTAGAGATACTCTGGTGGCCAGAGACTAATATGCGTGCTATGTTGTCACTACATCATGGGTACAAATCTGGCTCTTGCCCTATGCAAAGGCTTCCCAAACTTTTTCCATGCCAATGACCCCCAAATGCATGGACTATGGCTTTGGCCCTCCTATTGTGAACATTTTGTGAAAGATTTTACATAATTACATGCCCAAAATAGGGATACCAGGTTGAAAGCAGTTAAAGTTAATTTTTTATTCATTAGTCATTTGTTTCATTGTTCTCTCCTTTCCAATTGCCGCCCTGGAGCCATCCTGGGGGCTGCGGCCCTGACTTTGAAAACCATGTGACTTAAAAAGCTAATATGCATGCTATCGTATGTTGACAGACACACATCTGGACACAAATCTGGCTCTTGCCCTATGCCACTTGTCTTTATTTCCTACTGTTCTCTGCACTATTATCTTGGCCTAATGAAGCAGAAATACCGTGACATAACCTTGAAAGAAAGAATTATCACTTTGTACTGTGTTCTCTTCAGCTATGGCAGCTTGCAAAAAGCAGGCTGAGCCTCAATGCTTCAAGTTGCTCGAGGTTGATTATGTTGTCATTGATGGTGACTTTCCAGATAACTTTGAAGCTGGGGATGGTCGGGGCTGTTGATGAGCTGTTGGCATACAGGATCCCACCCACTCCCCCCAACTCATTCACATTGTCCTCTGTGCTTGCACCACAGGTTCTGGCCTCCCCGCAGTTCTAAACATCTCCGCTTGTGGTTCCAGATTAATAAAACAGCAAATTAATGAATTTTGGATGAAAGCTGCTTGGAAGGGGGCAGGTGGCGTCTCATTAAGCCCTGTATTATTGATCAGATTGAAAACCTGCTGTAGCCCTGGAACCAAACCGTTATATAGACCCCCCTTCCCCCTTTAAAGCATGCTAATTGCAGTGTAGAGGATTAATAGCTAATTGAGCATATTTTCAGACAAATCATCATCATTGCTTGACGCTAAAATGAATTCCTTTTAATATGCATGGGGCCTGTCATGCACAATTAGCATGGTAATACTGTGGTTATGTGTAAGGAAGGTCATGGAAAAAATAGGCCTCACAACTAACATCTTACTTCATGCTACAGGAGGAGAGCAGACCATTTAGAAATAGATTAAACCTTTGCAAAGTTTGTTTTTGAAATAGGTGAACCAGTTGCTTATGGAAGAATCATGGTCAAGATCCCATTTGATAAATATATTGAATTTATTATCAAAGTGTAAAAAAAATCTTACTTCAATATACTTTAACTATATATGAAATAAACAGGAATGTATAAATTATGGTTCACAGACTTAGATGTCAATATTGTATTATTATTATTGGGCCTTGTTTGTCTAATTTCAATATAAGTACTGCGGGTATGTACGGGGCCCCTAAAGTGACATAGTGCAGATTTTGTGTGTATACTATCCTTCATCTTGTTTTCCTCTTAGTGGCTATTTTGTTTTTCTGCCAAGCAGCTTGCCATGAAAAATTAAGCACATGCTAAGTGACTAATGCATTTTCTCAGTCACACATTGAACCAATGAAAAATTAACAATAGAAATAATTAATTTTGATTGGTGACAACAGTAGCAAAAACGTGTGCTGGTGCCACAATATTTAATGCATGAGCCATGCATAATCTTTTTTCACTTACACCCAAAATAATATTGTGTCTATGTTTTATAAATTCTGTAAGACTTTTAACTTATGTTCTGGCATGTAGTAATTACAATATGCTTCTGTGCACCTTAGCATCCCTTTGAAAGTTTAATGTTTTACTTTTTATTTTTTAGTCCTACCCAGTCATCTAATATGCATTTAACCAGAGGTAAACATGTTTCTGAAACAGGGTTTCATTTTGTAACTATTAATTCTTACCTTTCTCCTACATGTTTCGCTGTCACACTACCGCGACAACTCTCCTTTTGTTTGGCTGTGCTACAGATTTAACTGTCATTTAGCTTAATCCGATTTACTCTTGTTTACATCGTGTTAGGCTGACTACTACTCCTACTGTGGTTGTAATGTGTGTGTTTCCTAAAGTGATCAACAAATTGGGAAGATGTTACCACATTTTCACACCTTTAGCGTAATTGAGTAATTAATGTGCCAGTCAGTTGCCATGACAGTTAACCACATGAACCCCAGTGTAATTCTGGGCCAAACATTCAGATGAAATAGTAGATCTACTGTACAAGCTTGAACTGTGTAGATCAGCTATTTGATGTAGAGGGGGCAAAAGGAGCGGGCCAAGAATAGAGCCCTGAGAGCCCCCGTCAACAAAAGGTTTACTGTAAGTGGTCAAAGCTAATGTACACTGTCATTGATTTGTATATTTGCCAAAACAATGTCAGTCCAGCTACCACAAGAGCTAAAATATGTATGTTTTATAAAGCCCAGTAATTTCACATTACCCACTTTAAAGCTGCACTATATGTAACTTTCCTCTTCTACCCCGGATTTGAACCCGCTTTCCTGTGCAAGTGCTGAAATTAACATTGAGCTAATAGAGCCGGCTCTATTAGCTCTATAAGATTCAATTTATCAGGTAGGCAGGTAGGCCTACCGGCTTGCTCAGGGGATAAATTGAATCTTGACCATCAGGTCAAAATTTGTGTCGGATCCTGTGTCTGCTGTAGGTGACACATGACCTTTTGCACAATCTAAATATCTCAATAGAAGAACAGGGAGACAAAATACAACCACCCCAATTGTATAGGTTATATTGTATTAACATACTCCATACAGATTGGAGCCTATCTACGAATTCACAATGCGTTCTCTGTTCTCTCCTATAGTATTTGCTTCTGCCCCATCACCTGGCACTTTACCTCTGGATGTGTGTGCTTAATTTTACTTTTTTTGCTCCACTTTCAAAGCGATTTAACATCCACTCATTTCACCTTGACACCCACTGGAACAACCCAGTGGTGGTAAACCACCACTGGTTTACCACAGGAGCAGAGTTTGAGTAGCTTTGAGTAGCTTTGTCACGGGTGCAGCAACATGACATTTGTTGTGTGTTCATCCCAGGCTGAAAAAGGATCAGAGCCCTTAATATGACCAAGGTGACGAGGTAAGATTGGTTTTCTTTGCTCTAAAGACACAAAGACACAAAGACACACATGCATGTACACATACAAAAACGTCGCGCGCTCACTCTCTCACACACACACACACACACACACACACACACACAC
>NC_139940.1:31465570-31488070 GCF_963454915.1 Gymnoscopelus microlampas | reverse complement strand
GTCATTGCCAATTCCCCATGTGTACTGCAGTGCCTGTCGCTGCCAACCCCCACTGTGCCTGCATGCTTCCCACTTACCATCGCTGCCAATAGAGTGTCACATAGTATGTCTTTTTATTGGACTGCAGATTTCCAATCACTTTTACTGGGGTTTGGAAACATTGATAAAATAAGATGTGTAGCAAAACAAAGGCTTATGATATTAACATGTTTTGCTCAACAAGATAAACGTCACATCACAGACCCAGGCAATTAAAAAACAGCTTCAAAATTCACAGTTGAAATATTAACTGTAGGGTAAAACACATTGGACAAGGGAACCCATTGCATACTCCCTTACAGGTGTTGGGACTATAAACGATGGTGGATGAGTCGTTTGACCACCAAGATCTCCCTAGTCTGGTGCTTTATTTTTTGAGTCCTCTCTTTTGCTGTCTTTCCTTCTTTCAGATTATCTCTTTGGCTAAGCCTTTTCCTTTTCTCCACTTTTGCTGATTATCACATAATGACTTTTCTGTGTGTTTCTCTCCCATTCACACACACTCTCTCCTACCCCCCCCCACCCCCTTTATATAAAATACATCAGACATGATAATGTTATGCCTAATTGTTTTTTTTCCCACAGCGCATTGTGAGTTTGTAGGTCAGCTATTTTCAGTGCGACACCGTTGTGTGACAAAGTATGAACTGGGCTTAGGAGTCATCACTCGCACTTCTGTGTGAGGCTACGGAGAGAGAGAGAGAGAGAGAGAGAGAGAGAGAGAGAGAGAGAGAGAGAGAGAGAGAGAGAGAGAGAGAGAGAGAGAAAGAGATGTGGAGGGTAGACAGAGATAGAGAGGTGAGGAGGAGATGCAGCATTGTCTTTCCACACAGGACTCAGAACATTTGAAGGATCACTTGACATTTTGTCGTCCAGGATGAACCCACTCACATGGCCACTATAGGTCGGAGAATGTTACATTCAGAACGCATCCATGTACAGATTACACTTAATAATAATAATCACTCATAATCACTGAGGGTATCTCATTCCTTCCAGTTACTTTTGAAACTCTTTGAATCCCAATTCTAAAGAAAGTGAATACGAATCAATAATACATACTGTACATTTTTTTAAATAACACGCAATAACAACACAAGGCTATGTTACCGGTATTATTAATCTCTACAACCGTGACTGACGGTTATCTTTAGTTGTGTAATATGATTGAGAAGAATTCTACTTCTCGCATGCCACTCACTCCTACTTACCCAGGTACTAACAACAACAATTCACCAGCTGTGAGGTGGAGCTGGCTCAAAGTCATGGCACAGCAAAACCCATCCAGACAGCAGGAAGGCCTTCAAAGGGTGGAAAGAGTAAGATTTACCACAGCTGAAATAAAGCTCAAAGATTTCAGATGTCTGGGTTTGTAGCAGAGATAAGGTCAGGAGAGAGAGAGAGAGCGAGAGAGAGAGAGAGAGAGAGAGAGAGATGCTGTGAGAGAGAGCACACCAGACAGAAACAGCATTACAGAAAGAAAAATTAAAGTGAGAAGATGGAGAGGGGCGGGGGTTTGGTAGAGAGAGAAAACAGAAGACAGGTGCAGAGAGATACTTGAGTGTCTTGACTGCAGGTGTGTGTGAGAGAGAGGGAGCAAGTGAAAGAAGGAGAGGAGAGGAAAAGAGAGGCCATCCCCGGTCAGAGAGGCAACAGTGCAGATAACGTTGGTGGCATTCGATTGAGCGATAATCTTCTTATCCTCTGCTGTGTGATAAGTGGACATTGGATCTGTCTGGAGTGACTCGCCCGCTGCTCACTGTCACATATGGGCGCAAGAGCACGCGTGCGCACAAACACAAAAGTGCATGCCCACGTATTGCAGCTGGTAAACATAGTAAACAGGCATGCTCATGAGCAGACACAAGCAAGCAAGCAAGCACACTTATCTCTTGGTCAACCACATAGGGACACTCGGCTAAAAATGTACATTCATTTACACAGATGTACACATACTGTACAGGCAAACACACGGTGTGAATATGTACACGAAAGAATCCTCAGCATTCATTTACCCTTGTGTAACTTAGAGGGTATACAAATAGATCCAAATGGAACATTTTACAGGTCCATTAGGTTCCATTTGTAGGCGGTAAATTAATAGTGAGTATTTTAGTGTATCACCAGCACATGCTCAAATTCTGTCAGAGACGCACACTACAGAAGCATGCACACACACGCACACACACACACACACACACACACACACACACACACACACACACACACACACACACACACACACACACACACACACACACACACACACACACACACACACACACACACACACGTTGTGCGTGTCACAGTCTGAGTGTCTGGTCCAGCACCCTGGGGAAGGATAGCATTACATTTAAACACTTCACCGGCCAGCTGCCTGTCCTAATGTATCTGAGTCCCTTCCGCTGCCTCCTACATCTGCTATGAGAGATAGAAAGATAGATACTTCCACTAATGGACCAAAAGAGAACTGGGTGGAGATGGCTCTAAGGACGGATGACGTGTGCCGAAGAGATTCATTGTCTGGTGTTTTTTTTTTAAATAATGTTGATTTTTTATTATTTTTTTGCAAAACTCACTGGTGAATATTACTGTGACAGTCTCAGTAATGACTCTTTATTAATGTTTCTGTCTAGTTTTTGTATATGTGTGTTTGAATTATGCAGACTACTTGTCTATACTCTATATCATGACCACAACACAAGTTTGAAGCAATATATTCTATCCCCTGTCTGCGTGAAGTGATGATTGTTTGAATTCCACAAGCAGGCAGACATCCTTTTTTTTTTACAGAGCTTTTATACGTTCCTGTCAGGTTGGCTCGTGTTGCTGGCCTATCAGTTTGGTTTTGGTGTGTTCATCCATTGTCAGTTCACTTTAACCACTTAAACACTATACTTGGTTGTTTGGTATCCTCAGGGCTCTATACTGGTGACTTTTCTGTTTTCGCTCTACATTAAATATCTTGTCTGAAAATAGCCGATCTACGAGCTTACAAGGTGTCGCTTACAACGTGTTGCAAAGCTTGTAGATCTGCTATTCTCTGCCAATGTTTTCCCCAGAATTAGGATGACAGGGTTTAAGTAGTTTACATTGAGTTCAATTAACATTGAGGATTTACCACGTTGGATCCAACAGCTATCAAACAGAAGGCATACTATTATAAACTGAAATAATGCTTTGGGTTATTGGGCCCAATTTTAACACTTGTCTGCAAGGAGAAACAGATAATTTAATTTAATTGATGGTGTAATCCACTTTCAAAAACCTGATAAATACTGATAAACAGCGGGAAATGGAGAGACAGACATAGAGAGAGCGACAGAGAGAGAGACAGAGACAGAGACAGACAGAGCTAGAGTAAGAGAGAAAATTAAATCATTAGTCAAATGTTATTAATGACGCGCCCATATGCATGTGTGGGATAATTAAACATTCACAGGTGAATGTAACCGATAGCCGCCTTGCTTTCCTCTGGCAAATCGAATGAGCGTTGATAACATCAATGGCATTCCTCTCTTTTTTTACCGTGCTCATTCATTTTCCTGTTTTTTTTGTTTTTTTTTATTGTGTTTTCCACCGCATGGAGGTGTCCTCTTGGTTATCAAACTATCGCCAAAATTTGTTCACCCATCCATCGAGGTGGAGAGAGGGAGGCAGGGAGGCAGAGAGGGAGAGAGCGGGAACAGCCTAATTACTTAGGCCCGCACTACTGTCAGGTCATTAATAAAACCTAGTTATCTTCCAGTGACGCCCGGCCAGGAGCCTCCCCTAGCCCTATATCTACCTCTTATCTATCATAAAATATTTGGGAATTTTCCTCTAAAAAAAATAATTCAAGATTTTGGTCCTGGCCAGATATAAAAAAGAAAGAAAGAAAAAAAAAACATACTGGCTGTGCAGGATACATTCATAGTATAATGGAAGCGCGTGTGTGTGTGTGTGTGTGTGTGTGTGTGTGTGTGTGTGTGTGTGTGTGTGTGTGTGTGTGTGTGTGTGTGTGTGTGTGTTCCAACTGGATAAATGCACTAGAATTACACTGGCCTCGGCTTCATAAACATTGATGGATCTGGGCAACCTGCGAATGCAGATAAGGACCCTGGAAAAATCACTGGGGCAGTCTCTTACTTCTCGGCCAATGTATATTTAAAAAGGGGTATATAAGCTATAGGTTACATATGCATTACTTATTCCTTTGCCCACATACATCAATGACAAACAGGGAAAAATGAATAGTCAATAATAACACGGCAGGGTTGTCCCGCGCAGCCTGGCCGTGCATACATTACACCCGCCTCTATCAAATAGAAATAGTAAAGTGATATTGAGTTCATTTCCTGTAGCGTAACCCCTTTGGCCTGCTTGCTACCGACTATGGTAGATAGAGAGGAGAGGATAGGCTGTGTATATCAGGTTAGGAACATGGGGCGACACTGTTTTTTACCTGCTCTCATCTGTCTCACTACAAGCCTGGAACTAAGTTAACATTTATTTATCCACAGTCAGCCATAGTGAAATGAATAAACAGTTGGCTGGACTTGTGAGTCATGGTGTTCCGAGGTGTATTATTAAGAGATGGAGAGATTTTTCATTGGAATAATGTTGTGTTCAGGAGTTTGTCCGTTTGCAGAATGTTTATGCTGTTGAGTTTCCTATAGCTTGGGATCCATTGAACTCCTTGTTTTTCTGGGATTGTGAATTATCGGACTGAATTTGACAGTTAACCAACGCACATTTCATGTATGCATGCCCCTAACTCTGTTCTCTCTCCTTCTCTTCCACAAACACACACTGAAAAATCACTCCAGTAATCAGTCTGTTGCTGTGGAACGCTGCTATGTAGGGTCAGAACAATAACAGTATCGTACAGGAAGTATGTGTGTAGTGTGTGTGTGTGTGTGTGTGTGTGTGTGTGTGTTTATGTGTGTGTGTGTGTGTGTGTGTGTGTGTGTGTGTGTGTGTGTGTGTGTGTGTGTGTGTGTGTGTGTGTGTGTGTGTGTGCGCCCGTCCGTGCGTGCGTGCATGCATGTGTATGAGCTTGTGCGTGTGTGTATGTACCTATACACAGTAAATTCCTCAGTGTTAATTTACCCATTTGTACACTCTCAGAGTTAAATCCATGCGCAAGAGACAGGGAATGAGAGACAGAGAGAGAGAGAGAGAGAGAGAGAGAAGACGAAAGCTGTTTCCTAAGCTTTCAGAAACAACTCATAATACCCATCCATTATCATCATCCCCTCCACTCTCTGTTGAGAGATCATTTCCAAGTGCTTTGAAACAGTAGCACCCTCAGCTGTGTTCCTGTCTGTGATCACACAAGACTTGTATTCAACTGGAAACAGAGTAACTATAGAGGGAATATAAAAGGTGCTGTTCACTCACAACATCTCATCAGAGGCATTCCTGGGTATCTGCAGTCACCGAGAAGAGAGGGGTTGGAAGTTCAAACAGACCTTCAGTAGAAGACAGGAACAGGTGTCTCTTCCTATGTTCAACGGGTATAAAGGGGAAACAAAAGAGTGTGTTCAATTCAATATATTTTTCTTTTTGTTTCTTTTTTATATAGTTTATTTATAGTTTTGATATAAAGCAACTTTGGGTACCGAGAAAAGCGCTATATGAATTTGATGTATTACATATATATATATATATAATGACCCAGTAAATATAGTTAACACAAGTACCACATAGTGGATGTGTA
Source organism: Gymnoscopelus microlampas (assembly GCF_963454915.1). Taxonomy (NCBI): domain Eukaryota; kingdom Metazoa; phylum Chordata; class Actinopteri; order Myctophiformes; family Myctophidae; genus Gymnoscopelus; species Gymnoscopelus microlampas. Next base: position 31,482,330 of record NC_139940.1, on the reverse strand, counting down.
TCAAATCTGATTGAATTAAACGGCTTTCACAGAGTCCCGCCCCCGCCCCAATATGATTCAGGGTTAGCCATGCCCATCTCCTCTGCTCTACATTTAGGACTCATGAATAAGTAATGACATCACACATCACCTCAGAGGACTGACAGTCAGGCCCACAGCTTTCATCTGCTCCAGCTCATGTCCAATGTTAATGTTCTCCTTCCCTCCTGATCATGTGACAGACAAGCAGCTGACCCGAATCTGCCATAATAAACAGCAGTCAATCGGTACACGCTGAAAGGTTGGTGAAATGGAAATTAAACTCGCTATTTAAATTTTAAGTCATTATTTAGATTTGAATGGTCAGCTAAAACCTTGTAGATGCCATAATTTCTTAACCACTTAAACCCTATATACTTAATTCACCGGAGTCCTCCAGCAGTCACGAAAGTAGCCCACAAGTTTACAGCACGTCACAACGCAGCACTTGTGAGCTTGTAGATCAGCTATGTTCGCCGAATGTTCACCTACTGTGACATACCCAGAATAGGGTCTCTAGGGTTCAAGTAGTTAAAGATGGGACCACGAATAGACCCTGTTACTTGTGGGTCCCTAGGTGACACGAATGGTTCATTATAGCCTACTGTGTCTCAACAGCCACATCACTAAACTGAAAAAAATATATATATTTCAAAATGGGATACTATAAGCTGAGAAAGTTTGAGTCTGATTTGAAGGTTATTAACAGACAGGGCATTGTATATGCCCTGTAAACTTAACTGAGTAGATCAATGCAAACTTTTGTCCTTCAACCAAATTGTACTGGTGCATTTGTGTTTTAATACAGTACAATTGAAGGTTATAAAACAAAATAAAATAAAAAATCTAAAGAATGTCTGTGATCATTGCCCCCCCCACACGCACGCACGCACGCACGCACGCACGCACGCACGCACGCACGCACGCACGCACGCACGCACGCACGCACGCACACACGCACGCACACATGCGCGCACGCACACACACACACTCACTTCAAAGCAACTTCAAAGGACCACAGCAGTGCTTCCACAGGGTTTTAAAGTAGAATCAGACAACTTAAGTCGATCCAGATTATGTAATCAATATGTTACCCTGTCAATTCAATACGAGGCCCTTCAGCTGGTATGTCTCCTGTTCCTATAACATCACTATAGAGGCTTAAAGAAACACCCCGACTTCTCAGTATATTCTTTTCTTTCTTTCACGTACAAGTAAATGTGTTCTATCATGCGTAACAAATGAATGACTTAAATACATCTTGATTTTCAAGCATAACCCACACACCCAGAAAGGCCAAAATTACACCAAATTGTTATTGGAGGTAACAATTCCTGGAGTAGAGTATAGCGTTGTGGGTATTTTGTACTGTTCTGAGTGTTGGTTGGTGTTCCCAAAGATGGACACTTCATTAACAGGTTTTATTCAAGTACAACAGTGAATTGTGATTACCAATTTGGTTCCAATTCTTCACAGTTTGTGGTGGCTGTCATTTTGAGGTATGGCTTGAAAGCAAAAACCCCTTGTGATGGATTTACACTGAAGAGGAGAGTAGGGTTTGGGTAGGAAGTAAGTTATAATACTTCACCCATCCGTTACGTCTCTCTCTTCTTTCATCTATTTGTCCTCTCTGTTTTTATCCTTGAAGTGGCTGGCTGATGCTGCGTCTCTCCCCGTCTCTCTCTCCCCCCCAGTGCTTGCATATTCATTTCATGTTAAATTGATGGATTAAGTTATCCCTGGCTCAAAATCAATCCTGGCTGCTATTTCTTTCACGTTGAACAACAATGAGAGAGAGAGAGAGAGAGAGAGAGAGAGAGAGAGAGAGAGAGAGAGAGAGAGAGAGAGAGAGAGAGAGAGAGAGAGAGAGAGAGAGAAGAGAGAGGGGGGATGCACGGAGACACTGATAAGGCTTAGTCCCATTATATGTCATTTTAAACAAAGAGGCAAAGCGGCCAGTGGAGACTCTCTATCAGCTATTAAACAGAGACGTAGCATGCAGCCCAAGATTGATGATTAGCATTTTCTCCTGGTAGAATAAAGAAGCCGGCTTTCGGCTTGTGATAACCACGGAGTAAAAAAAGTAGTGCATCCCTTTTTTATTCTCTCCTTCTTTGTGTCTCTCCTTTCTTTTCTTTCATTCCATCTCTGTTCTCTCAATCCACACTAATTATTTCCTCCTCTTCATCGTGCTGCGCTCACTCTCATCCTCTTTTCTCCTTCTCTATCTCACCCCCTTCTCTCTTACCCCCCCCCCATCTCTCCTCTCCTTTTACAAGGCAAATAAATGCACAGGCCGGGTTGCTGTCCCTTTGTCTTGTGTCCTCGTGTAATCTGTTAAGAGTGGACAACATGGGAAATCCCTTATGTCACAGCCAGAGACGTGTAAGTCCTGGCCAGATACAAGGCAGAGTGACAGAGAATGAAAGAAGGGTAAGAGGGGGATTTAAGTAAGAGTTTGATAGGAGCTTGTAGAGTCATTGTTTTCTTTGCTGCTAGACCAATGTCAACCATTGTGCCAGGCCAGCTTGAACACCTTAAGGGCTTTAGAACAGCCAGTGTTGTAAAGTAACTAAGTGCGTACTCAAGTATGTACTCAAGTATTGTACTTAAGTACAATTTTGAGGTATTTTGTATGTACTTTCTTCAGTATTTACAATTTGCAATACTTTTACTTCTCACCCACTACATTTCAGAGGAAAATATTGCACTTTTACTACGCTACAATTATTTGAAAACTTTAGTTACGATTTACTTTGTAGATTTTGATTATTATTACAAAACATGCAAACCACTTCAGCCCTATATATACTTCAGCTATTTGAAAATAGCTGATCTACAAGCTCACAATGCGTCGAGAATTTTGAACTTGTGAAATGGGACATTCTGCACAACGAGTACTTACTTTTGGTACTTTAAAGGGCAAGACCACTTTGGTAGAGGTTTGGGTTGTGTAGTTACCTTGCCATGATGTAACTCCAAAGGTGGACAAGAAATCTCAAATAATTGCTCCATAGTTTAGAAATTGATAATCTAAAAAATGCTCCTCGTTGACTTACATTGTACGGTAAAACGGCTCTCAAAGGCTCTTACTTTTAGCATGTAAGCAACGCAAACAAAGTTGTTTCAGACAATATAGAACATCAAAAAACCCAGGACTGTTTTTTTTTTAATTCAAATGTCAACTTCCTGTTGAATTTGCTATTTTTATTGAGAAGAAAACCTGGATTGGATCCGTGGATCTGGATCTTCAAATGGAAAAACAAACAGTACTGGGTTTGGTGATGTTCTATTGCCTAAATCAACTTTGTTTGCATTACGTTGTTTACGTGCTAAAAGAGTGACTTTGAGAGCTGTTTTACCGTTCAAGTCAATGAGGGGCATATTTTGAATTATCAATTTCTAATCTGGAGCAATTATTTTTGATTTCTTGTCCACCTTTGCAGTTACATCATGGCAAGGTAACTACATAACCCAAACCTCTACCAAAGTGGTATTGCCCTTTAAGTATAATTTGATGCCTGGACTTGGACTTCTACTTGTAGCAGAGTGTAAGCTACATTGCAGTATTGATACTTTTACTTCTTCCACCACTGAGGGGGGTTAGCGCCGCACATAGTTTTGTGTTGTGAGCTTGTATATCTGCATTTTTTTAATAGCCTACCTACGTATATATGGATTATGTTAAAAATGATTGTAATGCTGCATTACTGTAACATATTTTGCTAGATTTCCGATTTTCAAGGTTCAAGGTTGGGCTTAATTGCTACATCTTGTATACAGGTACATAAGAGTAAACCTTTTAGGTTGGCTTCCTTCAGACAATGCAGCAGCATAGGTAATACTACTACTAATACTAATACTAATATGCACCACACTAGCACTGCTCACTGGTCAGTAGTATAGACAGGGGACACTGCCTACAATAAAGTATACTGCAGTGGTTCTCAAAGTGTGATCCATGGACCCCCAGGGGTACATCTGCTATTTTAGAATGTATTAATTTGTTTAATCTTGAAAGTATTGAAACATTTTTGCATTAATTTGACATTTTTAACACAAATCTTCTTTTCTGGGGGTCCCTGGCACAAAATCTTTTCAGATGGGGGTCCACGGCCAAATATGTAATTATCAATTTTGGGGTCCTTGGCAAAAAAAGTTAGAGAACCACTGGTATACTGTATCATGCACTCCCACAGGTAAACACTGTTATATACACCTACACTCATATGCAGACATTCATGCACACGCTCACTTGTGTACACATACTGTACACCCATAGAGAGTCCTGTTAACATCATGAACACACACACACACACACACACACACACACACACACACACACACACACACACACACACACACACACACACACACACACACACACACACACACACACACACACACACAAGCATAATAAAGTAAATAAACTTTTTGGCAGACAACGATGCTCATAAGCACATACAGCAACACTCACATACAGTACATACGCACGCATGCACGCACGCACGCACACACACACACACACACACACACACACACACACAGACACAGACACACACACACACACACACACACACACACACACACACACACACACACACACACACACACACACACACACACACACACACACACACACACACACACATTTAAACATCATGCAGAGAGAGACTGACACATGCACAAACAGATATGTGCATGGGTACACACATAGAGATACATGTAACAGTACACGTTCACACATATGGAGTTATGCACTGCACACTCATGTAGGCCTACACTCAGATGCAAACACACACACACACACACACACACACACACACACACACACACACACACACACACACACACACACACACACACACACACACACACACACACACACACACACACACACACACACACACACACACACACACACTTGTATAAATGTTTCTCACTCACTGCTTGCACTGCCTGCATGGGAAGTACATCACTAGAGCTCCTCTATCTGGTCACTGGCAGTATTACAACAAACTACCCGTGTCAGGTAAAACTATTGTCTATGTTAAATAACATTCCAAGTAAAATACTAACAAAAACAAACATAACATCAGCCATGATAAGAGAGTCACTCATCATATAAGTTTACTTGAGCATGGTCATTGTCAAGTAGGGTAACATATTAAGATACAATCATCAACTCTATCCTTGAGACATTAATTAACAGCCATGTTTCGTTCCCCCTGGGTCATATTCTATTGTGTTTGTTTGTTTATTATCCTGTAGCACTCAACTCATCATCACAAATCTCCCCACATCAGAAGAAATGTAATTCTGCGATTACATTGAACTACAACTACAAGTCATAATAGACCTCAGTTACACTAGAAAGACATCTGTCAATGCAATGCAATTATGAAGATATGTCATTTCCACATATGTCAGATAGTTCAGCACAATATTTGTTCAGTTGAGTTGAGATGAGCTCTCCAGTACACCACATTTTTGCCTGTTTCGGCCAATAACGGAGGGCTTGCCTCTTATCCATGAGATGGACACCACCTGGAAAAAGAAAATGAGGCAGACCCAAGGAGACATGTAGAGAAAGGAAAGAAAGAGCTCTGGTGGACCTGGGGCCAAGTGCAGCATTGGGCAGCAGACAGACAGCATTGGCGTTCGTTGGTGAAGATGTGCTATCCAGCACAAAGAGGATTAAGTAGGCTAAGTAAGTTGCCTCTTATGTCTGCCGATAGACAGTTTCATGGTGTTGTACTGTATGAAGCTCTTTCAGAAGTCATAATTATGTCTTTTCAAGAAAAGTCACACCCAGCACCACATCCCTTCTTGGCCAATTGGTGTGAAAAGTGAAACACTTCTCCTGCAACAAGGACACTATCCACAAATGTTTCATGCAAATCTGCAGGGGTGGAAAGTAACTAAGAACATTTACTCAAGTACTGTGCTTATAAGTAAAATTTTGAGGTATTTTCTATTTTACTGGGGTATTTTCAATTTTCAGTACTTTTACTTCTACTCGATCCACTACATCTCAGAGGCAAATATTATACTTTTACTCCACTACAATTATTGGAAAACTTTAACTTGCTAGTCACTTTGTAGATTTTGCATTATGAGCTTGTAGATAAAAACCTTGTGAAATGGGACATTCTGCATAATGAGTAGGCTACTTTCCACTTTTGGTACTTTAGTACATTTTGATGCCAATACTTTTGTACTTTTACTAAAGTAAATTTAGAATTCCTGAATTTTACTTGTAACAGTGTATTTCTTATATTTTATAAGATAAAATAATCACAAACAAAATATATATTTAAAGCAAGACGTGGTCTAATAACATTGTGGCCTCCTTCCCTGGGAATCTCAGTTGTCATATCGATGATGTCAGTCTACTTTGATGAGGTTATAGTTGGACGGTAGATGGAGAAACATGTTTGTGGATTGACTTCCATAGGGAATTCGTTGCAGATCAATGTTGTATGTTATCTAATTTTAATTTATTTCCAGTATTGCAAAGCCTTTACTGTATGTCAAAGTAGTTCAGTGGTCTTATGTCTTTCCTTAAATACTTGTCTTAGAATGCAGGAGTCTGAGTGCAACCGCTTGAACAACACATAACAGGAGTTTGTTCTTCAGAGACACCCTAGACAAGGAGAGGAAATGAGAGAAAGAGAGAGAGAGAGTGAGAGAGAGTCCCATTGCTTTGATACCTTTGTCATCACCACAGATGCTCAATTAGACTAAACAGCATCTGCCTTACAGAACAGGATGGATGGCGAGAGGAAGAGAGAGAGTGAGAAAGATGAGAGGGAGAGAGAGAGAGAGAACAGAACAGGCAGTGATGAAGAGAGAAATGAGAGAGTGAAAGAGACCCATTTGTTGCCTTGTTGACAGACACGGAGACAGGGAAGGGCACTTCCAAAAAACTTCCCAAGAACATTAGAGGGCAGAAATGTGGCGCGAGCCATCCATCCATCAGACCACAAATCCCTCCCCCCCCATAACCCTTCCTGCCCCACCCCCTTCCCTTACCACTTGTTCCTATCAAAGGGGACTCATTTTGTTTCTGTGTCCGCCTTTTTGATCTGGCTTGTCAAGCAAAGCATTTATTGTTGCCCCCGCACTCCCTTTTTACTCTCTATCGTTCTCTGTCCAGCTTGGTCTTGTTGACATTGGCTTCATGTGTTGACAAAGCATTCACGTTGACCCTTTAATGTGTGGTGTAATTGGGCCAAAGCTGCCTTTTGACAGGATGATTATGTTGCTGGTGTCTGTTAATTGAGGTGCTTGTCAGTGAGAGAGTTCAGCACTGACAATGATGGAGGGAGTGAAGGAGAAAAGTAATATAACTATGGAAGGAGGGAAAGATGAAACGAAGGAAGGGAAGAAGGAATGAAGTCACATGACATTATGGAGCTGATGAGGCATCATAACTCAATAGCCAACCGGGAGAGAACTCTGTGCTATTCCCCTTTAAGAAAACTCACCTTCTCACACACTTTACGTCTGATGTGAACCGCTGGAGTGGTTTGCCTTTTAGTGAGTATCGTTTAAGCCAAATCATATACATAATGGATTATTCCTCATAAATTATGAAACAGAACACCTGGTACACTGTGTGAATATTGGCTGTGTTCTTCTACACTTCACAGTGGAGAGACACTGGCCTGAAGATGCGGTGTTGCCAAGAAGTTCCGGTAGTCCACACAAGGTCCAGTTTTGCTTTGATTTTGCTAAATACATACCGGTAATCAATAGGGTTACCTGAGTTGAGTTATCTGAGTTATCTATAATCCCAATTCCAGGCTTTCTTAATTCGAAATTCCAGACCAATAATTGAAAACTATTTTTTTCTTTTTATGTGGCATTAACGAAAGAAAGCTATAAACACAATATATGTAATGGTAGATGGTTTACATTAAATGGGCAATTCTAAAGGCAAGAGCCACTAGTATGTGATTACAGATGGCTCTGTCTGTCTGTCTGTCTGTCTGTCTGTCTGTCTGTCTCTTGCGCGCACGCGCACGCGCACACGCACACACACACACACACACACACACACACACACACACACACACACACACACACACACACACACACACACACACACACACACACACAGGCCACTGGAGTCCATGGTGCCTTATCAGGGTTTTAGCACTGAGACAGATCGGTGGTTTCTGTCAACCAACACTCGGCCCCGATGATAGCATGCCAGAGTGTTTGTGTGAGTGTGTGCGTGCATGCATGTCTGCATGTATAACCACACTGGCAGACACACGCACACGCGCACGCACACACACACACACACACACACACACACACACACACACACACACACACACACACACACACACACACACACACACACACACACACACACACACACACACATGCAAATACAAGCGAGAGTGATAAAGAGAGGGTGATATTATAATGGTATGTGTGTGTTAGTGTGCTTGGGTGCGTGTGTGAGAAGACACTGTGCCCATGTGTGTGTGTGTGTGTGTGTGTGTGTGTGTGTGTGTGTGTGTGTGTGTTCATGTCTGTGCGTGTTTGTTTATGTGCATTCGTGCGTATGTGTGTGCGCGTGTCAACATGGTGCCAGCATGTGTGAGAGTGCGATGATAGCGTGCTACAGATAATCTGTTCCCTCTTCCTGCTCGCTGTCATCCAGTCACATTCCAAAGGCTTGACCTCCCGATTCATCCTCCAATACAACTGCTCTCTCTCTCTCTCTATCATTCTCTCTATTTTCTCCTCCTAAAGTTCTTCTCTCTCAGCACATTGACTTTTTTAATATGCTGTCAAGTGAGCGTGAATTAAAATGCTCACGTATCTCCCCTTGTATGTAAGTGTGTAAATATGGACAGAGGGAGTGAGGAGTGTGCAGGTCACTTCGATGTGCTTGCAGTGGTGTAAAGTAACTAATTACATTTACTTTTTTTTGTTAGTTTTGAGGTGTTTTTCTTTTACTTTACTGGAGTATTTCCAGTTTTCAGTACTTTTACTTCTACTCCACTACATCTCAGAGGCAAATATTGTACTTTTACTCCACTACACTTATTTGAAAACTTTAGTTACTACTTTGTAGATTTTGATTATTATAACAAAACATACATTAACCACTTAAGCCCTATATACATTTCGGCCATTTGAAAATAGCAGATCTACAAGCTCACAATGCGTCGCATCGCGACGCATTGTGAGCTTGTAGATCTGCTATTTTCAAAAGATTTGTATGCATTTTATACATTTGAAAACTTGTGAACATTCTACTTTTTGTACTTTAAGTACATTTTGTTACCAATACTTTTGTACTTTTACTCAGGTAAATGTTGAATTCCGGACTTTTACTTGTAACAAATAGTGGCAGTATTGATACTTTTACTTGAGTAACATTTGTAAGTACGTTTTCCACCACTGTGGGTCATAACTGAAGCTGACGACTCTTACCATTATGGATACATGGATAAGAGCGGCACTGCTACAGTATGAATGTAAATGTCCATTCTTTATGTTTCTATTTCCATGACAGGTCAGGAGAAGGACAGAGAAGAAGGATCAATAGAAAGATGAAAGTCACCTGAGAACAGAGGGAAGGGCGGAGAGAGAGAGAGAGGACGACGTGGTCAGTTAGAAGAAGGGAGGGGGAAAGAAGTGGGAAGGGGGTTGAGGGCACGCTGAGCAGGTGAAGGTTATGTGGAGAAGATCAAAGCCTGTTGAAAATCCTAATGCTTCTCAGAGAGCTCTCTCTCTCTCTCTCTCTCTCTCTCTCTCTCTCTCTTTCTCTCTCTCTCTCTCTCTCACTCACTCACTCGATGCTCAGTTCTCAATGTCAGATGCATTTCTTGGTCAGAGTTCATCTCTGTAATGTAACAGCTGCATTATTCATTACCATGAAACACGCATGGCATTCAGGTGAAAAAATATAAATCTTTTGCTCAGCTCCTGAAAGACTGATGTACTTAGATGCAAGGTCTCTGATCATACTGTAGCCCCACATCAAACTTGATCCTTCAAAAGAGGCCCACTCAACATAACTTATTGAATTCTTTACAGACAACCCACCCACTCACCCACCCACCAATAATCTCCCTGCCACTCCCCATGTGTGTAGCATCTGCGTTTTGCCCCGTTTAAAATTACAGTGGTACAGGTGTCCAGCCTGGCCAGCGGAGCTGACAGACAGGCATGCGAGAGGACAGCCAAGCACTTGTGTTCGCCACAAAGATCTCTCTTGTTTTACAACTGGGCTGTGCTGCCGAACATGTGGTTTTGGTTACTGAACCTGCCTCTCTGTCGGGAGCCCGCTGTCCTCTCGTCCTCTCTCTCCCTGAGCCACACGGCGGGACGGTGGAAGGAAAGGTGCTTTCCGTGAGGAGAAACAAAGTGGCTTCCTCTTTCAAAGAGCCACGGATGTTCATGGCTTGTGGGGGTGTTGTGTTCACTGTGAGATACCACGGCACCTGGAAGAGGGAGACGGGGGGGTTTGAGAGGATGAGAGAGAAGAAGGGAGAGAGAATCCCACTTAGATTGGATGCCAGCAGCAGGATGGAGACCTCTCTCAGATGTCAAACGTTCTGTTGTTTGTAACTGCAGTGTCATGTCATTCTTCGTGACAAATGGCTGCCTGTCTCCCAGCATGTCGTGAACATGTGTAAAGTTTTAACGGAGTAGTTCTCAACTGGATCAGGGCCCACTTGAAAATCTCAAAAAGCGCTGGGCTGCCGTGTTAAGAGGTCAGATGGGCGGGCCGTGTGCATTTTCAGAGCATGTTTATTTTAATGATCAATCAACCAATTGTGTTTCGGCTTTAATCAGTGAAACTAATGTAGTATACTTTAATTCATTGGCATCAACATTTTTTAAAGAAAGAATTGCATGATATATTTAAAAAAAAAAGTTTCTTATCTTATCATCAAAATCGTAGTGTTTTGTCAATTATTTGGGGGCCCACTTGCAATATCCTCATGGCCCACAGGTTTAGAATCGCTGCTTACTGCTTCGGCGGAAAGATATTTCACAAAGCTCAGTTTTGTGAGCTGATATGAACCTGTATGCTTTGTGTTATTGACCTTTTCCCTTGGCAGCACAACTTTGTTTACGTATGAAGCCAGCCCCATAGAGCAACAGTAAATTCATATCTTGATGTTGCCTGCAAAGAGAGAAAATGAAACAAAAGTATAACAGCCGGCCTTTTGTTGAATTGCTTGGGAGGGAGGTAAGCAAAGGTCCTTCGGTGATTGACATATCCAGAGAGTCCCCCCGTCAATCTAGCACACAATCCATTTCCTCCAGTCAATGTGTTCTCTTTGTGTGTTGAATATGTTTTGGAACACGCCGGCCATTGATTGACATGGGCGCAGGGGCTGGTAAAACATTACTGTGGTGTGCGTCTGTCAGTCTGCCTCAGATGTTTGGCCCGAGGGGCAGAGTGGTATAATACAACAACACACAGTCCTGGACACTCTTGTTCTCATTCTCCCTCTTTCACTCTTTTCTATTATCCTTTCAATATCTTATTCCCTTATTTTGACCTCTCACTATCTCTTGCCTTTACCCCTCTCTTTACATAGGCTACATACCTGTCTGTGCAGGAACACACCAACATCTCCACAGTCCAGTGACAACCTGACGAGATTAGAAGTAATTCTATTGACCAATTTAGACAATATTTTATATTTGTTGCCCATAGTGAAGACCTGCTCTAACATGCAGTTTTAAGCATGTTAGATGATGGCCTCCATATGCCAGCTCAGAGTTAGAATACATCGCAGCCCCTCATTTGTTGTTGTTACCTTGCTACTGTATAGAGCCAGCTTGTTTAAAGAAATATCCATTTTAAAAGTATATTGATGAATGTGCAAGTAACAAAATATTACCAAAACCAACATGAAGGCATTAAGCTTCATTGGATATTTAAGTTCTAGTCTTTTCATAGACCATATACTTGCAAATGTGTTGCACGCTGCCGATTCAGCCAATGTGCTCAGGGACAATGACTATGCTTTCTAGATAGTTTTGTTGTAATTATATACTCAATAAGCTTTGGAAGTCAAATATGTATTAATGTTATAACAAAATTCGATCATATGTTACATAAATCACTATTTCATAGCCTAGTCTCATATGACAGTGTGAATAGGTTTATTGTACCTACAGTTATAATGGTCTGTAAATGTGGGCTTCATTGAATACAAACAATTTGCCTCATTAGGTTTTGCCAGTATACCGTGACTCTTGATAAGAGTAAATACAATGTACAGCAACAATAGTGACATATTTATACTAGTTTATTGAAACTTCCTTTTTTCCCATAAAACTAAACAGTTTGGAGGCATGGTGGTGAACTGGTGCACCACCTTGCACCTTTCGATTTCTAAGCGGAAAAACCCTCCCCCATATATATATATATATATATATATATTTATATATATATGTGTGTGTGTGTGTGTGTGTGTGTGTGTGTGTGTGTGTGTGTGTGTGTGTGTGTGTGTGTTGCTGTATATATAAAATGCCTTGATAGTTGTGTTTTTCCAAAATGTCATAAGGATTGATTCAACACCAGCATTACAATTTTAATCAGTGGTGTAGAACCAGGTGTTCAAACGCATGCGGAACCCCTCCAGGCCATAAAGAAATTGGACAAGGCACCGGGAAATTGTGTCTCCTCCCGAAACAAGTGTTTTGTGATTGTTTACCCCATGTCTTTAAATTGCATTTCTTCCTTTTTAATTTCAGCACCTCGACCAGGAGATTGAGAGAGGGTGAGGGACAGGGAGAGAGAGAGAGAGAGAGAGAGAGAGAGAGAGAGAGAGAGAGAGAGAGAGAGAGAGAGAGAGAGAGAGAGAGAGAGAGAGAGAGAGAGGAGGAGGAGGAAGTGGAGAGATTGGGAAACCTTTCCGTCCGTTTTTCTTTTTTCCTGTCCCTCCTCCCTCCCTAGTATTAACCCTGTCTGATGTGATTCCTGCCAAATGCAAATGTCATGACCTGATATGGTCAGCCCATAGGGCACATTCACTACATGCTCCACAACCAAATTAAAATATGAAGTTGATCGGTGTGTATGTGAGTGTTTGTGTGTGTGTGTGTGTGTGTGTGTGTGTGTGTGTGTGTGTGTGTGTGTGTGTGTGTGTGTGTGTGTGTGGGTGCATGCGCGTGCGTATGTGTAGGTGCCCATGTATTGTACGCATGTATACATTTTGCATGCATATATGAGTCCGTGTGCGGATGTGTGTGTGTGTGTGTGTGTGTGTGTGTGTGTGTGTGTGTGTGTGTGTGTGTGTGTGTGTGTGTGTGTGTGTGTGTGTGTGTGTATGTGTGTGTATGTGCACGTGTGTGTGTGTGTGTGTGTGTGTGTGTGTGTGTGTGTGTGTGTGTGTGTGTGTGTGTGTGTGTGTGTGTGTGTGTGTGTGTGTGTTTGTGTGCTTGCATGCACCCACCCAGGCATGTGTGCCTGGCTGATCTTGACATACTTGCAATTATAAAGACGGTAAGTGTGAACACGATTGCTGTGCGGACGAAGAGAAATCAAGTGTGAGAAACAAAGTACAGCCTCCAAACTACAGTGGCTGAGCTGGTATTACACGCTCCAGTAACTATATGAACATGTGATCCAATCTATAGGCTCATGAAACAAAGACTCTGAAAACTGCTGTGGTCGCACAATGGCGTTAATAAGCAATGCAGGAAATCACAATGGTGTAAATGAACTGCTCATTTTACTCTCTCCACATTCCATTAAAAATAATTGTTCTCCTGCAAAGTAAAATAAATAAATAAATATCAGTCTGCACTAAACCAGTGGTTCCCAAACTGAGGGCCGGGACCTCCAGGGGGGTACCCAAATTATTTTGGGGGGTCCCCAGATGATTAGCTTAATGTGCAACATTGTTTCTTCACTCAACAGTAAACAAACTAACATACAGCAAGTGTTTACAGGGTATCTGCACATTTCTAAAGTTACAATTGAATGACTTTTAAGACCTTTTTAGTACCAAATTGGCCAAATTGTCAAATATTACGTAAGACATTGTGACAATAGCCGATCTACAAGCTGATCTACAAGTGATGCAACGTGTTGTGAGCTTGTAGATCGACTATTTTCAAATAACCAAAGTTTAAATAGGGCTGACATGTTTTGTAATAATAATCAAAATCTACAACGTAACTTGTAACTAACGTTTTCAAATAATTGGAGGGGAGTAAAAAGAACAATATTTGTCTCTGAGATATAGTGGAGTAGAAGTAAAAGTATAGAAAATTAGTAGTACTCCAATAAAGTAAAAATCACACCCAGTGTGAAGTGAGCGGTGTTATTTAGCAACAACAGTGGTCATCACAGTGATGGAAGCTCATTTTAAAAAAAAGTAATGTTTTTGAAGTGCGTGGTGATATTTATAGATTATTAATTTCATCATGCGTCTCGCTAGCCAATCACAGTACTGAGCAAAGGGTGTGAATAGAGTCAGCCAATCACAGTACAGCGAAAGACACATTTTCACGATGGCCCCAAACCCACTTATAGGAGCGGCTACACCGCTCAAAAAGTACCTCAAAATTGTACTTAAGTACAGTACTTGAGTAAATCTACCTAGTTACTTTCCACCACTGCCGGAGGGAGTGGGAAATCGGTTGGATCAGCAGATCTCCCAAAAATATGGATAAAGTCACAAATCCCCATATATGGAGTAGCCTGATGCCATCAATTTGACGCCATTGTACTAACATTATAAACTGGCCTGTACTCCATACTGTATTTGGTCATATCTCACACAGAACTCCATATACAGTATGGTCATAAAAGGGACACAGACAAATCTCTAAATTGTTTTTGAAAGAGAGAAAACAGCTGCAGCTATACTGCAGCTACAATGTGTGTGTGTGTGTGTGTGTGTGTGTGTGTGTGTGTGTGTGTGTGTGTGTGTGTGTGTGTGTGTGTGTGTGTGTGTGTGTGTGTGTGTGTGTGTGTGTGTGCGTGCGTGCGTGCGTGCGTGCGTGCGTGCGTGCGTGTGTGTGAATGTGAGTGTTTTTGAGTGAGAGAGACGCAGACGTGACTACATTGCAATCGCTCACGTTGTGCCTCGTTTAAAACAATATTTAATAAAATATTAGGACTCATAGAATCACAAAATTGTGTGTGTGTTATCCAGTTTTGGCTGACTTGAAGGTAATTAAAATGCAACAATATTGACATGATAGTAACTATACTATATTTGTATTTAAGATATTGCATGTGTTCCCAAACAGCATCCCACTGTAGTGTTTGTTTTTAAACACTAGAGGGTAGAATGTGAACAGGTATAAAATGTGGTAATTGAACTCAAATATCACTAGATGGCAATAGAGGACACCTTAAAAACAAGTACACTGTAAATCTCTAAAAATGGCACCACAAATCAAAATCAGTCAAACCAATGAGGATAATACAGTACAGCTCTAAAGATGTCCCCTCCTAATATCACATAATAATAGTTAATATTGCCATAATTGGCTTTCATAGTTGACTTGAGATATACCTTTACTCAGTTTTACTTAAAAGTTAAAACACAAGATTAATCTGTTATCAACAGATGCCATTTTCTATTGTATGTTTACGGTCAAACTATAAATGTGGACTTCAACTTATCTG
This sequence comes from Gymnoscopelus microlampas, assembly GCF_963454915.1. NCBI lineage: Eukaryota > Metazoa > Chordata > Actinopteri > Myctophiformes > Myctophidae > Gymnoscopelus > Gymnoscopelus microlampas. Next base: position 31,466,675 of record NC_139940.1, on the reverse strand, counting down.
ATTGATCCACATTTTATCTCACACATGATATGAGTGTGGATAAATAAACCAAGCAGCCATGATATTTTGGGTCACCATAACCATAAATAACATTTCAATTTCAGTGAGCCATCTGGGTCCTTATGAGACATGGGACACTGTTCTTCTATAATTATATTTTCTTTGGCCTAATTTGAGACAGAAAATACGGTATCTCCGACATTGCTTTTTATTCTACAAAAGAAAGACTGCTCCACCAGTCTGTCCAATTGAGACAGAGAGACAGAGGGTGAAAAATAGATGTTTTTAATCATTAGTATTAGTCATTTTACAGCTCTGTATTTGACTGAATAGTCCAACTGAACTATGAGTCTGTAATTACCACACACACACACACACACACACACACACACACACACACACACACACACACACACACACACACACACACACACACACACACAGACAGACAGACAGACAGACAGACAGACAGACAGACAGACAGACAGACAGACAGACAGACAGACAGACAGACAGACAGACAGACACACACACACACACACACACACACAATTACTTACTTCTTACTTTCTTATGGTAGTCCTCGTATCTGATGATGACTTCTACTTCTTTTGGTGAGTTTTGAAGTGACAGTGGAGTCCTATGCCAGGGCCACATGGTCTATTGCAGTGAGGGGGCATAAATTATGAAGTCAGTGTTAGTACACACTTATTTTCCCCTGACTCCCTCTAAACAGTCATGATGATTTGCATAGCTTCATGATCACTGTTAACCCTATAGAATATTGATCAGCAGCACATAGATTCATACTCCCAACCAACCCACAGGTGGAGCTGAGCAATAAAACAGGGATTTAATGAGCTGGTGCCATGTTTTTGCACTTTTTCTGTTTTTCATGTGTCTATGAGGTTGATAGAACTTCATTAAAGGGCAAGACCACTTTGGTAGAGGTTTGGGTTGTGTAGTTACCTGGCCATGATGTAACTCCAAAGGTGGGCAAGAAATCAAAAATAATTGCGCCATTGATTAGAAATTGATAATTCAAAATATGCTCCTCATTGACTTACATTGTACGGTAAAACAGCTCTCAAAGTCACTCTTTTAG
>NC_139940.1:31340570-31460570 GCF_963454915.1 Gymnoscopelus microlampas | reverse complement strand
TTTTGTCCCAAATACTAATTTTTATGTCTTCTGGATAACGGGACACTGTTAGTCTCGAGCCCTGGTGGCGAGTCTCCCCGGGGAAATATGGATTATTTTGATTTACACGCTAATTTCAGTTTTGACTTTTAGGTGAATTGTAGATAAACACTTGAAGAGTTTAACTCCACCCCAACCATTCCCCCACTAGACTATCATTTGTCAGTGGAGTCACCTAACCCCCAGGAAACAAAGTTGACAGGATTACATGGTGTCAAAAACTGCTAAATGTTCATTGAAATAAACCATATTCACGAATAAGCACCATAAAATGTAGGAAAGTATATCTGATATAATAGGTTCATAATTAAGCCTAACTTTTTAACTCGGAAAAACTGCAAGTTAACACACAACTCACTCAACTCAAATCACATAAGCAAAATGAAAAAGATCTGCTCCAGCAGTAACAACGTCATGGAAACAGAAACGTGTGTGTGTGTGTGTGTGTGTGTGTGTGTGTGTGTGTGTGTGTGTGTGTGTGTGTGTGTGTGTGTGTGTGTGTGTGTGTGTGTGTGTGTGTGTGTGTGTGTGTGTGTGTGTGTGTGTGTGTGTGTGTGTGATCAGCTGAGAGAGGTTGTGTCCTATACAGTCTTGTTAGGCAAATATTAGCAAAATTGATTACAAGACGTTGCTTGCCGAAAATGTCAGATCTACATAATTGCGATGCGTTGTGAGCCTCAGCTTGTAGATCCTCTATTTTTGGCAAGCAACACCGGTGTACGGCAGAGTATAAATTATTAAGAATTGCGTTAATTGCACCGACAGGGGACAGTCTCATTAGACTGGCTTAGCCTCGTTCCCAGACCCTTTTTTCATCTCCGGGGAGAAACTGGCTATTTTGGAAAACACCTGTGGTAGCAACTTTAATAGCAATACTAAAAGGAGGTCGAAAGAGAAGGAACTATCACAGTGTGTAAATTGTGTAATTCACAACACATGGTTTTCACATCATACAAATTCAGTTTTGCCAAAAAATTGCTATATTCAAACAAGCAACACCATGACATGACACGTAAACTATTTAAGTGGAGCAGAAGAAGAGAGCTCGAAGCGCTGTGAGTGGATGGGGGCGCAGCTGTGTGTGTGTGTATGACTGTGTGTGTTGTGTGTGTGTGTGTGTGTGTGAGAGGGATGATGTTGTGATGATAAACACCCGTAATAAAACTTAAACTTTGATGCTTGCAAGTCCTAGCCCATTTTTTACATTATTTACAGTAACATCACATTATGTTTTCTAGTCGAACGCCACAGCTACACTCCCCGTGCAGACCTGTACAAATGTATGCTTCATTTTGGCTTTTAAGACCGTGATAAACCCAAGTTGAATATTCTTCACTGAATTCGGTTAAATCCCACTACACTGTATTTCTATTCTAAGTGACATCCGTGCACTTATGCGTTGTGTCTGAATGAATTTTTTAGCAATTGCATAATAGGAAAGGAAATGCATTCCGGAATCATGCTCTATATCAGTGGTTCTCAACCTGTGAGCCAGAGGCCCTGGCCACGAGTTGTATTTAAACGAGGCTTTATTTTACTTTACTTTATTATGGATCCCCATTAGCACTTGCCTAAGCATGGCTATTCTTCCTGGGGTCCGTCACACCAAAATACACATCATACATAACATGCTACAGATACAATACACAGACAATGTTTCACCTACGAAAGTTAAGAAATTCATTTCAGAAATGTCATGATAAAAAGGAGAAAAGGGTTACCAATACCTCTTACAGTTTTGCAACAAATCATACATTTCATTTTTTCTTAATTTCTTTAAATTGTCTTCCTTTCTTTCCCTCCGTTTCTTTAACATACCAATATTAAATTAACTAAAGTAATAATAATATAAAATAAACAAGTCAATAAAATTATATAATTATGGTTAAACACAAATCAGTCAAGTTCATGAAATATTGGAAGATAGATAGTGTTTTACCATAATTTTGAATCCTTCTTTTGTATTGGCTTGAATAATATAACCTGGCAATGAATTCCACCTTTATAATAGCTCTGTACATAACAGTTTTCTGTATAACAGATGTTTTCACGTTGGGAAAATTAAACCTTCCAAGTTCCTTCTATTGCATGTCTTGTTTGATATTCATGATGAGCATGATGTTTTAATAACCTTTTATATAATATCTTTGGTGACTGTGTGACTTTTATGTTTCTGATGAAATGTAATGAAAAATAATTGGACGTTTGACTAACAGTCAACCATCTCAGACTGTCATGCATGTCTTTTTCATTTGTTCTTTAGGAACAATTTAACGCAACGTTAAACGTTAAAGGATTATCTTAAAACACTTTCAGACTAGCGGGTGGAAGTTTCCTACCCTGAGTAACCCCCACAAAGTCCTAGCCCATTTTCCAATTATTTACAGTAACATCACGGTTTCTAGATGAAAGCTACTTCCTAAGCAGACGTACAAATGCATGCTTTGTTTTTCTATTTGCTTTTAAGATCATGACAAACCAAAGTGAAGGAATATTCTACACTGAATTCTCTCAAATCCCACTATGCAATTGTAAAAAACAAAAAAACGAACCCTGTATTGTTATTCAAAGTGACATCTATGGACTTGGGTTTGAATGCATTTTTTACCAATGGCATAATGGAGAGGTCCTCAGCCACAACCACTTTAAGCGGAGAAGGAAACGCATTCCAGAATTGTGCTCTATATTGCCTCTGTATTGTTTTTAAAGTGGCTATATTTGGTGAAAATAAACAAATAAGTTGAATGCTAGGATGATCATATTTACACAAAGTAAGGAAAAGTGCAAGTGTTTAGCCTAAGTGTTTTCTTGGCACACTATTTACTTGACCGCCTACTCTGTTGTTGGGTGACGAGGGTTCATGACTTTTACTCAGATTTTGCACATTTTGGGGGCGAGTTTTCTTCTTTTTGTATTGCTTTTGTCCATTGCTGCTTATAGGACAATAAAACAACTCAACTGTGTCAGCATTGTTGACTGCACTTTGTTTCAACCTTTTCAACTATTGGCTCTTTTTCAGATAGCGTTTATGACTGTCACACTATTCCCCATTCGTCTCCTCATGGCGGCATTCATGATGCTGCTGGCTTGGCCCTTCGCATTCCTGGCCTCAATGGGGCGCTCCGAGACTGTCATCGAACCCCAGTGTCTTTGGAGGAGGTGAGTGCAAAACCCTGCAATCTTATGATGTACAGTAGTATACATGGGTGAGGTGCACAACATGAATGGGATGTGATATAAAAGGATAATATAATATAATACTAGTCCATACACAGGGATGTACGCGCTGAAAGTATTTGCAGACTTTGGGCTACACACAGTAGCCTATATGCTTACTTCAACTGAGAGAGAGCAAGCGGTCAGCAGGAGATCAGCTTGGGATGGGCACATTATCAAATGAAATAAATCTTTTTTTTGAGGCAGGTGGTCGTGGACCCCCAGCGAATGCTTCACGGGGGTCCCCACTGCGCTAAGCTGTTTGTGCTACGACGACAGCCATAGTGCTGACAGTTAAAAAAATACACACATACACACGGTGGAGAGAGACATTTTTTGTCCCCGTCATCTCTCAGCTTGAACATACTTTAAATAATGTCCTTTCTGACACGTGGTGAGATCGCACAGCTCTGCTCCGTTGTATCAATGACGGAGTAAACAATCTACACACTAATGCTTTTAGCAGCAAGAGCTGGCAGCCCGTATAGCCCATAACTCTATGGTACTATAGCCCTCAAGTCTGCCCACTGGTTGGGAGCAACACACACACACGGGATGTGCGCACTCAAAATATTTGCAGACTTTTAGTTATGTGTGGGCAAGGCGTGTGTTCCTATGAGTCGATGTCTGCCGACGTTACAACACACACATATGGGGCAGCTGGGGTAATGTCTGCATTCCGACATCTCACTACTCCGACTAGTGGCTTCCGCGTGCGGTTAGGGTTAGGTATAGGGTTAGTTAACGTCGGAAAGGCGACATGTCGGAAAGGCGACATGTAACCGGGGCAGCTCCTCACGTTGTGATTCACAGAGAGAAGTTTTTGTCCGCAGCCGTGAGGCAGGCATGGAGGCAGGTGTGAATCTGCGTGCTAGTGGCTGGTATGAAGATGATATCAAAAGCGCCCTCCCGCTCATAAAAGGCAGTGGCCCTCATTTATCAACGCGGCGCAGACCAAATAATGGGCGTACGGCGAGATCACCGCAACTTTCGGCATTTATCAATATATCCTGACGTTGGATTCATCCTACCGTACGCTGAGATCTCACGTCTGGTCGAGACCAGTTGTTGACGTTGGCTGCGCCCGTTTATTCCATTGTAGACCTGCGGAGCAGCATTGTCTGACTGTCTGACAGGCATCTGGACACATAATCCACTCCAAAATGTGTATATCTACAGTACACTAATAAATAATCGCTGTGAAAATATATCATTTTATAAACTAATTTAAACAAACTGCTTTAACAGTCATTCGGTTAAGCTTGCAGATCTGGCTGCATTGGCTATTTGAAAATAGCAGATCTACAAGCTCACAACAGCGCGTTGTGAGCTTGTAGATCTGCTATTTTCAAAATATACAAGCGCTTCTGCGAGAGAATCTTCGGGAGTCCCGACCATCTTTTCATGGACAGTGAGGTCTACAAACCTACACTAGCTTGTCCTATGTTATGGAGTTATGTCATAGAGAGTTATGTAGGCTACACAACCTGGCTGGGTTAAGGATATAAACCCGACGCTCCAATATTAACGTGGCGGCACGGCATCACTGCATTCCGCCCGAGTCTCATGACTGCTTTATTTAGTGTAACTCTAATGGTCAATGGCCGTGTGCAAGTTCAGATCAATTGCTCAAGCTACTGAGGTGAACCCTGCTGAACAGACAGGTTTTCTTTTGATGACAGAATTCCTTGATGACAGAGGTTTCCTTAATTATAGTAGAATTGTGTGTGTGTGTGTGTGTGTGTGTGTGTGTGTGTGTGTGTGTGTGTGTGTGTGTGTGTGTGTGTGTGTGTGTGTGTGTGTGTGTGTGTGTGTGTGTGTGTGTGTGTGTGTGTGTGTGTGTGTGTGTGTGTGTGTGTGTGTGTGTGTGTGTGTGTGTGTGTGTGTTACAGCACCAGAGTTTGAGGTGCAGACAGTTGTTTTCAGACAATTTAACATAGATAAATCTGCACAGCAATAATATTTGTTTTAACCAATCGCTGGTTTATGTCAAATGCTCTAAATTGGGGGGAAAAAAACAATTGTACTACACAAAGAAATGTTATCTTGGGTCTTAATAAGGTCAACAGCACCACAAATGCTTAAAATGATTTAAAAAATAATCTACAGATCAGGGATGCAAACATGTCACCTTTCTCCATGACTCCAGAGTACTAGCGGACAGCTTTCCCTCTTGTTGAGATCATAGATATAGAAACCTAGATACCTCATTGGCCTCTGCAGTTCATTGGAGCGACCTGTATCGGGGCCGCCATTAAGAGAAGGCAAGCTGCCACTCAAAGTGACTACTCGCCAATCATAGCACTCACAGTGCGTTGACTACTGGCCAATCACAGCGAGTCTTTTCCGGGACTTGTCAGAATCTAGCCTTCCGAGCCTTCTAATGCAGTGGTTTTCAACCAGCGGTCCGGGGACCACCAGTGGTCCTTGAGGGGGTTCCAGGTGGTCCCCAGCTAAATGATGGAGAGTTGATAACCAGATGGACCCTTATAGATATTTAATTCTTGAGTATAAAATGTTACACTCTCAAGAGTTAAATTATTGTTAAATATCTGCATTACTTACTTCTAACTAGCTGCTGCGCGGCTGCCTCTTAAAGGGTTAAGAGCTGGGTTACGTTAAAAGACCCGCCCCCACCTGCCTCTGATTGGCCTACCAAACGTCCCCTTCTGTGACGCACGCGGAAGCTTGCCTTCTCCAAAATGGCGCCCGAAATACAGACACCTCAGAGCCGGAAGAGGCGTCTACCTTTATATGTCAATGGTTGAGATGTCATCAGCACCACCTCATTGATAAAGAGTGAGTAAAATGTTAAATATGATGATATGAGTTCAAAGACTTGACAGGTGATGTTTGACTGGTTAATCCCTCTGTTATGTCCATGAAATAAATACATAGTGATGGGAAGTCGCTCCACAGTAATAATATAAATATACATACATAAAGTAAGGGGGTGGCCATAGCTTAGTGGGTAGAGCGAGGCTCTCTGGTAATCAGAAGGTCACTGGTTCACCCACCGGTTCGCCTAGTATACGTTTCTTAAGTGTCCCTGAGCAAGACACTTCTTCCCACCTGAGCGCTCATCATGACCATCTGAGCAGCCGTCAGCTGGGTGAAGCTGTAACTTAATTTCCTCCTCGGAATTAAGAAAGGGATACCTTTTTTATGGTAGAGACTAGAGAGATGTCTCTATCATATTCCCCAAGTTTTAACGTCCCCTGCCTGAATGCTACAACAGGGTCTGTTGCAAAGATTTAGAGTCATAATTAATAACAGTATCAATGATGTATGACAACATGTAGGCAAGGTTTCAGTCTCATAAGAGCCCCATTGACTTCCATTATATAATTAAAGTTAAATATTTTAAAACATGTGAAAACTTTTTTTGTGGAGGTACTTCTGTGGCCTACTGGCAGTGTGCACAAGAATGTGTTGCTCATCAGTCCAGCAGTTTGTGAGATTAGCGCTGGACACAAACACGCACAGACCGACCCTCTTACAGATGGCTAGACTCCTGCAGAGCCATGCCTTTACAGTTAATTAATGAATTAATTAAAGAATCAAAGTGTTTCTGAGAATCAATAGTTACATAACATCACCTCTTTCCCCAGTTCGAAATCCCTCTAGAGGTTCTGCAGTTCATATGTAAGGCATGCACTTCTTGATCCTTCATTCCGCCCTCAGACTTGTTGTAGGCGTAATGATCTGTTCAAGAAAATCCCACATCAGCTAGAAGTATAATCCACTTGTTGAATGCTCATCAAAAAAGGCTAGAATTACCATCTGAGAGGTTAATAAGCAAGTGGGTGACTAAGTCTTTTTATAGGAGACTGTGGTGGTGATGATGTATGATCTTAAAGTCATTTGGAGGGAGATCATCTTATAACAAGCGGAGAATGTAGACAGAATTGGTGATTTGAGAGAACTTTTTTTTTTTGTATGTACCCTTTCTCCCCAGGCAGAGAGGGTCTTCACACCTCTAGACCACCTGGAGACCGTCATTGTTCAAGTTAATGGGATCATTTGCATTTCACTGTGAACTCGGAACCTGGCAAAGAGATTTCCCCCCTCTAAACCCATAAACCTATAACCTCTAAATGTTGTATTTCGTCTGATCAATGTGAGCTGCAAATAGCCCAGCCTGCATGCGTGCGTATTTGGCTCAAAACGAAGTCGGACACTAGCTACCCGACGCTTGAATCATGACATTTGATTGCCTTTCAATAAAACCATATTTGATAGACATCATCACCAACATGTTACTGATTATAGAGAATGTGAAATTATTGTAATCTGTTCATTATTCCCTGCCCAATGGATGAATGAAATTTATAGTGTGTGGTTCGAACGAATGGCATGCATAGCGCAGCACAAATCTTTGTGTTTGAATAGACTAGCGTCTTATGTAAACCCAATTGACACTCTCACTTCTGCTGATTATAGGAAAATTAGAATCACAGAGATTCGTTGAGAAATAGAAGTGAGGGAAACCTTTCAATATTGTGCAGAATGTGCACCCGGCCGACTCCCGACATTTCGCTCACATCTCTCTCTCGCTCTCGCTCTCTCTCTCTCTCTTTATCTTTCTCTCACACACAACACATGCAGTAAATTCCTCAGTGTTCATGACTCCAAGTAATAGTCTGTGACGTATGCGGAAGTGCCTTTTAGACCTGTGTGGTGGTGCGTCACATACTTAACCTATGGTTTATGAACCATGTAGCTCTCATTACAGTAATCAGCTGTTTCATACAGGCTCTTCAATGAGACGCATCTGGGCACATGGAGAGTCTGTCTCTGGCTTCAGACAGCAGGCATAAATAAATGTAACTTTGAAAAGTGAATCTGTGTAACTTGAGTAAATATTGTTTACTCTGCTCAGTGAATCATTTTTAGGCTTTAATCATTCATATAGGATATCCAACTTTCGTATCGTGATTGTATTGTGAAACAGCATTGGAAGGCGGAACGTTTAGAAGAATTACATTGAAAAGTGGGCGGGTCATAACAAACATAATTGGATGCTAGCCACTAGTCTACTACTGTAGCTAGCTACTCACCTCCCTCAACCTACCTTCACTTCGACAAGAGACAATTCGACACGTATATTGGCCAGGCAGGCCGGAGAGGCAGGCCGGGAAAACTAACCACTGACCTTTCGATTCCCAGATGGCCTCTCTGGCCGACTCATTTTAAAATAAATGAAAATTTCAGCATATCTCTTAGTCTCACATTGATCTTGTGAAGTAGTTTTATTGCTATTGAATTTCTAAACATCGCTGTATATCCATTTAGAAATGAGCCTACTGCCCACTGCCTTATGTTGCCCTCTCTTCCACACATAGCAGCTGTAGACACACACATACATTGAGAGAGAGACAAAGAGTTGAGCAGAGAGCGAGGAGAGGGAGAGGCACAGTGTGCATAATCTGATCTGATATCAAAACAGTCGATAGTCAATTTGTCAGAAAGAGGGAGAGACACACACAAACACAGAGATGCTGTTGTTCACTTCAAGCCCCCGTCCGATTAAGTGCTACTACACACTGCAATATTTTTGGTCCGATTATGCTGCCGGGGACCTTTTTTAGTGCTCTACGACAAAACCCACCAATCTGACGCTAGATCGGGCTTCGCTCGCCGAGGTTTTGCTCGCTGTGTGTGAATGGCTCTGTGAGACGAACCGTCCGCGATAAAGTTCTCGGCGATGCCTTCCCGAGCGTTTCTAGATATCTAGCACGTTTGATTTAGCTCTGTCGTTGACTGGACATCATACAGTATGAATGGTGTTACGATCACTCTGCTAGGAGAACCGTGCTACAGCCAATGAGAGTACAGTACCAGCCAGCCAGGTGGCTAGCGGAGGGTCGCTGGACATGACTGCGGCTCCTGCCCCCAACAAAGAAAAAGAGAGCCGGCTTTCCAACACACAATCAAGTCCATTCAATTGCTTTTCCAGAGAGAGGGAGAGTGGATAGCCTACAGTACATCAGTGCAGCATTTCATTCATTATTTTCCGTTGTAGCCTACTCACGGCCCTTTCGGAAGCATTTTTTCCGCGTTTTGCTCAAAAATAAGAGCCTGGACCAGGCTGTTGACATTCCTGGCATAGGAAGTGGGAGTCAACCTTTCATTTCCCCAACCAAACAGAGTGCAGTGGGCGTCGCTCCAAATGTTGTGATGTCAGGGCTCTCAATGCTGCACATTGGGGAAGGAGGCGGGGCGGGGACGGGCGCACAGATCGGTGAACCAATGGGAGCCCACGGATGTTTTCTCTGGAGATTTTTGAATCCGCCCCTCTAGACCAGATATCAGACGCGCTAGGGCAGCCTACAGTCCAGGTGACGGTCCAAGTTCATGTTCAATGCCATTGCTGTTGCAAATTCCAAGCCATATTGTAGTAGAGGCTAATCCACAATAAAATTATCGTCCCGTGGTGATTTATCACAGAGTGTTCTTTAGTCTTTTGAGTTGAACTAATATTGTGGCTTTTACAACAATCGAAAACTAAAGCCACAGTTCTTGATCAGGGGGCAGGGGCTGTAGTCTCGTGTGTCGCTTTGTTTAGGCTACAATTAATCGCGGTGATCCAAGACGTTGCATCAATCACTCATATTTATTTCGCAGCGTCACATAATCAACCATAAGCACAGTCAGCTGCTGTCAGTCAATGACAGCAGATGCGGTGACCGCAAAACAATCAAATGTCCAAATAGGCTATATTTCATGATATAGGCCTAGGACAGAGAGAGAGAAGGAGCATTTCTGCTGTATTATTATTTTTCTCTTTATTACTGCACTTGATACACACACACGAGAGAGAGACAGAGAGACAGAGACAGAGCGAGCGAAAGAGAGACTCTGCTCCGCTGTAGGCTACCCAGTAGGGGAAATAATGTTCTCCTTTGATTGAATGTACATATCTATGCAGGGCTCTACTCTCGGCGATGAGTCCTGTGGCTGTGAAATATCTTGCAGTGTGTGATCCCTTGTCGGCGATCAGTCGTATATTATGAAAGTCGATTTCAAAAAGAGACTTGTGTAGTGTGAAATACATAACAATCTGATGACTCCCCGACCACTTCAAAAGTTGTACAGTGTGTAGCTGCCTTAACCAACATACATTTATGACCACACACCATGCATAATATGATGTGTGCACGGTGCAGTTGCAACAAGTTTACATTAGTCAAAGTTGTAATTGTGTATATGAATGACTTGCACCCATGCATGCATGGGACACAGTCATAGATAGATAGAAACAGTGCATCTTCTACTTTTATTTTTGGCCAACTGCCGAACCCTTGTCTAAATACAGTTTAGAGTTTAGACGGACCCAAGCTGTAGAGTTGACTGGCTGTTACTCTCACATACAGCTTCATATTCCCACCGTGTATTCGCTCTCTCACTGACTTTACCGCATACATTTCCCTTTTGAAATACAAGCACGTAGTGACTACATTCTGCCTCTCTCCCTTTCACACAGACAAACACAAAATCTTTGTGATTGAGAATGTAAGATACAGTTCACGTCAGGGCTATATCTTGAGGGGTGATATTGTACATTTCTGCTATTATCTTTTATTTGATTTACTCTTTTACTTTGACTTCATGTTATTATGTTATTAAAATAAGATAGCAAAATAAACAGAGGCAGTGCAGTGGTCTGTTACACTGAACAGCAGTGTGCTATCAGGAAATAACTAGACTGGGATCAATTTGCTTGCATATCCGGTCTAGATCGACACAGAAAAAGCCTGTGTGTATGCATGTACTGTATGTGTGTATGTGTGGAAATTACCTGATACAATCGTAATCGAGCTGTGTGATGATTAGTGGCTTGATATGTTGCTTCTAATGCATATATTGTACACTTGAATGTGAGGCCTGTCAGAATTATTACCTAATCACCTGATCGCAATTATCCTACTATAATTTCACAAAGCTATGTAGTGGTGGTGAGGTGGTGTTGAAAAAATGTCATATATTTCCAAACATAAAAAAAAAAAGCGGAAACAGAAGATCTATACACTCGCGTCATTGTGACACGTTGTGAGCTTGTAGATCGGCTATTTCAACTATTACATTTTGGGGGGAGGGGGATATAAAGTATTAAATATGTCAGTCATTTATTTGTATATTTAAGTTATTTGTCATGTCAGCCTTGCGCAATTTTGGAACAGAAATTAAATTTGTATTCACATTATGTTCCAATGTTCAATGCCAAGAACACAATTCAATCATTAATCACAATTAATTGTGTGACAATAATCGTCAATTAAAATGTCATGATCGTGACGGCGCTAGTCGTGCAATGAGTATTGGATTGAAATATGATATATTAGGGGCTTCTAATGTACATATCGTAGACTTCAATGTAAGAGGTCTCGCTCATTCTCTCTCCATCTCTGTCACTGTTTCATCCCTAGATTGGTGGATGTGGCTCTAAAAACCATCATGCGGGTCATGTGGTTCGCTGGGGGCTTCCATTGGATTACGGTGAAAGGTCATAAGGCACTGCCTACAGAAGCACCCATCCTGACTCTGGCACCCCACTCGTCTTACTTTGATGCCATCCCAGTCACCATGACGATGGCCTCCATTGTAATGAAGGCCGAAAGCAAGGATATACCGCTTTGGGGAAGTAAGTAACTCACATTATTTGGGCATATTACTTAATTTGTAATGGTGATTCAGAACTACGTGTGTGTGTGTGTGTGTGTGTGTGTGTGTGTGTGTGTGTGTGTGTGTGTGTGTGTGTGTGTGTGTGTGTGTGTGTGTGTGTGTGTGTGTGTGTGTGTGTGTGTGTGTGTGTGTGTGTGTGTGTGTGTGTGTGTGTGTGTGTGTGTGTGTGTGTGTAAGAAAGAAAAGCAAGTGCGCTTCCTCTGGATGCCTTTTTAGTTTAGGCAGTGGGTGCTCAGTTATACATATGACTTAAATCAAATGCCACTGAAGTGGAAAAAGTGGCACTCCAAAATAAAGGATGCAAGACTGGCTCAGATACAATTCTCATCAATAAATGAGAATTGTATCATTCATCATTCAGTCTTGAATCCTTTATTTTGGCGTGTAGCTTTTTCCACTTCGGTGGTATTTGATTTAAAATAAAATAAATAGTTGTGGTTCTACACCGTGAAAACCGTCACCGTACATAAACCCTAAGATATTTGTAATGGCTATTTGTAACATTTCCAATGCCCATCAAGTCCAATTTCTTGACCTTCACCATTACTTTACACAGGAAAGGGAGTGATCCTACGCAGATACAAACTAAGAATATCCAATCGAAATTCCCTTAGTTGTTAAACACTGCACCTAAACAGCAAAAGGAAAGTACCAGTGAACCTTTGTAGCTTCTCTCTTGGTTTCTTGTTGCTCAGTTTCTTGTCTGTCCGTCTCTGTTTGGTTTCTGCTAAGAACAGTGTGTGCTTCCCCTATGCCTGTGCCCACACTAATTACTGCTCCCTATATATACCTGCACGGAACTTTTTTCTTAATCCCGCTCCAGCTCGCTTCCGTTGGATTTTTGACTGTGTCCGCAATGATTTCATTTCTGACCGCTGCACCCATCCGCAACAAAAGAATGAAGTGCCATCTAGTCCCGCATAGTACCGCAATATTAACGTCCAGTCCCAAGCCTGCAATGTTTCCATTGAGATCCAAAAACATTACAAAACAGAATGTGAGAGTGAGTGAGTGTGCGCGAGAGAGGGTTGTTTATTATTTATTTGAGACTCTGCGACACAGTAGGCTTTGCTGGACTGCTTGACAGTAGGTTATTAAATAGATTATGCACATAAGGTTTTGAAATTACGTTCTCCTCTGAATGTAGCCGTAAGATTTATATCATGCTAAAGTAAAGCATGACCACACATGCTCCAGGTGCTCTGTATCTGGTTTACTGCGGGACGGTACGTGATTTTGCGGGGCCCGCAGGTATTATTTTGACCGCCTGTTCTTGACCGCAGGTATTTAAATACTGCCCGCGCCCGCAAGATTTGCGTTGGGACCCGCAGGTCCTGTGGGATCCCTAATGCAGGGCTCTACTGTATTGTATATCTAATGCCCGCCACCAAGTGTCTAGGCATAACCAAAATAACGTGCCAATAACAAAACATGAATTAACATCTCCTACAATACTGTATGTCACAGCAATATTTAGTGTTTCTTAGACATCTAAAGTCTTGAATATCATTGCATTCTATATTGTGTTGTATGTATGTTTTATCAGTCAGTTGCCATGATTAGCATTTAGCAATGCATTTCATGAAATGCCAATGTCATTTTGTGCGGTTAGAAGTGATCAGGATGTCCCTCTAGTTTCTTCCTCTCACAGCTTGTTACCCCATGCACGCAAATTCTCTCTTCTCATTCTGGCATATCATCTTGCTGTACGCTAACAAAGCGCTTTAAATCAATACTTGAGGCAGTAAGGTCTGCTGCTGGCCTCTAATTGCATCATGGCTGACAGAATCTATGTTCTTGTGGGCATTCGGTCCTCATTGGCTTACTAGGTTTGCCTTGTTCATTCCTCCCAAAAGGTGCTTTTGATATATTGCATGAATTTGTTTAACCCCACATGGTTTCTTGAAAATATTCCAATGTGACCTATAATTTGGAGCTGTGGTGTCAGGAGAATGTACTCCTCATATCCTATATTGAAATGGCCTAGTATAGCAAAATCCTGATTGTTAATTTAACTATAAATGTATCTATAAGTGTCTATCTTTACACACTCTGACGTAAACATCACTTGCCGTATACCAGGCCAACGTTTTCCACTTCTAACTGTGCTGAACATCACATTTGACTTTGTGTGGACTGTCTCTTTTTAATCAACTTAACACTGACTGCCAGCGGGAGGAAAGATCTCATTAGCTAGCAGAACCATCCAGTGAGCTAATTTTGACAACATCCATGCACCACCTGAGGCCAATTGAAAGATCTAGCCTACTTTTGGTCAATACACACAAGACCTGCAATGTACACACCCTATATACTATAGACCGGGGTCCCCCAGGGGTCTATACATTCCCTCCTTTTTCCCCTCAGTCTACACCAAATCGCTTTGCTGAAGCTTGTAGATCTGCTATTTTTGCTGAATGTTTGCCCCAGAATAGGGACACTGGGGTTCATGTGGTCATAGGTAGGGTAAGTGATATTTTTGTGTTAAAATAAGTGTTAAATAGCTTTACATTCTATTACTAATCATTGCTTTAGTGCTAGAGTGTTCATTCAGTAACAGGGGTCTCCCTGTCTCTCCAGCGCTGTAGGAAACAGAAAATACATTTTCAGGTAGGGATACCAATTTTATCCAATCAGTAGAGAACTCACACATGAATTTAATGAATTATCTTTACAAATCTTCTCGGCACAAAATATTTTTCAGATGGGGGGCCGCGGCCAAATACATATCAATTTGGGGCTTGGGACGAAAACGTTTGAGAACCACTGCTCTATAGCAATGATTACTATCCGATTATAGAGCTTTAACCTTTTTAAGAAGAAACTTATTTTTTCATATCACTTACCCTGCCTGTTTTGTGTGTGCTGTGTTATTTTTTTCTCATGGAGGCGGCCAGCCAACCCATGGGCATACAGCAGTAAATTTAGGACCTGGACGGTTCATAGGGACAGTTTGTGAAACGTCCATAGCCGAATGGAGCATGTGTGAGACAAACTGCATTCTGGGAGCACTCAGAGCGCTGCATTCTGGGGGCACTCAGAGCGCTGCATTCTGGGGGCACTCAGAGCGCTGCATTCTGGGAGCACTCAGAGTGCTGCATTCTGGGAGTACTCAGAGCGCTGCATTCTGGGAGCACTCTGAGCGCTGCATTCTGGGAGCACTCAGAGTGCTGCATTCTGGGAGCACTCAGAGCGCTGCATTCTGGGAGCGCTACATTCTGGGAGCACCCAGAGCGCACATTGATCGCTCAGAGTGAAAAGCCAAGTTGTCCGTGGTAGCAAAGTGTCAGCCAACCAATGAATAACTTTAGAAACGGGGTATCGACTGATTCATGGTACATTTAGTAACACTGTTAAAGTTTAACACTGTTAAAGTGTCTTAAAGGAATACTTCACTTTCAAACATGTTTGGGGTCATTACAACATCTACTCAGGCTTTTGTCATTTATTTAAAAAAAAAACTGTCTGGGGTGCTCACAAAAACACAAGTAGATAAAATTACCCCAAACATGTTTGAAAGTGATATCCCTTTAACCTTAAACCTACGGTTTAGTGTCTTTTATTTACCTTATTTACAACAATACAAGTGGAGCATTTGAACAGCACTACACTGTGATCTTTTGCTACCCGCTCAATAATTTAGTGGATTTTGTGTGGATGAATTATCTTGTTCATTTTAGGTCATGGAAATGCCTAAATTGGAGGGACCTAGATTTATTTTCATCAAGCGACCCAAAACATGTTTTGCAACTTGCATTCATTTTGGGCTGTTTCTGTTGTTTTTGCCATCAGCTTTTCATTGTTAAGCGCAATGCTTCCGACGACCAAACTTTTTTCGAAAAGGGGGGTGAAATAACTTTAAATTTAAATAATTCCGAGCTTCGAAAGAGCGGTCGCAGACCTTTTCCACCTAAACTGTGCACCTCCAGATGTCCTGACTCGCCGAACTATAGTTCGGGAAGCCTTTCTGAACCGGGATTTCCGAGTATATTGCGCTTTACAGTTTGTGCTTTGGGAAACTAACTACATATTTAGTCTCATGCAGAATCCATGCACGCATGACATTTGTACCCTTGTAAAATGCTGTAAGTTCCATAACGCTGAATGACTGTGCCGTGTGCTTCAACATATTCATGCTTGATTATTAAGTTTACAGGTTGAGAAGAGTGCCTTGTACTGATGGTCTTCTACTCCCATTCTTTACCTGCTTGGTACAGCTAGCAAAAAGTACCCAGATGCTGACAGCACAAGTTAAAGTGTGCAAGGGATTTATAAATCTCTTTGGTAATGGGTGCTATTTTGGAAGGAAATAGAGGAGTGTATGCATTATATAGTTTGTCTTTATTCCTCTGCCAGAATGACAGCAGATCCTTTTAACTATCTAGTCCAGTCAGTTGTCTGCCATGCCACCAACCCAGTAATGTGTGCTAGTGTTCCTGGCAGCAGGGTATGAGAGGCCAACGTCTGTGACCAAGGATCATGTTTTATTTTAGCTTTCCTTTCCCTACCTCCTGCCTAGCCTAGTCAGGCTTCAACTACTTTCTTACAGAAGAGCCAAATAACACTTCTGCCAAGTTCCGACCTATTGTAGCTAAACTGGCTAAAACAAGCAGCAACACATTTTATTGGACACCTATCGTTTGCTGGCACTTCATCTTAATTGTCAGCTGCATGCAAACCAAGCCTGATGTTGCAGGAGAACAATGGACATTAATAATGAACTGGTCTAAATGTAAAATTTCATGAATAATGGATTTTTATGTAGCCATTTCTGTGTGGTAGATTATCTTATCTCTTATCTTAATGTTTTTGTTGACGTTTCTTCTGAACTTTGGCATGCAAGAGTGCTTTTTAGTAAGAACCAGGTTATCGTGCCTAGTCAGGCCAGAGGAATCCAGTAAGCCCTCTGATCAGCCAGAGTGACGCATATAGTCTCTCTGTCTACTAGCTATAGCTCTAATCCCTTCCGGTTCACAGATTGCACACACGTGGAATCAATCCCTCCTTTCACTTTCTTCACAGGAATCAATCCCTCCTTCACTTTCTTCACTTTTGGCCAGCTCACCTCTCTTTATGCCCTGTTACTATGTCTATATGTCTGAGACATATAGTGTACCTTTTTCTTATATCCATCTTCACGCTTTTCATTCCTCTGTCAGCTATTGTCCAGTGTCCACCATTATATATTAAAGTTTGAACCCCAGCAATTCATATGAGGGGATTGGTACACTGCATATTGGCACAGAGATGCCCCTGTCAGCATATCAGTAGTCCAGTTGTGTTTAGTACTACTTTTCAGCCACAGCAGCTAAGAAGACTAAACAATATTGAGTATCAAGAACAGATGCCAAGCGACGGAAGATGTACACAGAATTATTTTTGGTCGAATGAAAAAAGATGGGGAACTTGGGGAACCCAAATCATTTGACACAACAAAGAGGCGTTGTGAGCTTGTAGATAATCTATTTGCATGAGAAAAAAAGCAATGGTCGGCAAGTTAGGGCCATTTGAAATATTAAACACTGTTGTGGTTGTGTGAATTCACATTATGATTGTCTTCCGCAGACCGATCAATCACAGTGCCCTGAGCTCAGATGCTGATTGGCTCTTCCACTTTTTGGTTTCTGCAAAACGTCCACCCAGCACTTGGGGCCTCACCGGTCTGCAGAAGACACATGATGATGTGAATTCATGCGACCGGGATGGTTTACCAGGCTAGCTGTAGTGCCCCATATGTATGCAATTTTTTGTTTAGTTTTTTGGTGTGACTATTGTCATGGCAGACCCCTGAACAGCATTTGTGCCATGTTTGGTGCAGATTGTAGCAACAGTGTGCCTGGGGCCCCCTTACGTGGCCCCTGGTGTGAGTATTGTCATGGCAGACCCCTGAACAGTGATTGGTGCAGATTGGCACCTTTGGGGGCCCCTGATGTGGCTATTCTGATGGCAGACCCCTGACCAGTGTTTGGTGCGCATCAACAACGGTGCGCCTTGCAAGTCTGCTTGTTACGTTTGTAACGTTCACTGGTGTCCCACCGCCGGTTGACCTTTGAGGCAATTTTAGCCCATTAAGACTGGGGATGCATCTGTGTGTAGATCTGAAAAATCTTGAAAATGTGTGCAACTCTTTGAAAATATATATTTTTGAAAGTGCACGTTTGTAACTCAAATCTTTGCTTCTGGGGATTCTGCAAATGTCTTTTAAATCCTAAAGGTCATTACACACAGGCGATTATGCGAATATACGCAAAATTCGGGCTCGTTCCGAATAAATAAAAGCCGCTTTTTCGCTTTGCTTTTTCGCTCTGTGGAAGCTTGCATTGACTTTATAATGTTTTTTTTAAAAAACGTATTATTCGCATGAAAAGAATCGCCCCCGGTGTGTAAGGACCTTAACAGTATTTTGTTTTACGCTTGTTGCTATATATCAGTGGTGCTCAAACTTTTTCATGTCAAGGACCTCCCAAAATTATATGTATTTGTCCGTGGACCCCCCCATCTCAAAATATTTAGTTAGGGACCCCCAGAAGTAAAGATGTGAGTTAAAAATGTATATATATATTCAAAGATTTGCACACATTTTCACAATTTATTTTTCAAAAATAGCAGATCTAGGGGGGCACGGTGGCGCTGTCGGTAGCGCTGTCGCCTCACAGCAAGAAGGTCCTGGGTTCGATTCCCACCGGGGACGCTGTGGGCGCTGGGGGCGTGTCTTCTCCTCTGCGTCATCAGCGCCCATACCCTAGGTGGGGTTGGCGAAAGGGCCTACTCTGTGTGGAGTTTGCATGTTCTCCCCGTGTCTCCCAGGGTAGTTAATACCCTCACAAAACATGTAGTAATCCTGGTCACTATACCGCCTCCCCCATGACAGCCGGGGCGCCTGATGGAGGGGAAGGGAACTGGTTGGATTAACGTGTTCCTTCCACGCGCTACGTTCTACCAGGGAAACTCCCCCCTGTCAGGTGACAAGAAGGTCAGTTGGCTCTCATCCACTGAAGGAAGCATGAGCTCGGCCCTGGCCTCCCCAGGCTGTGGGGGACTGGTCTAACGCTGGTGTAGGGCTGGTGTAGTGCCCAGGATCACTTAGGAAATTGGCACCGGGTGAAAAAAATGGGTTACAAAAATCGCGGGATAAAAAATGATTTAAAAAAAACAAACAGCAGATCTACAAGCTCACGGTGCCGCGCTATGAGCTTGTATATCTGCTATTTTGCTATATGCAGAAAAGACATTAGTCTAGAGCCCTGAGGAACACAAGGGACCTTATGGTTATGGAATCAGAAGTGAACGTGATGGTGCAGGTGTTCCATAAGTGACAGACTACTGACAGCCTTCTGCTTTTTTTCACTCCTGATATGGCCTGTCAGGGTGCATTTCGCCTTTCCGACATGTTGCCTTTCCGACGTTGACGAACCCTATACCTAACCCTAACCCTAACCGCACGCGGAAGCCACTAGTCGGAGTGGCGAGATGTCGGAATGGAAGGAGAACCCCGGCCTGTCAGACTCTCGTATCACTCTAGTCGGTAGGGGTGCATTAATGTGCCTGTATGTACCCATATGTGGCTACACTGTAAACTCTTGAGAATGTACACACACATTGATAAATCAACACTAAGGACACTTTGATCAATCAGTATTTAATTGAAAAATGACCTAGATGTGCACCAAATGTAAATATCTTACTGAATATGATTATGTATGATTCTGATTCTGATTTATTATATTATTTTGTCTTTCTCTCCTTGTATCTGTTTCCCTCCTGTGTTTATCTTCTCTCTTGTTCTCTTTTCTCTCTCCTCCAGCCCTCATCAAGTACATTAGGCCGGTGTTTGTGTCACGGTCAGACCAGGATTCCAGGAAGAAAACCGTAGAGGAGATCAAACGGAGAGCACACTCTGGAGGGGAATGGCCTCAGGTAGATGGTGGGGGTATATGGAGTGATCTCACACGCTCGCACACCCACGCATATCACCCACGCATATACGCTGTACTTGTAAATGTTTCCTGATCTGAGCATATAACCCACATGCACTTTTCAGTTTACATTTTCAGTTGTATGTATTTTAAAGTACGTGGATGCATTTCAAGAAGCACGTTACTAACAATTCAGAAAAATAAAATATGATTTCACTTGGTATGGTAATATGGTATGGTATAAGACCATGGCATGCACGACAGCATCATTCAAAACTACAACATAACATTATTTACCACAATTATCTGGCTAACCTCCTCAAACACTGTAATTGCTAGCTAAGGGTATGTTCACACTATCTGCTGAGAAATGATGATCAAATGATGAAATGATCAAAAGGCGCCTGTAAAAGGTGCTGGTCATTGCACTTTTTTGACCGAGCAGAGCACTTTCAAAAGTTTCATTTTGTGAGAAATGCACATACTATATGATGTGGACCGCTTTTTATCAGCCGACCAATCACAATAAACTGTGTCTGCTGTCTTCTATATAATGCAACATTTTAAAATGGCAGTTGTAGATCTGAAATGAATCAAGATTGAGCTACTGCATGGTATATTTCTCACCTAAATTGTATCGATTGTCAGCTCTCGTGCCCAGCAGGACACTTAGTACATGTGTAAATGCAAGTATGCTTGAACCCATTGAGGCCTGAGGCCGATTCCACAAAATGTCTTCTAAATCCTTTTTTTTTTGTTGAAAAAACCTATGTTGCTATATCAGTGGTTCTCAAACTTTTTCATGTCAAGGACCCCCACAATGATATGTATTTGGCCGCGGACCCCCAGCTGAAAATATTTTGTTCCAGGGACCCCCAGAAGCAAATATTTGAGTTACGAATGTTCGCTTTAAAAAAAAATATATTCAAAGCAAATTCATTTGCGCAAATTTTCAAGATTTTTCAAAAATAGCAGATCTACAAGCTCGTAGCGCGGTACTCGCTTTGAGCTTGTATATCTGCTATTTTTGAAAAGCCAAAGAAATCTAAAATGACAGAGATGCGTTCCCGGATTGAATGGGTTAAATTGAGCTTCGTCCAAGCAGAGCTCCTTGACGTGGTTGTGGTTGCCCCAACATACTGCTGTCGGCCGAGGAGGCAGGGTGTGTGGTAGTCGGCTGTGGGTGCATGTCATCCTCCACCCCCGACAGTGGTACGCACTACGGGGCATATCACACCCTCCTCGTCCAGGAGCTCCGTCTAGGGGGTGGAGCATATAGCGTCTTTCATTTTCAGCAGAAAAGGCGCTCTAGGCAGCGCTTTTTCCTTCTTAAAAGGCAGACAGTGTGGGAACATGCAGATACCCTAACACATCCATAATGTATAATGTCCTGTCTTTCCTACAGATAATGATATTCCCAGAAGGAACATGCACTAATAGATCCTGCCTAATCACTTTCAAGCCAGGTGGGAATGCTTCTTTTTAGTCCTTCTACCCCCCACCCCCAACACACACGCACAAACACTCTCTCCCCCTCTCTCTCAATCTCTCTCTAACGATGGTCCAAAATTAACACCTGCTAGGCGTTAAATGTGGTTAAATTTAGTCTTTGGCATGTAAGGCCCACCCGCCACTCTGGCCGGTAGGAAAAATTATTTCCGACAAATGCTGGAGAAAGCTTCCGATTTCGTTGTCAATTCAGTATGCTAAATACAGCATTATGTGCTGCATGTCAGGCAAAGCACACCATTGTGTCAGTCAAGACGTCATGAAGTTTGATCAATGCAGCTAAAATATCAATTCAGATCGTCATTTTATTGCTAAACTAAACAGGCTTTTATTCTACCAAAATACATTGTTTTGAAATGAATGTCTTACAGCAGGTGTGGCTTGTCAATGTTGAAGCTGCTTCAACTTCCTGAGTCACGTTTATATAAATAGAACTCTTGCTGTTCTATTTTGCCATTATAGACAATATCTGGACTTTACTTGTTGACAATGTCTATTATTGCTAAGCAAAAGGCTTTTTAACACTAAAGTGTTGAAAAACAGTTGATTTACAAATTTTACTTAGTTTGTTTTAATTATATCGACCAGTTCAGTGTTCTTGTGGTTAGAGTGTCCACCCTGAGACTGGGAGGGTGGGGTTCAATATTTTTAGCGGCGCTAGCCGCTCTATACCTTTAGGTATAGAGCGGATATTAGCCCTAATACCTGGCTTTTGCGTCAACGTTCTGATTGGTCAGGCCCGTCAACGTTCTGATTGGTCAGGCTCGCCAAGGTTCTGATTGGTCAGGTCCGTCAACGTTCTGATTGGTCAGGCTCGCCAAGGTTCTGATTGGTCAGGTCCGTCAACGTTCTGATTGGTCAGGTCCGTCAACGTTCTGATTGGTCACTATTCATGACATCATAGTGATGTCATGAATAGTAACATAGTGATGTCATGAATAGTGACCAATCAGAACGTTGACGGACCTGACCAATCAGAACGTTGACGGACCTGACCAATCAGAACCTTGGCGAGCCTGACCAATCAGAACGTTGACGCAAAAGCCAGGTATAGAGGGCTAATATTCGCTGAGTGCGAAGTTTGTATATCTGCTACAAAAAGCTACGAAGATAGAAGCTGATAGAGTGGGTACCTAAAGTTTATTTTTTAGGTACCCACTCTATCAGCTATGACAGATCAGTTTTTGCCACTTACCTTGGAATGCATTTGGTGATTCGCTTCCAATGGCACTATTTAGTGCCACTGGAAGCCTTTTAATATTGTTTCTCTAGTAGAAACACATATCTATGACAAAATATATCAAAGGCGCCGCTACCTTCACACAGGTGTGATTTTTTTATAATATTGATTGATAATAAAATACAGTATGAGATTACATGCTAAATACAAATAATAGCAATAGTAAAAAAGGAAACTATAATTTTTGACCGGTAACAAAATATGTCTGGCCAGCACATTTTGTCTATCTACCAGCCACCTTGGCAGGTAAGACAAAAAGTGGATTTTGGACCCTGCTCTCAAACACTCACACGCATGGATGCTTCCTTTTTTACTCTCCTGTCAAAGTTTCTATACATTCTATTGAAGGAAAAGCAGTCACTGAATTGGAAACCAATTGACCATGAAGTACAGTATTATTGCAGGGCGACAGTCAGTGTATTTTATAAGTCAGTGACAGGCTGAAATGACCTGACTTCCTCAAGGTATTTATAGTGCAATTTGTCAAGGGAAGATTACACAGTGGGAGAATTCTAGAACTACTGTACTTCCACTTTACTTCTATAGAGACTTTTGTGTTAGATCTGAACACTGTGTGACTGTCTTACAAGTCATATACAGTCAAGACAATGGAAGAGTGAACTCAGAGAGTTAGTTCCATTGTCCTGTTACCCAAATAACTCGGAACGGGGAAATAATCTGTAATGGCCTTGCCCCTGCCATACTTATTGAAGTTATTTTTAGATTAAACTTAAAGTACTGTATGTCTATAGGGCTGTCTCCAGAGGTGACTCCATAATACCAGAAAGAACCCATGCTTTTAGTCAATCTGCCTTTTCATTTTGAGCATCACATTGTTGGATAACACAGCGGTAACACCAAGGTCTATAATGCATTACTTATCACCATTCTTTATAACAATAATCATAACACATTATAAAGCATTTTATAATGACTTGGAAGACTTTCTTTCAGACAGGATCATAGTGAATTATAATATTCATTGTCGTAATATATTAAAATATTTGGATAATACATTGTAATCACTGTTATAAAGCATTATAGTGTGAAGTCACCGTAAGTGGTCATTGAGTGTTTTAAGTAAAGTGAACCGATAAAGCAAGAACATACAACACACACAATTGCTTCTGTGGTCTTCGTAAACATTTCCAATAGGGTGGTCAAGTTTACTTTCAAAAGGCAATCAAATATCGATGACTGTTGACCTGCAGATGTGTAAGCTCAAATTTAATTGGTGTGCCTCTTTCTAAAGTCAGTACATTTTGCTTAAACAAAATAAAGCCAAACAAAAGGAAAATCTTGCTCCTGGTGATTGACAGCCGACAAAGATGCATGTTTTTAATCTATAACACACATCTGTTATGACAAAGTGATATATTACTTTAAGATACATGTTTTTCTTATAGGAGCATTCATCCCAGCAGTGCCAGTGCAACCAGTGGTGATTCGATACCCAAATAAAATGGTAAGAATTTAATTTAGTGGGTTCACTGAAACATGCCATGCATATTAGCTGGCCTTTTGCTTAGGATTCAATTAAAATATACATTTCTGTCATATCCTTGGTATGAATTTACAATAGGAACGTGTGTGTGTGTGTGTGTGTGTGTGTGTGTGTGTGTGTGTGTGTGTGTGTGTGTGTGTGTGTGTGTGTGTGTGTGTGTGCGCGTCCTTTCATACAGTACATAATTTGTTTGCACATGCATGTTTTTTTTTTTGTGTGTGCAAGTGTTGCTCGCCCCAAATTCTTCTGCCAAGTAAAGGCCATGATGGTTTCATGGTGGATTTTGTGTAAAATACTGATTATGCATGGCTCTCTACTGGGTCTGGAGACGTTATATTTCTAGCTACACTGCCTGGATCTGCCTTTACAGAAAATGTTTTGCTGAATGTTTTAAACAGCACACACTTTGCAAACAGATGGCATTAAACTTGTTTTTCTTTTTCTTATTTCTTTTCCGTATTTTCCTTGGTCTTCCTTCATTATAACCAAGATCTCAGAAAACTAAATACTAAATAATTTGCATTCCACATGCAGTCATATGCACCAGTGATTAAACGTTTTCCTTTATTCTGTCTGTAGGACACAATCACATGGACGTGGCAGGGGCCTGGAGCGTGAGTACATCATCTGCCATTAAACAAGCCTTACGCATGTTGTGTTTCATTCAATGTTATGACACGTTTTCTTAAAGTGGTCCCCGGATCCAAATTACACTGCTGTCTGTTGAATCTTCCTCAGCACGTTTTGGTGTTGCATGTTCGGCCAATTATTCTTCACATCTACAGTATGTGGAACTGTATTGGGAATCAAATTTAAACCTCTAGTAATACACTCGTATTGCTGGTAAGCTGCAATGGAGAGCTATCGCTTTTCTGCTGGGAGCCCTCCAACCAGCGGTCAATCAATAGGATTATTGAGACACATTCTGAATACCTAAGCAGCAGCATTAAGCAACATTAAAAGACAGTGTAAACCTAGAATACTCTTTTGTGTTTAGATCTGGCTGTCAAGAATGATTTGTTCAATCGTCATGACTATGTGTTCAGAATGAATCATGCTTTACAGGAAACATGATTAGAATTAGAACAATCCTGATAAACCATAAATGCTTCAGTATTATGGCTTTGGGCCATGTTTCTGACAAATTGTGTGACATTAGCAAGTCTGTGGATTACTTGCAGGCAGTAGTGGAAGAAGTACTGACATTTTTTACTTAAGTAAAAGTATCAATACCACAATGTGGAAATACTATGTTACAAGTAAAAGGCCTGTGTGAATGTTACTTGAGTTAAAGTACAAAAGTATTGGCATCAAAATATACTTAAAGTACCAAAAGTAAAAGTACTAAAATATTTGAAAATAGCAAGCTCAAATACAAGCTCACAACATTTTGTGAGCTGTTTTCAAATAGCCTAAGTATAAAATAGGGCTAAAGGGTTTTAAGTATGTTTTATAATGTAATAATTTACATCTGCAAAGTAACTAGTAACTAAAGTTCTCAAATAATTGTAGTGCAGTAAAAGTACAATATTTGCCTCTGAGATGTAGTGGAGTGGAAGTAAAAGTACAGAAAATTGGAAATACTCCAATAAAGTTAAAATACCTCAAAATGTTACTTAAGTACAGTACTTGATGGCTTTGTTGTTGTAGTCTTTCATTGAATAAAGCACAACATGATTACCATTGTATTGATTATGCTCCTCAGTCAAACCCAAGCACACTGCTTTATTTGAAGAAAATCAAAGAAAAAGTTATATTATGTTGTGTTTTGTGTTGCCTTGGATAATTCTGTCACAGTCCTCATACTATAAGAGTTATCATCTGAATCCAAAGTACAGCGTTAAGAGATCGAATGGCCTGGAAAGTTATTAGTCGTGGCTGTGGAAGAAAGGGTGTGGTTAATATCCTCTTCACAGTATCCTCTGACTGAGTTTGACCCTTTTTGATTTGTTTGGTCCCCAGGGTGCTGTTCCCATCATAGCAGTAAAACTGTACACAGCCTGACTGTACACACACACACACACACACACACACACACACACACACACACACACACACACACACACACACACACACACACACACACACACACACACACACACACACACACACACACACACACACACACTGTGTGTGTACTGTAGGTTTCCTTTATTTAAAGTAACACACACTTGCAACTCTTCTCGAATGACTCTTTGAAGGCTTTTTGAAGTTCAACCTCTAGAGCTATTGTTTGTCTTTGACTTCCTCTAACTCGTTTCACATGTCAAGAAGGCACTGCCTGACTTGCATGAGAACTGCTGACTGTAGTGCTTCACATCCCGTCCAGAGCACCAATGAATGTTAATATGAACTTATTTATTTATTTGGGGGGACTATTGCGTAAGCTCTGTATACTTTTCTTACTACTACACTTTTGTTACTTAATTTGCTATCTTGCCTTTATTTGCCAGGTTTGAGATCTTGTGGCTGACACTCTGCCAGCTCCACAATGAGTTTGAGATAGAGGTGAGTGCCAGAGTGGTGTTTGTTTGTGCATGTGTGTGAACATAATAGGTAATGCCCAATTCAGAGTCGATGCCCTAATCTTTTTAACCACTTAAACCCTACTGTTTATACTTCATTGAACAGAGTCCCACTGGGCTCTATACTAGGCCCGTCCTTTTCCCCCTCTACACCAAATATCTTAAAATATCAAAACGAGACGTTTTTGGTTAAAAGGTTAAAGCACTATATTCTGATTGTAATCATTGCTAGAGTGTATGTTCAGTATGTTCCAGCTCTTTGATAAACTGAAAATACATTTTCAGGTAGGTGACACAATTTCAGCCAATCAGGAGAGAGTACCCATTCATCAGCTTTATTTTTATAGTGTTCCAGTTCCAATTGTGTCTGCACAATTCTTTGTGTCATCACTTCCAATTTCACTTGTTTAATATGTATCCTGTGTGAGTTCTCTCTCCTGATTGGATGAAATTGGTATCCTGACCTGAAAAGCATTGTCTGCTTAATAAATAGCTGTATATTCTGTATTGTATATACACCAGTTCAGTCACGTGTTAGATGCATGAATTTTGTAATAATTACGTAATGTTGTATTTCTGAAGTACCTTCCCATCTACACGCCCTCTGAGGAAGAGAAAAGTAATCCTGCTCTCTTTGCCAACAATGTCAGGCGCATCATGGCCAAGTAAGTGGTACCTTAAAGTCAAACTGACTTTGGATTATTGTTGATTGTTACAGAAGAGCTCCATATAATGTCGTTTAATGAATGATGATTTAAACTCTTAAAGTGCAAAAATATGTATTTTGTCCAAACCTCACACAAATCGGTATACATTATCTTTGGAGTATGTAACATTCAGATGTTTCATATTTCATTCCCATTGGTTATGATTGCTTTCCAAAGGTTGTGGGAGGGGCCCATTTTTACCAAAAATGCAAAAGTTTTTATCACACATTGAGGGGCCTCTAAAGAACGCAGAGCCACAGCTGATCTCACGAACACCCATAGGGGGTGCCACAAATGCTACAGGTGTCAGTGTTTCTTGCAAAAATGTGATTCAATGAGCAAACAGTATTTTGATACTCCGTACTGTTTTCCTGTAATTGCCTTCAAAAACACTATATCATGAACGCAACATCCAATCAAACCCAAATTGGAATTGCATGTTTTGGTCTCTATAGACTGTACCTCCAAAAGCAAACGGTTTGCTTCTGGGCGCCACAAATGCCAAAAGTTCAGCTGTATGTCATAGAAATGTCCTCGCCAGCTAACTTGTGTGCTGCTGGCTTGCACAATGTTGTTTATGATGACATCATAAAAAAGAGGATAGTCATTCAAAGCTTAATTTGAAAACCACAGTAGAAGCTTTGAATGTAAAAAAGAAAGAGAGAAAACAATGATAACATTTGAAAAAGCCCTAGGCTGTACCAATTGTGTCAATTTGCGGTCATGATTCTATGCAAAAAGCCAATTCAGAAGAGACTTGCAGTGGCAGTATGTTAAAATGTGCATTCATTTAAGCAGTGTTTTTGGTCTTTCATGTGGTTCAACCCAGTTTGAATCCTTCCGACAGATTCACAGTTGTGTAAGACACTACTGAGGGAAAAAATAAGCATGGCTAGACTCTGTGAAGTCCTGTTGTTTATTTGCATGGATATATGCAAGTCCCTGCTGTGCCACCGTTATTTCAAGGCACAGTCTACTTGAGCTCATGCTATACTAACAATTGTATCTTAAGAGCTATTGAGGTTGCAATAAAAAAAATAAAAAAAACTGGCAGTTTCTCAAGGCTTCTCGGTTTAGCTGTTGACACGATTTCTCAAATACTTAGATTTGAAAGGTACCAGGGGTTTGTTTGTGTACCAGTTTACTATGGGAAAGGGACATGACTAGCCATTGTTTCAAATTATTTTATAACTGGAATCACTGCTAATGTTTGGTCATTTAAACTGCAGCCATTATTTTATCCCTTTCCCAACGGAAATGAAAAGGTTTGGCAGCATCAAATGATCTATAGCGTGTTGGCTCTGTTTTCATTTTTATAAATAAATTAATATGAGCTCTTCTCTCTCAGGCTACTGGTACAGTATCATATCTGCAATCACTTTTACTTCATTACCGTACTTGAGCCAAACGATATGCAACTTTGGCCTCTGCCAAACATCATAATGCTGCTTCCCTACAAAGTTTTAACTCAATCCAGGAACGCATCTGTGTCATTTTAAGATTTCTTTGGTTATTCTATGAGCTTGTAGATCTGCTGTTTTTGAAAAATCTTGAAAATGTGTGCAAATATTTGAATATATATACATTTTTAAAGCGAACATTTTTAACTCAAATCTTTGCTTCTGGGGGTTCCCTGGAACAACATATTTTGAGATGGGGGTCGGTCGCCAAATACATATAATCTAGAGTGGCCCTTGACATGAAACATACGTTGTTTTTTTTTATCCCCAGAAGCAAAGATTTTAGTTAAAAAAGTTTGTTTTAACAAATATATATTGAAAGATTTGCACAAATGTTCACGATTTTACAAAAAAAAAATTGATCTGCAAGCTCGTAGCGTGGCACTCGGTGATGCGCTATGAGCTTGTATATCTGCTATTTTTGAATATTGAATTGAATTGACTTGCAATGCCCCCGCGCGGCCCACCGGTGGGCCC
Source organism: Gymnoscopelus microlampas (assembly GCF_963454915.1). Taxonomy (NCBI): domain Eukaryota; kingdom Metazoa; phylum Chordata; class Actinopteri; order Myctophiformes; family Myctophidae; genus Gymnoscopelus; species Gymnoscopelus microlampas. Next base: position 31,431,292 of record NC_139940.1, on the reverse strand, counting down.
CGGCCCACAGGTTGAGAGCCACTGTCTAAATGGGTTAAAGCATGTATCGTATGGTGTGAACGTACTAGTGTAGTATCTGTATTGATCCATGTAGGCTCACTGTCTACTCTGTGTTGTCTTCCAGAGCTCTGGGGGTCCCCATCACTGACTGCTCATTTGAGGACTGCCAGCTGGCCATGGCAGAGGGCCCACTCAGACTTCCAGTGGACACCTGTCTCTTAGAGTTTGCCAAGCTTGTGAGGAGGCTGGGGTGAGTCCCTTGCACCTCCTTAAGAATTATTCCCACACAAATCTAAGATAGGTAAAAAAAAAACTAATAAACTTGAAGTACACAAAAACTTTTGCCCTCCCACTGATGGGAGGGTAATGATAAAAATTATAGGAAGTAGAAAAAGTTAGAAATCATGCAAATTCCAGGTTCTGGTACTGTGTACTGGCTGATGCTGACTGTGTTTTAAGGCTCTTTGAATATTACAAATAAAATCATGTTTGACTATAAAAATGAAGGTTTGAATTAAAACTGAAACGGGTGATTCATTTGGTAGTAATGGCAAAAAGTTTTCAAAGAGACTCAACCGAGAAAGTGATGTAAAAACTATGCATGGATTGTCCCTCGCGGTAAAACTCATCATTGAATCTTGAATTGATTGAAACAAAACAAAAAGTCATGGCCCGACCCAGACGTACTTCCAAGTTTTCTCTCCCTGGTGGCTGGGATTATTACAAGCGGCTCCTTTGTAGCGTTATATTGAGAAGCAGATCAGACAGCCAGTTTGTGTCCACATTTGCAGAAATACCCAGACCAAAAATAAATCTTCACATTGATTTATTTTCTTTATTTTGGGTTCTAAGGTACATCATAGAACCCCCCCCAAAAAGACCAAAAGTGAAATGTTATGATATACAGTAGGCCCTAAAAATGACAGCAAGGCAATGTGCACATCAGGCAGGTGAATTTGGCATTGGAATTTTGGTGAATAAAATCTTACAAGCACCATAGGGGACAAAGCAATCCTACTTAAAACTAACCTGATATTTGTTCCATACATACAGTAAGGTGCATTTGCTGCCTGAAGGCAATATTACCCAGCTTTGTTCTTGTTTGAGAAACCTCCAACACAATCCTATCCTGTGATCTGGTACAATGACTTGAGAGGGAGTTTAGCAAGTGCAGGTTATGCTTCATAAACAAACAAGAAGAGTAATATGCTGCTCGCTTCTTGATCAAGGGAATACCACAGTACTGAATTATATAGTACAATGATGAGTTGAAACCATGTCACGTAACAAAGTGCAGTGCAGTATGATATATAGTATCAAGTATTTAATTTTTTATTATTTGCTGCACAACGACACACAGCATCAGTTCTATCTCTCTCTCGCTCTCACTATCGCTCTCGCTCTCTCGCTCGCTCTCTCTCTTTCGCTCTTGTTCACCCCTCCTTACTTCTCTCTCTCAAAATCTATTATTTTCAAAGGGGCTCTATTAGCATTGGAAACATGTTAACTTTGCCAAAGCAAGTGTGAAATAAAAACAAAAACATGTACATACAATTAAAGATGTTGGTTTATTCTAGAATAAAAAACAGGAGTGTCTGAAAATGTGTCGGTATTATTTCACATAAAACTTTTATTTTGGTGATGTCTCATTCATACAGGTTGATTTTTGAAAAGTCAACCTCATTTCGAAACATAATTACGTTGCTTAATTGTCTCCTTATAATCGTGCTCTGTGTGCATGTACTCATAACACAAACAGCAGTTTAAATTAATGCAAATTAACCGCACTAAATAAACATTCCCTTTACACACACAGACACGACACAAAGCACGGTGGCGTAGTCGGTAGCGCTGTCGCCTCACAGCTAGAAGGTCCTGGGTTCGATTCCCTTCCAGGGACGCTGTGGGTGCTGGGGGCGTGTCTTCTCCTCCGCGTCATCAGCGCCCATACCCTAGGTGGGGTTGGCGAAAGGGCCTACTCTGTGTGGAGTTTGCATGTTCTCCCCGTGTCTCTCAGGGTAGTTAATACCCTCACAAAAACATGTAGTAATTGACATGACAGCCGGGGCGACTGATGGAGGAGAAGGGAACTGGTTGGAATAACGTGTTCCTTCCACGCGCTACGTCCAACCAGGGAAACTCCCCCCTGTCAGGTGACAAGAAGGTCAGTTGGCTCTCATGCATTGAAGGAGGCATGAGCTCGGCCCTGGCCTCCCTAGGCTGGTGAGGGGAGTGTAGCGCCCAGGATCACTTAGAAAATTGGCACCGGGCCAAAAATATATTATTTAAAAAAAACAAAGCACATTTGATAGGTAACATTGAAGGAGACATTACTATACAACGTGGGATGTAACATAATATAAAGATGGGCATTCCTGGGGGGGCATTGGGGACTCAATTTGCAACGTGTAAAGGGAGGATCGGCAGTGGGTCTACTAACTAGATGGTCTGCATTCCCTTGTTCTCAGAGTTATTTTTGGATGATGGCATGGCATCACAGTATACCAAACCAGAATACCCACCAGGTATCCACTTATTCAATTCTAAATATGTTTTTCTCCTCGGTGGCAGGTTGAAACCTCAAAACACAGAGAAGGTTCTGCAGGATTATGGGAACAGAGCCAGGAAGCTAGAGGGAGAGAAACTGAGCTTAGAGGACTTTGCTCAGTATTTGGATGTGCCCGTCTCAGACCTGCTGCGAGACCTGTTCTCTCTCTTTGACGAGGTCAGAACTAAGGACTTTTTAAAGACAGATGTTTTTATTATTATTATTAGTAGTAGTAGTAGTATTAAGTTATTTTCACTGAATACACTGTGTGTGCACAAATCACCCCCAAGCACTCAGAAATCAAAACACGAAAGGGGATAAATGAGACCGATCTAACCCGTGGTTCCTGTTATATTAATTACGTTGGTGTGGTTCCAATACAGCCACCATAGTGTGGTGTCAAATCAAAGAAAGGTCTTAGTAAATCAAAATGACACCCACAATACTACCAAAGAAAAATGGACCAGAAAGGGAAATTAATTGCCTCACACCCCATCTGCTCGATTCTCACGCCTCTGTTTTTTCTTTTTCCAGTATGAAGACAACTCCATGGATATCAGAGAATATGTGATTGCCTTATCTGTTGTATGCAGACCCGCAAAAACTCTGGCAACGATGAGATTGGCCTTTAAGGTATGTCGTGTTCCAGGCTTCATGCTTATCTAGCCAGCAGGTGGGGAGGGGGACTTTTTACATGCTTGCTAAGGATCATCATGACAATGAAATGTCATTCAGACCAACCTGTTTCAACATTCAAATCATAATGGAAGATTTATCAATCGATAAGCACATCTTATTGTAAATGTTGGTAACCCTTCCTTTTTTTGTTTATTGCCTGGCACACTTAGCCACAAGCAGTGGTGAGCTGTGGATTTTTGAACTAAGGGTACTGTATTTTATGACGTCACGCGCGCGCACGTGCATGCACATAGCCACTCAGCTCAGTGCTAGTTGAAATACTGTATTCAACATGTGATTATTAATGTAATCATATGTATTATTTTGTTGTTGTATTGTTGCATTGTTAATTTGTTGTTTTTATTTTTGTTTCAAATTAATTATTTTATTTCCTTTTAATTTTTATATAAAAGCCCTTTACATAGACTCACCCACACATAAGTAGGCCTACTTAAAATAATCAGACAACTTGTCTTTGTCTTGTCTCAGAGAACTGGGTCCTCTGCTAAGCGATCCCCTTCACACCTTGCAGTGCAGAGATGTTGTCTGTCATTGTGAGAGGAATGTAACACATTCAATTCAAGTCCGTGTCTTTTCTCGAGTAGCCTAATGTTATGCAAAGCAGCCAGGTAGACGCTATTGAGAACGGCTCGCCACTGACGGCGCGAACCTTGAGAGGCTATTGTTTTTAAACTTTAAGGCGTTAAAGACCGCCGCTGACGGTGCGTGCACGCGCGCCCCCAGCTCCCACAGTGTCAGAACTAAGGGTACGCCGTACCCCCCCGTACCCCCTACAGCTCAACCCTGGCCACAAGCAACGTCCCTATTCTTGGCATGTCATAATAGACAAACACATATGGCAAAAATAGGCGAACATTTGGCAAAATATAGTAGATCTGCATGCTCGCAACGCTTGTAGATCTGCTCATTTCAGTGAAGAGATTTGGTGAGGCAAAGAATTAGGCGACCAAGAACAGATCCCTCGGGGTCAGTCAATTATGGATCTAGCACAAATGACAAAATTAGCAGTAGGTGCATACTATTCCAATTGTTGTTAGTTGTATTACCTTTTCACAAGCTTAGATTGAAGTTAATGAATGGTTTATAAAGCAACCAGGCTTTTGCTCTTGTCATGGGATAATCTGTCTCTGAATGGTGTTCATAAGGTTTACATGATTTTTCATTGTTTTTATGTGTTCAATAATATAACATTTTATTTTTTTCTTTGACAATCTAACAACAAAAAAATATCTCCAACTTTTCCAAAGTAGCAACTATTTCTTTCTTTGTTAACTTACACATTCATTCATTTGGGGAATACACATGTATTATATGAACCACACTACTTCCATTCAACGGCCGTTATTGCCACGCACACACTGTGGGCCTGTACAGAATATGTGCTTGTTTATCTGACAGCAGCTCTTTTGTTGTACACCTGGCGGCAAATCTCACAAAGGTATATTTTCATTCACAATGCATCCAGATGTTTGAGGCAGAGGAGGATGGAGCCATCACAGAGACAGAGCTGGCCATTATCCTAAAGACAGCGTTAGGAGTGGCCAACCTCAGTGTGTCACACCTGTTTAGTGCCATCGACGTGGAAGACACGGGCAAGATCACATATGGTAATTATTCTCATATATTGAAGCTTCCCTGGACAATTTGCATTTTCATGTCCATTCCAGGACAATTTGCATCTCCATGTATTTTTCTTTACTTGTTTTACCACTTTCAAACTGGCATCCCTATTATTTTAAATACCAGATCTACAAACTCACAATGCGTCGCGATGTGACACCACCATATGACGAAGTGTAAAATATGGTGGTTAAGTCTTTTTCCATGGCAAATAATACCTTACTTATCCCAGACAGTATTCAACAATTTGATACCAGAACCTTCATTTTGCCTGACCAAATGTCATTGAATGGGTTTGGTATCATTTATAATTATAGACAGTGCCGTATGTACGGTGTACACTGTAGGAATCTTTGATCTACTTTGTTGATTGTGTTCTTATGACACTTTTTTCTCCATTGCAGTTTTCTCTAAGATTTATAATCGGTAAAACTTTACAGTACCATCAGTTTTTAGTTTTTGTTGCTTTTTCTCCCCAATTTAGCCATTGTGCTAAATTGGGGTATATATGTATTCCTCCCCACACACATTTCTGTGTGTTGTCACTGCTGTTGTATCCTACTGGCTCACCTGCCAGTGAGGAGCCCCCACCGGGAGGACGTATAGCCTTCCTACTCGTCCTACTCCTCCCGCCCAACACTCCCTTCTGACAGGTGCCGCCCCAGCCCATAGGAGTATGTGCAGTGACAATTATCACCCTCCCCGCCCAGCTTCCCTCCCCCGAACACGGGCCAATTGTGTTCGTGTAGACGCTCGACAAAGCCAGATGTACCGCGGTGGATTCGAACCCCCAGACTCCGCGGTGGTGGGCAGGTACTTTACCACTGCGCCACCTGAGCGCCCCATCATTTTTCTTTTACATGAAGGAAAATGAGATTCTGCAAAAAAAAAAAAATAATAATACTTGAAGGTAAATGAGATTCTACAAACAAATTATTAATACTTGAAGGAAAATCCTTCAAGCATTTTTCCTTAAATACTTGAACGAAAAAGAAAAACATTTACCAGCCTTATGTGGCTTTAGTCGTATGTTTCCACAATTGCCTCGTCATAGACGTCTGAATCTAAAGAGACTCCCGTCGTCTCATAAATCTTCCAAATTGCATCTGAAATGTCTCCTAATTACTGGTCCAGATTATCCATTTGAATGGAGTACATGCTTGGGAAATAATACTGTTAATATAATTTGCATCAATAGAAAGTACCTTGATGTCCCATGAGGTCAAGCTGAGGTGAATATACCACTCGGGGTGTTATATTCACTGTCAGTTCATTTTATCAGCCCCCTACCTCATCAGTCATTCATCATCTCTCCAGGCCTGTGTCTTTTATTAAGTGCGAGACAGTCAAGTCATCATTGAGAGCTGTGCCATCAACGATAGCACTGGCCCTTCAGCAATGCCAGTTTCTCTGAGAATTATGTAATCCTCTGACATTCTCCTCTTTGTGTCTGCTGCCCCCTTGTGGTGTTGCTATACAGAAAGGTTCAGGAGCTTTGTGGAGCAGCACCCAGACTTTGCTGAGGAGCACCTGTATACAGACAATGCAGTCCTCAATAACTGCCACCACCGTGGCCACCAGCTCAAACCCAGCCTCCCCGTCACCACCAACAAAGGCACTGCCACTCCCAAAACAGCCAACGGTATCTGTCCTGACTTCAGCCCTAAAGACCATTACAGCACAATAGACAGACTCAAGAAACACACCTAGGATAGTTTATAGGGAGGCCCTCACCTCTCCTGGTGAGAGGGTGGAGGGAATGTGTGTGTGGGTACTGTAGTAAATGGGTGTTAATGTGTTACATTAGGGGGCTGTATTTGAGTGATTAGCCAGAACTACGAAAAAGAAGACGTTTACCCCCTTTTTTATTATCTTTTCCATAACATTTTCTGAAGTTATTTTTAGCCTGATAAGAGTTTATTTTCTTTTAGATTATTTTTGTTTAAGTTGTTCTTGGTGGAAGAACGTCTAAATGCCAAACGGTGGCGGTTTCAGATACAATGCTTGAATACTTGAAGGGCAAGCACTCAAATTCCTGCTTTTCCTGGGGTATATTTTTCAACATGGTACTTGACTGTGCATGTTTTCACAATGAGGGAAGCAAACAGGCCCTAGTCTGTAAAGGAAACTCGTTTTTAGTGAAATCAGTGTTTTTTTTAACTTATCTTATTTCTTCCTTTTAATGGTAGCTGCCTTTTTGAACTGAAATGTGTAAGTAAAATGCATGGGCTCATATGTGTCTGAGCAGTATAGCGGATGTCTGTAGGAGAAAGACCTCAGAGGACCAGTGACAAATGTTTTAACCACTTGAAGTGTTAAACTTCAACGGCTAAACTCGAGGTGCTCACACAGTGTTTGTAGGTGGTTATAATCAATATGAGCCTGTTAAAATTATACAATATTATATAAAGTACATATATATATGTATATATATATGTGTATATATATATATATATATATTCATTTAGCTCAGGGTTCAGTAACAAAAACAATTTAAACTTGTATGATGTCGTCATTTTTCACATTTCACTGGGCTACTCCTGTGTGCATGAGGTATCATTCGCCATTCAAACAAACCTCACCAAGGCTTTTCTTTCCAATGAGATATGCAGAGCTTTTCCTCTTTTTTATGTCTGAAACTTTAATGGACATGGACCAAAAACACAGTCAGTGATTATGTCTTTTAGATACATTGTTACTGCCCATTTCAATTCAGTGGTGCAATGGCTTTAAGCGGGGAAATGTGTTTTTTGTATCAGAATGTGTAACTTTTGGTATCATCAAATCGTGCTCACTTTTGTCACTCACTCTGGTCAATGATCATTCCAAAGACCATGCTGTATTATTTTACAATCTGCATTCCTGTTGCATCACATTTTTAAATAGCTCATGGTTGACCACCTTTTATTTTTTCCCCCCCATCCTATTATATCTCAGTCAACTCATGGACATTTCTGCTGTCCTGGTATACTGTATTTTTTATACAGAGATAGGAATGAGCAACTTGTGAAGGATGCAATAATCATAACTTTACAAAACATTTAAACCTGATATGCTTCAGCAACAAAAATGCATGCTCAACATACAAAGTGAAGGCGAGTAACACGTCACATGACACTTTTTTTTCCACAGAAGCAAAATTCAGTCTTTACTTGAGGCTTTATACTTCAGGCTTTTTTCGCTTCAAAATCGTGTTCACCATGCTAAACCTTCTGGCGTTACCAAAATTGTCTTCCTTGTTTTGTTTGCTTATATATGCATGGAAGATGTTGTATTGTTTGGTCTTTAATACAGCACGTTTGGTGCTTTGGTGCGTTTATTTTAATTTTGGCACCTTTTTCATGCACTGTCCTACTCGTGTTTGAACGCCCTATCTGGAGTTTGAAATGCCACCCATGGTGCCAGTTTTGCCCAGTTATTGACTTTTGTATAGGTGATTGACTTCATCGTTTGACTTGCTACACGTGACAGCTCATTGTGAGCTTTAAATGTACAGTATTATGAGCCTGCAGTGGATCTTAGTATAACTTAATTTCAAGAAAGCTATGATGGTTATTTTCGGTCTGCCATACACTTCAGAAATCTACATGTTAAATTGCAAAAAGAAATAAGGAGCTAGCGATCTAAGCCTGAGACATACAGAGCCAAACTTTGAGATAATGACGCATTTAAATCAGACTCTCTTAGTCTGGACAGAATTGCCTTTCCAGGTCTTATTACAAATAATCTGTTATACTTGTTGATGTGCTGCTAGATACAGTACTGGTCAGTTTGTTTTGTTATCCACACAAAAACAGTTTAAAATTCATATAGAATTTCAACATTCTGGCAAATGTTTTATACTATGAAATAGCACTTCTTTTATGTATTTAGATTAGAACATTTTATAATAATGATATTATCACATGTAACCTGGACATTACTTTCAATCATTTGCTTACATTTGAAGGAATATTTGTTTTCAACTAGTTGTTAGACATTTCTGTGGGGTAGAGAAACTAACCCAAAAATGTAAACTAGAATTATTCTTTAACTATTGATGAATGACACCGTTAGTGTTTGAAAGAAAGCTTCTGAAAGTAAAAGGGAAATGTATACCATTGCAGGGCAGATGATGTGAAACAATTTAACCACTTAAACCCTCTAGTCTTAGTGAAACGGACTCGAGTTGCAACTGTACCTTTTTTCTGTCTACGCCAAATCTCTTCGCCCCAAAAAATAGCAGATCTACAAGCTCAAAACGTGTTTCTCATTTCTCATTTTGAGCTTGTAGATCTACTATTTGTGGCAAACGTTCCACCCAGAATATGGATGCTGGGGTTCAAGTGGTTAAAGAACTTATCTAGAGCTGAGCATTCATAGTTTGACTAATTTGACTCTTTGACATTGAATGTCCCTTTATGAGTCAAAACGACTAAGGTTTTGACATGTATTATGCTTAAGGTCTGGCATGTTTGTGAGCATTGTGTACATGACTTCTCCATCACATTCATGGCCCTGTACATTTGTACCTGCATCACAGCTTTCAGTGAAGCAATATTTTACATCTTCTCTAAGCCTTGTCAAGATTGATCTTTTTGAAGAGTTCTGATATGTATTTTGAATATTCCAAATGCAGGGCATTTTGTGAATTTTTGATGTACGTATATTAATTATTTTTATTTTCACTGCCATGACAAAAGATCTGTGATCTTCTCTCCTCTGCAGATTGTATTCATAGGTAAAAAATGAACCTGTTTATTTTATCCCCCCTTTGTATAATACTGCAATTTTTCTGTGCTGTTTCCTCAAGCAAGTTTTATCAAGTTATATTATTGCTATACTACTATTATAACTATTGCTGAGTTGACTGCTTAGATACAAAATGAAGATTTTGTATGGAAACCGATAGCCTTGAATCTACAGTATATAATTCTTATTTTATTTTATGATTTTTTTAAATGATTAAAAAGAATGTATAGACAATCTTGTCACAATCAGAAGCTCCTCAAAGCCCCTCTTGTACAGTAATATTTTCACTCAGAAGAAGTAGTTGTTTTCCAGCTTCTATTTTGTATCCTATTTGAGTCCCCCCATGCATTAACTATTTTTATGTTTGAAGCATGCAGGTTGAGCTAAAAAGTAATGTGAGTGTCAAGCCTTGAGGTGATGTTTCTTACAACACATATGACGGGCTGTACATGAAAGATCAACCCAAAACATTCCTGTAATTAGATTGTATCACCACACATTATTTGTGTTGTAACACAAAATGTATGTATTTGTGCTTGCACTTTATAGAACTATTTTTCTCTTCTGCCCCCTTCCCCCCCATGCCTGAATGCTGTAATGCATGTTAAGGTTCCATATTACAGTGCTAGCTAGCTTGATCTTGCTAATGTGAATAATTTGAACATTAATGTGTTTTGTTTTTAAATTATTATTATTACAACAATACACAAGCTATTGAAGAGCTCAAATGTTCTCAAAGCTTCTCCTGAGCTCCCACCACACACACGTAGTTTTAAGAAGAAAATGTCACAAAATGGTTAGATATTCCCATCAAATGTGTTGGGAATATGTTATGCTTAAATATGTAAAGCTCAGCATTGGTGTGCAACTTAAAAATGTTGGCACTAGATACGGAATCCATAAAAGGTACTCCCAAGTAAGACGGTAAAAAATAAAGACTCAACGCACATCTATGAAGGCCTCCATACTGTTCAGATGAATGTCTAGGCAAATGTGTACATCAATGTCTCCTGGTGACACTACATCATCAAAGTTCACCATTTGCTGTGGTACTGTACAATGTTTGATGACGTGTAATATGACTGTGAATTGTAAATAATGACTGAACAATGAAGGTTTTTATTTTATTTTTAAGGCCTTAAGACCCAGGCTATGTTTTAAATCATTCACTAATTCATTGCTCACTATACGGTATAGTGGAATATATAGTGAGTAGTGAGTGAATCATTTTGGACACAGCCCCAGTCTGGATTTGAAAAATGGCACCCGCAATGTGGGGCACTATAGTTCCACTTAAGGTTTCATTGTTTTGTTTTGATTGATTGGAATAATTTTCTTTAATCCTCATGTTTGCAAAATGTGACAGCTAAAGGTTAATGTCAATGCTGTTACTTATGTTAAAGGTAGGCGGTTTGTTATGTTTAAGCATTGTCAGACCTACAGTATATGGCCAGAACATTGAGGAAACGTGTATGTAACAAATCTAGACTGGAGCTCTAAGTGGGTCAGGTTTTCTAATTTAAAACTCTTGATCCACATTCCTCTTTTCTGTTTGAATTCAAATACCTCACACAGAGAATCATTCTGTTTTTTAACTGCTGTCAATCTAAAAATTCTAAACATGCAAGAGCTAATATTCTATTTATTCTAACGCTGCCTGCTTACAATGGTTTGTCCAGCAGAGAGCCTAAGACGAAGGACCGTGTGCTCTGACGTTTGAACAGGGTGATGCGTCTTTCTGATGGCTTATTGTACTGTAAGTGGACTGAACCATGGGCTTGCTGTTTTCTCTGTACCTTTCTGTTAATGTCCTTTTTCTATATTCCTCAACCTGAGGTTTTATTTTATTAACGTATTTTCATAAAGAGTCATTACTGCAGGCTACATTGAATTTGTCTGTTCAGGACTGCTATGATATAACTTGTCTATGTGACTCTTGGATTAAAGTGGAAAACATAATGCAAGATTATATACATGTCTCTTGAATGTGTCTAACTTCTGTCTGTATCTTACACTGCAGTCGTATCTTGTTTTAGTTTCTAGAATTCCACTGACCCTTGCTCTTCTTGAGTGTCTTAATGTGGAAGATGTCTTGGTCCTGATGCTGAAGCTTGTGTTTACAAAACCACTCAGACTATTATAGGTAAGTGTATGTCTCCCTCTTGAGGTGAAATTCTGCATGTCCATATAGCTAATATCCTTGTGTCCTGAGTGCAGAGTTCTGCTTTTCAAGTGATTTAGTTCACTTAGTTTATTAGACAATTAAAAAAAAGTGAATCATTGGTATGTCAGATGTAAGAATGTAAGAAAACAGTCAAGGATGAAACAAAGCCATGGACGTATTTCCTTTGTGGTCCTTGCTGTTATGAATGTTCAAATTAATGGTAAGTTGGTGGCAGTCCTCTAGTTATCTAGTACCAGCTTCTTTGCATCTGGTAAGTTACAACATTCCAAAGTAATCGATTGTTATACACTAAGTACAATACTATTTACAATACTATAAATAATAAAGATGATTTGATTTGTTATATTTTAGTGGTAGCTTGTTCCATTGTATGGAATCAGACAGAATGACATTTCAATAACGGACATTTTAAGCATTTTGTGTAATGTTTTGCATTTGGATGGTGTGTGGTGCCAGTTGTAATTGTATTGATCTGGTATTGATTCCAGCTCCCAGAGCCTTTCACTAGTCATTTATGGTTATTAAATGAAATATCTGATGTATGATGTGCATCTCAATAGGTTATTTGGGTCTGCTAATATCACTGCTCAATTATACCGACCCTGTCATTGCCTTCATTGATTACATGTTGGTGCCTACGGACGTTCTGTCTCTCATAACCTAAAAATAACACACACAGGTGATAGTTTGCCATGCAGGTCATTGCTTTTGTCTTTTCTGTTTTCTCCATGTATGTTTTAAGCTTTTTATGTCAATATAAATAAGAAGAACCATACCATATTAAAGGGATTTACAGAAATTATTTTCTTAGTCCTTCTGTTTTTTAATAGTTTGTGTGTTTTGTTTTGTTGTTTTGTATGTGTTGAATTACAAATGAATTAACTTCAGTGTCTCAAACAAGCAATGGCATCAGTTTTTTGTTGTTGTTGTGTGTGTTTAGGTTATGAGAGACAGAATGTCCATCACACCAATGTAATCAATAAAGGCAATGACAGGGCCGGTATAATTGAGCAGTGATATTAGCAGACCCAAATGAACTATTGAGATGTACATCAGATATTTCATTCAATAACCATAAATGACTAGTTTAGTTATAGTTTTTCCCAATTAAGTTGACTATTTTCTTGTTTTCTCCTCCAAAGTCTTAGCATAGGCTTAGACTTTTTTAAATGTTTCTTCCTGGGTACTTAGAAAGGTGCTACATACATTTCAGATATTATCCTTATTATTATTATAGTAATCATATAGCAGCTGGTGGGTTATGATGTTCTTATACAGTATCCTTAGATGTTTTGGCTGTTTCTCAGCAGGGCTGGAGTCAGAGCAATGATGCCTTTGCCACACTTGAGTTAGATTATGTCTATTTCGAGGAAGAATTCAATAGAGATTTTGGTTTCATTGACAATGTAATGGCTTGGTCTACTGGTCCTAGTATTTGACATTAATGAAATGATTCCATTGTGAAGAACACTGTATTTCTATTCTAGGAAGTGACCACTTGTATATTGCTCTTGGGATGGGGGGTAGTCAGGATTATTGACAAGGACTGAAATGGATATGGAACTCTTACCTCCGCGACCTGATTCCGGATAGCAGGTGCATGGATGGATGGATGGATGGATATAGATTCAAGATAAAAACATGAATAGTTTATAATAATAAAGTATAAGTAATCTATTGGGTTTGTTGAAGCTCATTATACATAAAAAATATACGCCAACGCCAGTTACGCCAACCAGCCAAGCTCATTATATTTAAAGTGCAATTAAAACCTAATGTTTTGATAGTTTGCCGAATATTTAAAGGAGACACACCATGAATTTCACTTTTTTTTGTTGGGCTCCCCAGTGTCTCTTGTACCCCAAAAAATATTTTTTTTTAACATTCAGTCATTCATTCTCATTTCAGAGATTTTCAAAATGGGCGTGTCTGAACAGGCCATCTCAGAATGGCAAGTTTGCTTACATCACCAAACTTTCTGCCCATGTATTTTGATGTATTCTGAGTATTTAGAATTGCTCAGTAGCACCCCTCTGCCCAACAGGACGTTTTGGTATTGCAGCTGAAAGTGCTTTATAAGCCTGAGAGAATTGACTTGGGATGAGTATATCTGAGTGTTGATTTAGGCTCAAACCTTTTGAAAATGGTTTGAGGGACATACACCATATGATATTAAATATCAAATATTTTTTTTAAATTCATGGTGTGTCTCCTTTAAGTCAGTATAAGTCAATAGGGTTCATCCTCTTTTAGATATCTTGTTTGTGGGTAAAGTGTTGGATGGGCGAATGGATGGACCGAGATAGTCATCCTTAGTAATAAAGTATAATACAATTGCACGTGACATCAGAGTATTGAACAAGGCATGAGCACTGCCTGTCATCAGGCTGGCCTTGGACGTTGCTTTCCTTGTGGACCAACCTGTAGATTACACCAGTAAAGCAACCTTTTGTGGACTATGTGGTTGAACTTGACTCTTGCTGATACTCTGCACCTTAAAGGGATAGTTCACCCAAATTTCCATCGATTAGTCACCCCATGGAGACTTGAATTCATCGATTATTTTTATTTTTTTGTCGCATTCCTAAGCCAATAATTTGATGGCAGCGGTTCCAATAGGAGACACTCCTACCGAAATCGTCAAATTATTGGCTTAGGAATTTTCTATTGGTGTTGATACTTACATTTTGGCCCATCTATTGTAAAGAGGGGAGAGGGGAAATTGTTGTGCTCTAGTTTATTTCTTTCCACATGAAAAACATGTTTGAAAGAGCAGAATGCCACACAGTAGAATGAATGAAAGACTGGACATGACTGACCTGAAGTCAATGAGCTTTGAAGTAAACAACAAGACAAACAAAAACCAATGCAAAATATGTGTATATATTTTTAGGAAATAGAATTTCAACAATAAAAGATAACTTGATAACTTAATAATAGCCACTTGCAAGGTACACGTAGGCTGAATTATTAAGGCAACGTTGTGGATAATCTTTTATTGTTGTTTCCGTCTCTCTATCTTCGTCTTTGCGCTTACCTCGTCTTCTGTTTAATCTCCTGCCAGTCTTCACACTCCTCCTATCTCAGTGGTTCTTATACTTTTCTAATGTCACGGACCCCAACAATGTTGGTGTGCATTAAGCCACGGATCCACTCTTGAGAGTGTACAAACATTTGTGTACATTTGTATCCTTTAAAAGGGTTAAATGTGTACACGAGTTACAGACCAGTAAGGGTCTATTTAGTTCCTAACTATCAATCATTTATCTGGGGGACCCCTGGGGGTCCCTTGACCCCACTTTGAGAACCACCGCTTTTCTTCTTCGGCTTCTTCTTCACTCTGTTCAGTGTTCACGCCTCTGTTCACTGGGTCTCAGCTGTTGCATTTATGAAAACAAGACTCTCCATTATGCCCACATTGTCATCATTGGAGAAACCGCATCTATCTAACCAGCTCGGGTCAGCTCAACGATTTCTGATACGAGTGCTGAGTTTTGATGGGTGATTGCACTTCAAAATGTGTGCGGTGACAGCGGGGGGAGGGGGAGGGGGGTGATTGATCGTTATGATTGGCTTGCAAACAACAAGCTGTCATTGTGGACACGTGGATCATAAATGTCTCCGTGGGGACAGGGCTGATTGTGTTATTTGTTGCCCCGGTGCCGGTTTGGTTCAGTTTGAAATGGGAGAGGCCTGAGTGTTAGGATTGATTCTATTAAGGCCTGTTGGACATTACAGGTAATGAGATTTCTGCCTAATGTCAGGTGGTGTGGTGAGAGATGGAGACGGAGAGAGACAGGACTGCTGTGGCCTTATGGTGATATTTCAGAAAGTACCATGGAGATGAGGTGTTACAGACACCTGAACCTGCATGTACTGTAACACAATACACATGTCTCTCCAAAATAAATGGTTGTTCAAAGTAGGACTTCTCAGTTGATGAGTTGAGTCAAATTAGTCTGGAATAAGACTAAGAAACCAGAATGAATGTACAAAGAGATCCATGTTACATGCTGGGTCAGAGAATATCTGTATTACTGAGTATAGGTAATTGCTCTAATTGTCAAGTTTATTTGTATAGTCTTTAATCACTGTTACAGTCTGTTACAGCCTTTACAGGCCCACATTTAACAAAGGAAACAAACAACACTCAGCTGTCCTCAGACCCTCTGCGGCCCTCAAACAGGCAAAGAAATACACCCTTCGGGCAGACGGGTGTGAAACAGTCAGTCATAAGAGCAGTTGTATTTCCTTTGTGATTGTTAATAGTTATTTTAATGAGAAATTGGGAAAGATTCCCAAGAATGTTGTCCTATTATAGCGAGCATTGGGTCACTTTCTGAACCTTTATCTAATTTAGTTGATTGTCGCATCAGACTAAAAAGCTTCCTTCATGTGTAAAGCCTAGTTCAGACCAGAAATCGTGACGATACTAAACCTCTTTAAGCCTGATTTATGCTTCATCATACGCAATCTACAATCTCATAACGGAAGGTTCCCAGTTCAATCTCGGGCTCCCCCTGCCCTGAGTTAGTGTTGAGGTGTCCTTGAGCAATACACTGAACTTCCAACTGTTCCCAATGAGTAGGTTGGTGCCTTGCATGGTTTCCTCCGCTGTGTGCATGTAATGCAAATTCTTTGCAAAAAGCTTTGGATAAAGGTGAACAGGCCTATACTTTAAACGCACCATTTACCATTTTTCATATGACGGAGCATAAGTTAAGCATTAGAGCGTTGCAGATAAACATGGCAGCAGTCTGAATCTCTCCTAAAAGACAGCATGGATGTTATTACTGAGCTTTATCATTTGGACAATCATTTGGCTTTATCATCCTGACTCTGTGCCTTATCACTTCTAGACCCTCTAGTCTATACTTAGTAAGCTGGACTTGAGTTGGCTCTGTACTTGCACCGCCTTTTCCGTCTAACCAAGTCTCCAGGTTGCCGATCTACAAGGTATAGCCGAGCTTGTAGATCGGCTATTTTTGGCTTATGTTCCCCCCACAATATGGATGCTGGGATTCAAGTGCTTTAAGGTTTTTTCATGATGCCAGGTCAGAGAACATCCCCCAACTGACTTCCTGGTTTATATGCCTGAAGTTGTTTCAACTAGGCCTGCTTGCTTTATATGGTAAACATGTATTCCTACATACACATGGCCCTGCTCAGTGCAAGATTCACCCTTGATTATTTATGGTTTAGTTTGAACACCAATGCACACCAAAATAATAATCAATTTTCACAATCCATTGTGTTTTGGAAAAATATGTATTGGCATGTTTCAGATTTGGAATGGTGATCTCCAGGCTCACAGTTTCTCAGTTGTATTGATTCAAATGAATTCAGTGATGAGTGATAGTCACCAAGTAAGCTTTTTGGACACATGAGTAATCTATAATGGGAGAGACATCTACACCATGCTCTTCACCAAACCCCCAGACACAAATAGTCTTTTACACTACTCAAGCTATCATGCTATCCCTCCCAGAAATGGTCTGCTTTATAGTCAGTGTCTTACACATGTGCATAAGGGATGATGAGATTTCATCAGACTGACTAATTGTCTGAGCTCAAAATGTCACTCGATCGGGGCACTGTTTTGGTGCAACAAATCAGTTCTAAACTGCAGCCCAGCAGTGTGCAAGCAGTTTTCTTTCTTTGTACAGTTTGCTTATCTTTGGCTAAGCACCTGCCTTATTTGGATTGGATGAGCGTGTTTCTTCTTACTAGCTGTTAAAAATAGAAGCTCACAAAGTTTGATCAGTTTCTGAGGGGTGTCTTGGATCAGACATTTGCAAAAGCTTGTGAGAAGAACAGACATTAATTATTCACCATATGTAAAATTGAAACCAAAAACAAGCAAAACACCAGAAAGAAACATCACTTCACAATGTAACGTGTTGTGAGCTTGTAGATCAGCTATCATCGCTATTTTTGCACGACACTGTTGTACTATGAAAAGTAGGACTTAAGTGGTTAATCAGACAAAACGATTATAAAACAAAAAAAAGGTTGACGTTGATAAATGCGGGGGGAAATTATAATAAAAAATTGCTTCTCAATTATTAAATTAATCTAAAAAGTAATCTATCAAACAATCGTGAAAAATAAACGACAGCTGCAGCCCTAACCATACCTTGATCTGGTAAGTAAGTCTTAAGAATTCTTGTTCTTACGAGGCACCCACAACCTGATCAAATCAAGTGAAAATGAGTGAGGACACAGAGAGAGGAGGAGGGAGGGTGGAGGGGGTGGACACAGTGAAGACGACAGTTAGGGGAGTGACGGACAGGGAGAGTGGAGAGGGGCTGGATGTTGTGATTGGGTCTCATATTTCTAGAGTGGTCCCACAGACAGATCTTCATACCAGACCCAGACCACAGGGTACTCTGCTCTGTGTGTGCCTCTTCCACACGGGGGTCTGGAAAGCTGCTCCAACTTATCACAGATTACTGACCTCCACTCACCTTCTCTCTTTCTCTACCTCCTCATCGTGTTTTCCCTGCCTGCCTGGCTGCCTTTTTTGCTGCCTTGCTTGCAAATCTTGTATTTGTACTTCAAATATGGTCAGCATCATTTTGCAGTGCGTGGAAGAGAAGCGGGGAAGCTGGAAATAAACTGTCAACCATCCAGGACTGGAAAAGCTTTGAACGGTCATTTTGTTTTACAAAGGTGAGATTTTTAAATTAAAAATAAATTGCCAAATGTTCTTCCTCATATCTTTTCATTGCTTCCATTTTATTGTATTTCCAAAAGTACACCATTTATATACGTAACAAACTTTGAGCATTAAAAGTTTTTGTTATGGTTTATTATATATATTTTTTTATAGATGCTGACATTAATGTTCATAGTTTTATCCATGCTGAAAATGTTCCTAATTTTCCACTTCTTTAAAAAAAAAAGAAGATAATAATAATAAATATACTGTATATATTTTTTATGTAATGTATTGTTCTTTGTTAGTTATTTTTAGTATTATTTGAAACATGTATAACATTTCTTGCAATGTGATACAAATTGCCTGTATGAATATGAATGGCAATACAAAATATATATAAACATGTATAAACAAAAAGGTAATAAAACAATTACCTTTATAGTTAGCTGTGATGGATCTTCATCTATAATTCGTATTTTATCTTTTGGAGTTCAAATGCACTTGAGCAACAGGTGATGGCTAGCGAGGCAAACCAGGCACTGTGAACAAAATGGCGAACTAGTGTGAAATGAATAAAATACACTGATTATCCCATCCCTCGCTCTCTCTATGTATCTATGCACCCATGTACGTACTGTATGTACAGTATGTAGGTATGTACAGTATGCATCTACTTTCTCCCTCTATCTTTGTCTCTCTATTAATCTATCGTTCTCTTTGACTTACTGGTACTGTACGCTAACGATTAATGTTCCTACGATGTAGTATCCCTCTCTGTGCCTCTGTCTGGCATTTTTCTCCTTGCGGCTGTGAACCCCTCCATGCTGAGAGGGAGAGCCCCTGTTGGCCTGATGTCTTCAGTCGTAGCCCCAGAGAAACATGCCACAAATACCATGGGTCCCAAAGAGGTCAGTAGGCAAATCAAACATTCAGCCAATAAGGGGAGTTTAAAAAAAAAAAAGTGTAGGTCTGTAAGGTCATTTGTTTTTAAATTAAATCATACAGTAGGTTGACAAAGCTGTATTGGACTTATTTCTTTACTCACTAATTCCAGTCAGTCTGCCTGTCTCCCTGTGTGTCTTTTCTTCCTTTTGTACTTGCCTGTCTGTAAGCCAAAGTTCACTTGTTAGCGTTGCAATTGTAACATAGATCAAAACTAGAAAGCCTGGGTTGGTGTATGAATCATGCACAAAATTACATGCAGTTTCTGTTTTTAGTGAGGCATTCATTATGGGTGATGTAGCAGGATATTATGTTTATCCTGTTTCATGAAGAGAGTCTGCATATGAGGAGGACACAAGCACTCAACATCGAAAATTAAACACTTGTAGATGGGGCACGTCATCCACATGTCTGCCTGTATGACTTTATGTCCATCCATCCATCCATCCCTCCATGCATCCATCCGTGATATTTAATTCTACCCATCCAAGTGATGCTGATTCTTGGGAAATAGTTGAGTTCAGTAGTGGTCCCAGACATCTATGGATCTCTCATCTTTCTATTCATTACATCGTTTCCATCTATCTTTGTCATTCCATCATTTATTGTCCTTCTAGTGTAAGTTGATCTTTCTAAAGGACCAGAATGGAGTTAAAGGGATAGTTCACCCCCAAATTGACATTTTTCTATCAATTACACACCTCATGGAGATGTTTTTGTCGCATTCCTAAGCCAATAATTTGATGACCGGCAGCTCCGTTAGGAATTGAATTGATTCATGGCGTGTGTAATTGATAGAAAATAAGTATTTTTTTGGGTGAACTATCTCTTTAAGCTTACTATCTCTGCCACACTGGACGCAGCCATTTATATATCGATCTAACAATTCTGCCATGTCAACTAATATACTTCCTGATGACATTCAGGTGGAACTAATCCCTGGTGAAATGTGTCCAAAAGCCGGACAGCTGTCAGTTCACAAGAAACATCCTAGTGACCTCACTGATCTATCCAGCAAGCCTTTTCTAAACTAAAAGCCTTCTATTTCATCCTATTCCATGCTCCACAACTTACTGTCTAATCTCATTTATTCACTGTGTCCCGCACTTAAAAGGTTGAGCTGATCTTGGTGAAGGAACAGAATGGTGTCCAGTTCACCTCCTCCACCCTGGTGGCTCCCGGCCCCACCCAGACCCACCCCAGCGGGGGAGAGGAGAGAGAGACCTGGGGGAAGAAAATTGACTTCTTGCTGTCGGTGATCGGCTTCGCCGTTGACCTGGCCAACGTCTGGAGGTTCCCCTACCTCTGCTACAAGAACGGAGGAGGTGAGACGAGGCGAGCGGGCAAAGGGAAGGATGTGTCGAGAGAGAGAGGGGAGGGGAAGGAGTTGGGATGACCTTTAAAACATTTTAAACCTTCCTCACACACACTTGTAGGGGGTTGAAAGAAGGACAGCGGAGGCTGTGGTGTATGTGTGTACTCCCTGCGCACGGTATGTGTGTGTGAGTGTGTGTGTGTGGGTGTGTGTAGGGGCGTGTGCATGTCCTAGCATATTTGTGCGCATATTACATAGGCACCTACCTGCATGTACTGTATGCACACGTGAGTGCACAGCACACATACTGTACCTGATATGTTTATGCATGTGTGTTTATGTGTCTTATACTCGTGTGTGTGTGTGTGTGTGTGTGTGTGTGTGTGTGTGTGTGTGTGTGTGTGTGTGTGTGTGTGTGTGCGTGTGTGCGTGTGTGCGTGTTTGCTGTTTGAGGTTTGAATGTCTTTATAGAGATCAAAATAGGGGGGAAACCACCGCAGCTGCTGCTGCATAGATTAGCTCCAACAATCAGTAGGGTTAATGATAGCTGTTTAACACAGAGGCCTCATTATGTTTAAGAGTGGTAATGATGCACAGAGGTAGGGCTGGCACCCTGCTCTGCAGCCAGTTCAACAGACCTTACCCATCGGGTTTACAATGTTTCCCTGAACCCTGCATGTTGTCATAACTGATTTAACGAGAAGTACAGACGACTTTCAGTGTGTGTGTAATTATAACTAATATCAGAACACAGATCTCAGGATTGAGGATGCTGACTGCCCAGTGGCTTTGCCAGGCCCATGCATTCTACACTCTGGGGGCATACTACGGCAGTGGTTCTCAACCTGTGGGTCGGGACCCCCATGGGGGTCCCCACATGATTTTTTTTGGGGGGGGGGTCCCCAGATGACAGTGAAGTGACAATTTAAGGACTTTTAAGACCTTAAAAAGGTAATCAACAACCTATAATGTAAAAACTGGTCAAACATTGGCCAAATTGTCAAATAATGTGAGGCAAAAATTGTGAAATCTACAAGCTTACAACGCCTCGCAACCCGAGGCATTGTAAGCTGGTAGATCTGCTATTTTCACAATATTTATCTGTGGAACTGCTTGTCAGGATGGGGGAGGGGGTCCCCCAGTTCATAAATGAATATTTTGGGTGGTCGTGCCCTGAAAAGGTTGAGAACCACTGTACTACGGTATCACACTGAGCCTTGTATGCCGTTAGACCTAACGTAAAGAGGAACTCCGCTCAACTTCACTGGGGGTAATGCTGATGCCCTTATTTATTATGTTGGTAGAGTGGTAGCGTTAATGCATACTGTAGTAATGGCTGACATCCTGTGTCAGACTGATGAATTCTACCATGACTCTTGACAAGAATTAAACAAAAATAAATATGTAGCACTGGGACATGAGTGGAGCAGATTTTCATAGAGTCTTTGTCAGGTGGAAATCTTGTACTGTATGTCCAAAACTGTTACTTTTCAGGAAATGGAAAAAATAACCTGTGTTTCAATGGATCCTTTACTATTTAATCACCCGCTCTTGTTAATACTTTTCATCGGTTAAATATTTATAAAACCTTCACACTTAATCACTTTCACAGGTTTTGCAAACACTAACAGATCTACAAGTTCACAATGCGTCTTGACGCTTTCTTAGCTTGTAGATCTGCTATTTTTCTTACCTTTGTGTGTCACTGTATGACAAAGTAGGACATTCATTTACGATTAAAAAATGGAGATACAACATTTCTGTCCAACAGCAACGACAGGCAATGTTCCTCACCAATCATGAAGCTTAGCCTGCAGAATAACATAGAAACATAGGGCTCACTGACAAAAGAAGTAATCAATTCTGTTTCTAGAAGAAAAGGAGATATCCATCGGTATAAAAGTCTATGGCTGTTCTTACTGAATATTAAAACATGAGAAAGTTCATGTGCTAAAACCTATTTTAAGGATGAGAGCCAGTGTCTCTCAGACAGGGACCACAGCAGCATCAAAAAGGAAAAAAAGCTGACATAACGTTTTGACAGCGCCTTCTTCAGACTCTGAATAAGACATTGTGCTGTCAAAACATCAGTAAATCTTTTTTTGCACCTATTAAAAGTTTTGAAAGTGTTTGTGCGTGTGTGTGCGCGCGTGCGTGCGTGCGCGCACACACACCATTTGTACACCTTTTAAATGCTTTTCCATCTTTCCGTGGGTGTGCAGGTGCATTTCTGGTGCCTTACCTGTTCTTCATGGTGATAGCGGGCATGCCTCTCTTCTACATGGAGCTGGCACTGGGGCAGTACAACAGAGAGGGGGCTGCGGGGGTCTGGAAGATATGTCCCATATTCAAAGGTAAGCAGGACAGACACGCTCACACCCTACACAAGAGTTCATTTAACTCTGAGCATGTACAAGACTGACTGACTGACTATAACAAAAAAAAGGTAAATATTAGGAGTGGGGTTCCAAGGGGTCCGAAACAACAGCGTAGTATTTAATGTCACTATTCAGTTACAGTAAACTGAAATGACATTCAATTACACACATACAATTGTGATGTTAGATCATTTGAAATGAGGGTCCCTGATCTAGTGAAAGTCAGTTTGGGGTACTGTCTGTGACAAGAGAACAAGTTTGAAAACCCCTGGATAGGACAATCAGGAAACTCTGCATAATGCGTGGTGTGGTGTATTGTCTGTCTGGGTTCCTGCCATCTATGGGCATATGACCCCAAATGTCCAGTTGAACACCTGTTTACCCTTCTCTCTCTCTCTCTCTCTTTCTCTCTCTCTCTCTCAACTGACGGTGAAAAAGTACTTATTTATCCAAAGAGTATGACTCCAAACACAGACGTTATCAAATGTAACTCAATATCATAATCCACACAGAGTCACATATACCTGACAAAATCACCAGGCTGATTTGTTTATTTTTCTAACACAGTTCTTTATATGACACGATCTAAGATTTACCTTTTCAAGTGACTCGCTCATTACTGACAAACTGATTGTGGTGAAATGTGGCGAACTGTTTTAACAGTTTTTTCTGTACCATTGCCACCCTATTGGTTGACAAACTTCCCTCGCATTCAGGTCTCTATGGTATACTATAGATCATATCCAAGCACACTATGCCTAGGGATTAAACAAGACGAGTTCTGCACTTAAATCGGTAAAACTGAAGACGTACTAAAAAAAGAAAAAATCACACCCAGTGTGAAGTGAGCGGTGTTATTTAGAAATAACAGTGGTCATCACAGTGATGGAAGCTCACAAAAAGCCACTGGCCATGACAAAATCCCCAACAGATTCTTCAGAGACGCAGCCGCAGACGCAGCCGCAGACGCAGCCGCAGACGCAGACGCAGACGCAGAACATCCCACTCCACTGACACCTGCCTATACTGTATTTGACCGACTCTCAAACGCGAGGTATACTCAGGGAGATACCGCGGCATGGTCATGCTTGACTTCATAAAGGTGTTTGACACTGTCAATCATTCAATTCTACTGAATAATCTAAAGGTGATTGGTTTTGATACCACATCTGTGAAGTGGATGAAATCCTACCTTGAGGGAAGAGAGCAAGGGGTTGATGTCAATGGAACCCTGTCCTCGTCCCTCCCAGTGAACTGTGGGGTTCACCAAGGAAGCATACTAGGGCCGTTACTGTTCCTTCTATACAGTACATTAACGACATGAAAGAAGCCTGTAACTTCAATTTGTTCTTGTTCGCTGCATGACTCCGCACCCCTGGTCTTGGGCGAGCACAAAATATGAGTTGAGGAAGCCCTCAGTTCTGAACAACAAACTGTCATTACACCTTGGTAAAACAGAATCCATTCTTTTTGGGTCCAAACATACCCTTAGTAATGCAAAAGGTCAGTGTTGACGATATATCTCAAGCAAAGAAGAGGTTACTTCTTGACAACAAACTGACAAGTGAAAAAATGGAATCAAAATGGCTGTGGATGTCTCCACTCTCCTCTGATTTACATTTGAGTGGAATAGTGAAGATCAATTCAATCTCAATTATCTCTGTGGTTTGTTATTGCCGTCGTATGAAAACCGTACAAAACACTTTTCTCCCAAAGTCTCTTCCCTAGTGGATTTATGAAACTCTTTTGGATGGGTTTCAGTTTTTTCATTTCAAAAAGTCATGATTGTCAGTCTAAAAGGTTAGATTGCCATCTGCAAAATGCATGCTGTTGTTTATTCGACTTATCTGTGCAAAGGCAACAGTGTGCCTAGTCAACAGCCAAGTCAACTGTCCCTCCATGTCTATCTTTTGATCACAAACACAAATGCTGCGACTATCAGAGGAGCATCTGCTGCTGATGTTGTGCCCTTTGGAAGAGAGCATTCTTTCTGGACTGAAGGACTGTGTGTGTGTGTGTGTGTGTGTGTGTGTGTGTGTGTGTGTGTGTGTGTGTGTGTGTGTGTGTGTGTGTGTGTGTGTGTGTGTGTGTGTGTGTGTGTGTGTGTGTGTGTGTGTGTGTGTGTGTGTGTGTGTGTGTGTCCATGTGCGTACTCCTATGTGTGGACATGTGCTGTCTGACGGAGACCCACTGAGGACGTTGACGTTCTAATCACACGCTTGACGTTCTCTCTCTCTGTCGCACAGCAGGAGGATAACAGTAATTATTTACAGGCACACACACACAAATGCAGACCCATATCGACAGTAATTATTCTGATCAACAAGCCGGTTTCCTCTAAGGATCAATGCCTCTGGTGAAAAGGACTGACAAGGACAGACAGGCAGAGAGACTGAGAGATTGCATGCCCACATGTGGTGCTAATAGCCGTCGCCTGGACAAATATCACATCCACGTTAGAAGGAGTTTAATAAAGCCACTGTTCTGGTCATGGTAATTATGGAAGGTTAGGAATGAAAATGCCGCCTTTGAGAAGTGGACATGGTATGAAATGCAGGGAAAGGGTAGCTGTGTGGGGAAAAATGAAGGGTTAGGCCAGCCTTTGAAAAGTGTTGTTCTCATCATAGGAATGGCAAGACTTTGATTTGCCTATTCATCCACTTAAGAAGTCAGACAGTATGTGCCCTGTGGTGTTTTATGCGCTCTGATAACTGGTTTTCATTGAGCACAGTGAGGGGTCAATATGCTGTTCCCAGGCAGAGGGATTACTCATAGATGTCTTTGTATGATTGTGAACATGTGCTTTCTCCCATGCAACGAACACGCACAAAAGAATAATAGTACATTGGAGGGCATGTTGTATCTATAGCATTGGCATAACTGCTATGTTTTCATTAGTTTTTTTATTAGCATCTGGGAGTCTCAGTTTTACAGCATGCAATATGACTAGAGCCAATATGACCAGATTTTTGGTTCCGATGCTGATCCCAATTTTGGAGAGTCCTAGAAGACTGATTACCAAGGTTTTCACTGATATTTTGTAAATGTTTATTTTCTAATCAATTGACGTGTTGTGAGCTTGTAGATCTGCTATTTTTAGAAGTCCTTGGAAAACGTTTTGGAAAATTACTTCAACAATGATACGCCATGTTGCAAGTGGTAAGAAATCTGCACACGTTGGCTGCATAATTGCCAATACCAATGTTGTCCAAAGAGTCAAATAATGGCCAATATTTCGGCCAAACCAATATCGGGCTCTATGACATATCACAACCTTACAACTGGCCAATCCAGGTCCTGACCATGAAGGTGTCCAACCCCATCACTGTTCTCTCTTTTTTGATTAAACACTTTTTGTTTTTAATCTCTCAGGTGTAGGTTTTACAGTGATCCTCATCTCCCTCTACGTTGGGTTCTACTACAACGTCATCATCTCCTGGGCACTCTTCTACCTGTTCTCTTCGTTCACCAGCGAGCTACCCTGGGTGCACTGTAACAACACCTGGAACAGCGACAACTGCTCTGACTGGGCATTCAACAGCTCCATCAACGACACACACATGGCCACCCCAGCTCAGGAGTACTTTAGGTAAGTTATGTTGACCACCCACAAACAGAATGTAGTAAACAAGGTATCTCCAATTCTGCATAATTATAATCTGTCACATACTGTAAGGCAACTAGAAAGATAACACTCAGTAGAGTGCATACCTCCAACAGAATTGTATTGTCAATGTATGCCATTTCTACTTGAGATATGAGTGATTATGTCATTTTCCTTAATTGTGACCATGAACTTTTCAACGGAAATGTTTTCATGTCTTTGGGGCAGACTACTGATCATTCCTACCAAGTTTAATGAAAATATTGCTACATGTTTCAAGTTATTTT
Source organism: Gymnoscopelus microlampas (assembly GCF_963454915.1). Lineage (NCBI taxonomy): Eukaryota > Metazoa > Chordata > Actinopteri > Myctophiformes > Myctophidae > Gymnoscopelus > Gymnoscopelus microlampas. Next base: position 31,404,322 of record NC_139940.1, on the reverse strand, counting down.
GCTAACAAACCGTAGCATGGGGGAACAAAAAACAAAAACATAACCCCTATCCAACTTTGTTGTGTGAGGTAACAATACAATAATACAAATATTTGGAATGCCTCATTGCCAGGACAAGACTAAATTTACTTAGCTGTGTACTGGATAATTCAACATCTCACCTTGTTATGATTTCAATAACTCCACTGTTACTCTATTGTGAGAAAAAAAAAATCTAAAAGAAGTATCATTTTTAAAACCTACACTAAAAGTCACTAAACCTCATGAGAAGTGTACCTATATTTTAGGATATACTGTAAGTGTATCTGTAATTTTGAAATATTCAACATGAACATTAGTTAACAACAACAAGATAAACCTTTATAAGCCTTTTATTGAGACAACTGGATGTGTCTGGAACACAACCAGGTGTCTCCTATCCAAATGAGGGGCTGGTGTGTTGTGACAGCTGAGACATTTCATCAAGGTTAGTCAAAATGACTGGTTGCTATTTCCATCCATCCACCTGGGGACAATTTTGCCACCTGAGTCAAACATTATGTGAATGCAAAATGCATAGATACAGTACATTTCACACCGGGGATATACAGTTAGTGTGATATTGCCACCCTAAGTGTGAAGAAGATTCATCATTTCTCAACTCAACTGTAGGGTGAGCTACATTTGATTTTCAGATTAATCTGATTTGATCTGTTCGAAGGCTGCCTTGGGAATCATCCCTGCCACAAACAGTCACTCACTATCTATGGATTACTTAGAAAATCTGTGTGAATTATTTATAATATGTCGCATTTTTGTTTGATTTCCGGAGTTCCAGAATCAGAAGCTTCCTTACTCCTTGTACCCTGTGATTTGGGAAAATGCTTCAGTTTGAAAATCCTTCTGTTTCACTGAAACCCATTTGAAAAAGACCCAGACAGGCAGTGGTGGTCATTGTATAGCCAATTAAGGAAAGATGCGGGAAGGGTTGACTTCCATGATGGTTACCATGAAATATTTAATAGCATCTCTAAAAAATTCCATCACAGGCTATAAATTATTGCTGGGATAATTTTTCATGTCTGTCCTTAACTCTTTCCTTGGGCTGTTGTCACAGGCGTGCCGTGCTCCACATCCAGGACAGTACAGGTATTGATGACCTGGGACGTCCACGCTGGCAGCTGACGGCCTGTCTGGCTGTGGTGATTATTCTGCTGTACTTCAGTCTCTGGAAGGGAGTCAAGACATCTGGAAAGGTTGGATATACTATGAAATAGCCAGTGGTGGAAAAAGTACTCACAAGTAAAAGTATCAATACTGCAATGTAGAAATACTCTACATTGAGGGGAAAAAATCACACCCAGTGTGAAGTGGGCGGTGTGTGGTCATCACAACATGACTCACTTTAAAAAAAGGATAAATGACTTTTTTTAAAGTCCATACTGCTATTCATAGGGCTGCACATGTGTCATGTGTTTCGCTAGCCAATCACAGTCCTGAATTTGCAAAGTCAGCCAATCACATTACAGTTAGTGGTGATGACACTAGCTGTAATGTGATTGGCTGATATGAAAAAAGTATCGATTTGCATTAACAATGGAAGGGTTAGGGGGTACACAAATGTTTTGGTCGGTGTCCAAAACTCACTTATAGGGGGCGGCTGCCCCAAAAAGAGCAGACCAAATAAAAAAGTTGAATCTGAAACACAATTTTATACAATATAGAGGGGGTCCCTGCTTCATCTCTCTCTCTCAGCTAGGGGGTCCTTTGCCTGAAAAACGTTGAAGACCCCTGGTCTAGCTGAAGGATACTTGCGTACAGTACATACAGCCAGGAGGAACCAGGAACCTTCTGATTTCGTCCGCTCTGGGTTTTCAAACGTGTGTGTGTGTGTGTGTGTGTGTGTGTGTGTGTGTGTGTGTGTGTGTGTGTGTGTGTGTGTGTGTGTGTGTGTGTGTGTGTGTGTGTGTGTGTGTGTGTGTGTGTGTGTGTGTGTGTGTGTGTGTGTGTGTGTGTGTGTGTGTGTGTGTCCTCCAGGTCGTGTGGATCACGGCCACCATGCCCTATGTGGTTCTGACTGTACTGTTGATCCGAGGAGTCACTCTGCCGGGAGCCATTGACGGCATTAAGGCTTACCTCTCTGTCGACTTCCACAGACTCTGCGATGCCAAGGTGAGGTGAAGTACAGAGGGAATGGAGAGCGAGTGGGGGTTGGGGGGTCTCAGTGGAGAATGGAGGCATAATACAGGTGAGGAGAGAGGAAACAAGGACAGAGGGAAGAAAAAGCGAGGTGAGGATGATGCACGAGGGATAGGGATACCGTGACTGTTAACTCACTGACTGCCATGGACGAGTTCACTCGTCAGTTGGCACTTGGTCAACAGTGCCAAGGATGACTTCGATGAGTTTGGAGTTTTCAGTGGTTTTCCACCAGATGGCGCTGTTCGCTAACTTATGAATGATACCTTGCCTGTCAGAAAAGGATAGACCCGGAAACGACACAGCTCGTTTACTTCCTGTTTATTAGTTGTGGAAAAATGGCTTTATCTTCGTTTCTGTTTATTTTTGTGGCGATCGCCGTGAGGACGGCGATCACGGAAAATATTCCATGATTTTTCAAAGATTAGTAAAATCGCTCGGATTCGCTGGCAAGGGCAGCTATAGACGATGTTTTAACTCAGGCAGTTAAAACATTTTTCACAGTTGATAGCAATAGTGCCCCAAGCACTGCTATCCTTAAGACGGATTTATACTTTGTCGCCGGTGTTGCTCACTGCCAATCTACAAGCTCAATGCATCATCTTGCAACGCATTTTGAGTTTTCAGATCTGCTATTTTCACAAGGCATTGCTTGCAAATAAGTATATCAAGCCCTTTATTCTATTAGAATCAGTTTAATTTCACTATAATTAGCTTGAAAATGTTCATTAACCAATTACACTCTTTCGGAATGTGACCTACATGCACGGTTAAATAACAGATTGTGGTGCATCAACTGTCGTACCATAACCCTTCAAAGAAAAGGTTCTGGTGGAATAATGTTTACTGGTTATGTAATTCATCTAATATTTTCCCTATCGTGAAATCCACCATAAGAGCTTATGAAAATGTCCAATACATAATAACAGGGAGTAAAGAGCGGGGGGTGGGGGAGAGAGAGAGAGAGAGAGAAAGAGAGAGAGAGAGAGAGAGAGAGAGAGAGATGCATGGCAGTAATTTGAGAATTAGATTAGACATATGCATGGAGCAGTAATTTGCAAAATTACCCTCCGTATTCACAAGTGTCTTTCATCTACTGCCGTTGAAAGAGTTTCCTGCAATTATCCCTAATAACAGCTTTTTTCCTCTCCCGTGCCTTTTGTTTGCCGCTTCACACGAGTGCGCTTATTTTGTTGCTCTCCAGGTCTGGCTCGATGCGGCAACACAGATCTGCTTCTCTCTGGGAGTGGGGTTTGGTGTACTGATCGCCTTCTCCAGCTACAACAAATTCAACAACAATTGTTACAGGTAAAAGCAGTTGGAACAGGGGAAGAAAATGGGGGTGGGGGGGGGAGAGAGAGAGAGAGAGCGACAGAGAGAGAGACTTTGTCAGAGACAGTATTGTGTACACACACAAAGTTAAATTACAATAACCTTTGAAATCCTTGAAACCAACCATGGCTTTGACACCCTCCTGTACGCCAGACAGAAATAACATCAATGAACTACACTATGTCAGCTTTTGAAAAGAATCAGACTCCTGCAGAAAGCATGTATCTCACCTTTCAGCATGTTTGTCTACATTTGAGAACTGGCCTTTTTATCTACCTGGCAGACCTGTTTGATACAGTAGCTCTCAGAGGAATACCAAATCATCATCATAAAACCATCCACTTCTCTCTATCAATGACAAGTCCACTTTAAGGAAGTACGACTTTGAGTTGTTGAGACAAACTTGATCAATGATTGATTAATTGCTTGATGGGTGTTGGGTTGATAGATTGTTAGTTGCCTTTTCAACAATTAATAAAGGAATTTATTCACAAAATTAAGTAAAAACAAGCTTTTAACCTTGTAGAATCTTATAGACATTGTAATGTTCAACTCTTAAAGTTATCACTTCAGTGTCTGTCTGTCTGTCTGTCTGTCTGTCTGTCTGTCTGTCTGTCTGTCTATTATAGTTAACTAAAACTGACGAAATAACAAAACTAGAATAAAATAAATAAAATTCATTTTAGTTAACTGAAATAATAACAAGGCTTTAAAAAAGTTTTACTAATTGAAACGGTATTGCGTGTTTAATAAAACAAACTAAAATCGAACTAAAATCCTACATAAATGTCCTTTGTTTTAGTCATATACATAAGACTAGTATTTTGCATGGATATAAAATATATCTTCCAGTTTTAATTGTTTATACATTTTATCGCCTCAGACAAATACCGCATATTACAATAAAATGTAAAAGAAAGAAAGAAATAAAAACTCAGTGACCTCAGATGATCTTCTTTGCCGTTTGATAACCAGCTTGATATAATTCTATTTTATTCGTCTAGAGATGCCATCATCACCAGCTCCATAAACTCGCTAACCAGTTTCTTCTCCGGCTTCGTGGTCTTCTCCTTCCTTGGCTACATGTCCCACAAACACAACGTGCCCCTGGACAAAGTCGCTAGAGATGGTAAGTCATGGTTCAAGTGCTCAATTTACCACGTTCACAGAGTGGCCATTTTGTTCTTATGTCACACTCCAAGTCAGGGGAGGTAGAGCAAAATTGTGAATATCATTTACTAGTCAGTAGTGAAAATGTACAGTGTGACCAACATGAGAATTGCCATATTTTTATATTTACGTCCAGCTCAGCTTTGTTTCTAATGCTCTGACACTTGAAACAGTGTCCTCTGACAAAGTGTTAAAACAGTTTATATCTCTCAGGAAAATATCAGAAACAGCTACAGTATGCTATGCGCTGCTGAGTGATCTCTACAATAAGTCAATAATGTAGTGTGTGAAATGAGAGAGCGAAAATTTTCGGCGGATAATCCATAGTCTAATTTTAGTATTGCTCCATGATCAGCACTATCAAATGATAGTGGAAACCCCCCACAGTGGAATAGCTCATGCCGAAATAGTAGAAACATGTTGAAATGTGTATTGAAATTGTTCCCAAGAGTCAGCGTTATATAAGAGGAGTCTGGTTGCCAGCACTATAATAGCTACTGTATCCATTTCAACCCACTGTGATCTGTTGTTAGCTTCAAATGATTACTTATAGATTACGTGTCTTTTGAATAGAATTTTGCTATAAAGAATAATAAACAAAGATAATTTCAGGTATTTTGTATTTGCATGTATGACTTTAAACAAAGCTGCCTTAAATATTCGCTGTTTTTGGAAATTGATCTTGAATTAATATCATGCAGTCTTAAACTTTCTTTGTCTCAGGTGTTGGGTTAGTATTTGTGATTTACCCAGAAGCCATTGCAACATTACCTGGGTCGTCTGTGTGGGCTGTCATTTTCTTCTTCATGTTACTAACACTGGGCATCGACAGTGCTGTGAGTACACACACACACACACACACACACACGCACGCACGCACGCACGCACGCACGCACACACGCACGCACGCACGCACGCACGCACGCACGCACGCACACATGCAGACATGCAGACATGCGGACACACTCCCATTTAATCATGTTGTGACTAAACTTTATTTAGTCTGAGCAGTTTACGTATTCAATTAAAATGACTGCTATTTTATTGATTACAGATGTCCAGCATCTTTGACCGGAAAACAATCTACCTATTTGATATAAAATATTTGACTAATTACTTAAATAATAATGGGACTGCCCTTCACCTCTTATTGACCAAATATATTAAACTTGGCATTCCATTTAGAGTACTAGTATACAGTACTGTATAACCATGGTGTAACATTTGGAAATGAACGGACAAAGAAAAGCAAAATGACCTTCATTTTCATGGAAGTAATCATCCTGACAGAGTACACAAGATGACACTTTTTTTTAATTTTTTTTCATCAGCATTCAATTTAAATATAGTCAAATTGAAAAACAGTCTGCAGTAAAAAGGCAGACTGCAATAGCTATGTCTGTTTCCATGTTCCTTGTTAATCTCTGCTGTATTTCAGTTAGTTACAGTATATGTCGTTCTGATCTATTGTAGATGGGAGGGATGGAGTCGGTGATCACAGGGCTGATTGATGAGTTTAAGTGCCTTCACAAGCACCGAGAACTCTTCACCCTCTTCATCGTAGTCTCAACATTCCTCATATCTCTCTTCTGTGTGACTAATGTAAGTACCGTAATATGTTGGGGGAAGACCAGTGGTGGAAAGTAACTAACTACATTTACTGTACAGTACTTAATTTAAACTTCTAGGTACTTTTACTTTACTGGAGTATTTCCAATTTTTTATACTTTTACTTCTACTCCACTACATCTCAGAGGCAAACATTGTACTTTTTACTCCATACAGTAACCACTTCAGCCCTATTTAAACTTTGGCTATTTGAAAATAGCCGATCTACAAGCTCACAATGTGTTGCCATGCAACCCATTGTGAGCTTGTTGATATGCTATTTTCAAAAGATTTTTATACATTTGAAAACTTGTGAAATGGGACATTCTGCATAATGAGTACTTTTGGTACTTTAAAGGGATTCTAGGCAACATTAAGCCTACATTTAAAACGTATTTATATATATATATATATGTTTTGCATTTTTTCCCCTCTATCAGCCACTATATAATGATGCTGGGGTGTTTTCCTGCATTGAAACACAGTCCTCTTTCTGAAATCCGTATTTTCCCTACTATTTATGTTTTGTCATCCGGGTATCCGGGACGTAAATGAAACGCACGTCGCACGCATGTGCGCATCTGTGCGCGTCCGTGTCCGTGTGAACTGTTCGAGTGAAACCGAATGGAACCGAGTGCAGCCGACAAAAATGGAACAAGCCGCCATAGTTTTCTGCTGTGCTGTTTTTACTTTTTACTTTCGGTTTTAAAACGCTCTCAAACTTCTTTTTTTGAGGCACGGAATTTACTTTTAAGATATCATTTGGATAGAATTTAGTTGTTTAACTTCATATATGTGGTCAATTTATCATGACACAGCCTATTTAAAAATAAAAATTCAGAGAACCGGCAGGGGCGGGCAGTGACAAGCATTGTATCCGAATAAAGCAACCTATTTTCGGCATGGCCCGTTCAGAAGTCCTCCCCTGTGTCACCCCATGGTGGTCGGGGAAACAAACTGCTGATGAGGAGGGGGGGCGGTGTTTGACAACAGTTTTTTTCTTTTTTTGATCTCTGAACTGGCCTAGAATCCCTTTAAGTATATTTTGATGCCAATACTTTTGTACTTTTACTCAAGTAAATTTTTAATACAGGACAAAATACAGTATTGATACTTTTACATAAGAAAGAAATGTGAATACTTTTCCCACTAGTATTCACACTGTTGCTGCATTCACGACACAAGGAAATTGCAGGAAATTGCAGTTTTCTACGTTTTTCGACGTTTTCACATGTTTACCTCGGCTGAACCCGTTTCTTGTTCAGATAGAGATTTGCCGGAAACTTGTTGTAAACATGTTGTTAACCCTCGTCAGACTTCTGTCTGCAGACAGGGGGTGACCTTGTGTTTGTGTGTTTGTAAAGCCGTTAGACTGCAACTGAACTTAAATTGATTTCTGTCAGGTACAACTTTCAGCAGAAGTGAGGAAATAATCTTGAAGCTAATTAACACATTAATGTAGGTAATCAAATATAAATATTACCTCTACTATTATGAAGTCCAAGTTGTGTATCTGTGGTGGGTGGGAGGGGGCAATGTCAGCACAGATCTCCCGCCCACCCATCGGATTTTGGCGAATCATCCCTAAATATGGACATTATTGACATTACACAGCATTGACGTTGTGCAAATCGGTCTCTCTGATGTGTGACATCATCAGGGAGGGAGAGTGCAAGGGGGGAGGGGGGAGAGAGAGGATGGAGAGAGACTATTTCACCCATGCAATAACCCGGCGAATGCTGGGAACCGATACCTGAACATACTGATCGATGTGTTGCTACACCACACGTTGCTTCAAGACGCAGCGCAATAAACCCAAATGTGTCCGTTTTAGTTTTTGTTACGACCCTTAGTCTAGGGGTAAGAGAACCTTAGTCTAAGGGTGAGAGGATAGAGGAAGCGATTCTCTGCTGCCGAAGCTGACAGTTCCCTGACCAACAAACTTTGAGAGTCATCTTTATAGAAGACTGGGTGTGGCCCCCAGCCAATCCACTCCCTGTCTCCACCTCTCACCAACTCTCCACCTCAGAACAAAGGAAAATACAGATACTAGAATGCAAAATATAATACAAAATATGGCTGGCCCATTTTTTTAATGTTTATACAGGAACAATTTGTATAAACCTTCGCAAATAACAAAAGTCCTTCAAGTAGCCCAGACTTAAATTACATTTTACCTCCATTTCTCTTTGCTAATCAATTGGTTAAACATCTACAATATAACATGATTGTTGTGATGTGTATACACTTTGTTTTGTTACTGTTTTCTCTCTCTCTCTCGCTCTCTCGCTCTCTCGCTCTTGCGCTCTCTCCCTACCTCACACTCCCTTTCCGCTCCTCTCCAGGGTGGGATGTATGTATTTACGCTGCTGGACCATTTTGCAGCGGGAACATCGATTCTCTTTGGAGTGCTTATTGAGGCCATCGGCATTGCATGGTTCTACGGTGAGAAAGAGGGTGGGAAACGAAGGAGGAAAGGGTGACTCCTGTCTTTTCATGGCCTGCAAAGCTGATGCCACATTAGAGGGCTTGATGAGATATGTGTTCGCTTGGGTCTGTGCCTCAATTCACCTTGGTCCTATTAGACTTAAGTATTCTGAGGCGGACAAGTCCTTTGTCAATAATGGTTCTTGCCTCTTCAGGCTCAGGCCCACATTTAGTTAGCACGGTGGGAAAGTAGATAGTTCTGGTTCAAATAAGGGCTTATTGATGTTGAATACCTTCAGTTGTGACTACCTCATTGTTTGTGTTGATTAAAGTTTAATTAAGTTGAATTAACACAGTTTAGTTTTTTAGTTTTTACACTGTATTAAGATCACTTAGCAGCGAATGGTTGGCTACCATTCTCATGAATGATTCTTTGTACTTTGCTTTTAAAGTAATGTCTGTTTTCTTATTAGTAGAGATAAATGTCTATTCATCGAAGTCGGATACTCCTGCGAACCTCCCTAATATTCCCTATTAAACGGTATCTTCGTGTTGGCACGTCAAATTATGTTTGCAGGATAGAATACAGAAATATATTAAGTGCAATGTCTCACCAATCACCATAAATGGCAGCGCTTCCATTTCAGCACCACGGACAGCTCACAACTCCAGAGTGAGTAGCCTATTTTCAGAGTAATGGGCCTTCAGAACAGTGGGAATTTGTTTTGGGAATTTGGAATAACGGCCCGTTGGTCTAATGGGAAAATGTTTCGAACTACTGGTGTTTCGGAATAATGGGCTGTCGGACCAGTTACAGACCATTTTCACGTTAATGGCTTTATTTATGGATTATGCATTTGATTGCATTTTCTACATTAACAAACTGAGTAAATGTTATCTAAACATCATTACAGGATAAGTCATGGATGTTTGTCTTTGGCTAGAATTCTCAAATCAGCATTAAAACAAACATAATGTAACTTGGGGTTTGAACGGTTACATGAAAACTACAGTATGTATCATTAAGATGTTGATTTTATATATCAATAAAGATATCTTCTGTGGAACTCCAAGACAGAGTACTGAACACATTTCCATATGGGGATATTAGATAATAATAGTAATAATAATAAGTAATAAGTAATACGCAAAACAAATAATAATCATAATTATTATTATTATTATTACAACAATCGGCTAAACCAGCCAGACCACCAGTTAGATTCTTTAAGGTAACAATATTGATCTGAACTTCTATATCAAGTCTCGTGTTTTCTAGCTCTCTGTCTGTGGACACTGAGGTCCATAAAGTGTTAAATGCTAACCAGACCCAGGGAAGTGAGGTCTGTGTGCCTCCCTGTCTCGGTGGGTTTTGACCCTGGCAAGTCAAATAAATCTAGCCTAAGGCTTCGGTGGGCCTTTTCCCAGGTCCCATCACTGCTGACAGGAACCCCTTAACCACTGGCCTCTGTGGCCCTCTATTGTACCATTTGCTACATGAGTACATTCAGGTTTGTTCAATACCTGGCAGTCAGTCTTGATTTCTGGCTGTGCAGTTAGAGATGCCCTGCAGGCAGGAAGACAGTGAGAGGGTTTAACCACTTACTGTAAAACCTATATTCTTAGTAAAATGGACCCGAGTTACTGTTGGCTCACAACGCGTCGTCGTGATCTTGAAGATCTGCTATTTATCTGCAAATGTCCCCCCAAGAATAGGGATAAGTGGTTAACCAACGGGATGGAATAAAACTTGATGATGTGTTGGTCGAACAGTAGATCATTGAAACAGTTACTATGTAAAAAATACATGATGTTATTATGAACTGTTCATATACTGTACATACAGGTATATGATGCTTGCTATACCCTAGTTATCAATACTTTTCAATACTGATACAACCCTTGTCTTGCAGCAACAACTCATAATGTATTCCACAAATCAAGTGCACAGCACGATAACAGTATTCTGTGTTCTGTTAAGTAAAAGGTTTATTTTTTAGGGCTCTTTGCTTTTTGTTGTATCTTTATCTTCCACATACACGTACACCTGAGAGTTATTCCATTAATTGAAACTGACTTACCCATGCTGAGTAAAATTCATAGTGGTGATCGCATTTAGAATGCATTTACCATAGGCTTTTTTACGACTTTTGACTAAACCCTAAACAGACCCGAGTTGCAACTGTACTTGGCCATATTGTGCACTTACAGTATATGTATGTGTTTCAGGAGTGGACCGTTTCAGTGATGATATTGAGGAAATGATTGGGCAGAGACCAGGCTTGTACTGGAGGCTGTGCTGGAAGTTTGTCAGCCCCTGCTTCCTCTTGGTGAGTCGGCTGAAAAATCAGCATAGTGTACCTCAGTCCTTCACCTTTTCTTTCTCCAGGTTCCTCTAAAGGAAAGGCCATGCAACACACATTAATAAGGAAGGTTTGCCAACTAAACTTGCCATAGCTTGAGTGTGGCATTAATGTTGAGATGCTATGACCTTCATCAAATTGAGAGAGTTCAAATTGGATGGATAGATGGATAAAAGTGTTGGGAATATGAGCTACTGTAAGGGTCTGAAAAATGAATAGACTGCCACGTGCAGACTTAAGTGTTTATTAACCTCCATTCAGAACCATTCAGTACAGTGCAATCAGTGGTGTAGTAGCCTAGTTGTGTAGTAGTGGTGTCTGAAGATGTTTTTTCCCCCCAAATATTTTCAAGCCACGAAATGAGACTAGTCAATTGATGACACAAGGACTTTGAATAATGGTGGGGCTGCTCCATGTGATTTGTGCGTGTGTGTGTTTTGATGTTGGAGGGAGAACAACCCTCTCTCCACTGCACCGAGTACAGTATATAATTCATGTGGGCTAATTTGTCCATCCTTGTTAGTTAGGAGTCGGACAAATCATATCAACCACATAGTAACACCATAGTAACACCATAGTAACACCTCCTAAGTTACCAGAACATTGAACTGCTCTCCACAGAAGAAATATTTGTTTGTTAGTTTTTTCTGTTTTTAAATTTAGAGTAGCCAATTATTTTTTACCCCTGCGATCTCCCAGGTTAGTCATTATGCCAATTAATTCCTCCCACTGCTTGCCACTGCTGTTGTGCCCCACTGGCTCGGCTGCCAGTGAGGAGCCCCCACCGGGAGGACGTACAGCGCCTCCGTCCTACTCCTTCCGTTCAACTTTCCCTGCAGACAGGTGACGCCCCAGCCCGTAAGAGTACAGTGCCGGTGACAAAAATCCCCCTCCCTGCCCGGCTTCCCTCCCCCGAACACAGCCAATCATTGTAACTTAGCTTTCGCTATTAAAAAATAGCAGATCTACAAGCTTTTGGAAAATATTGCAATACCAAATGTCTATCAATTTAGGGGTCCCTGGCATGAAAAAGGTTGAAAACCACTGTTTTAGATGCTCGGCACGTCAGATGCTCAGCCAGGTACTTTCCCCCTGTACCACCTGAACGCCCCAATAAATATTTGTTTACTTGTTTATTAATCAATAAGGCTGATAAGGCTAATAATAGCCTATCATCAGAATAGTTTTGCTTTCAAAATAGTGTCAACACATCTCATGCGTCCTTCCACTGTGGATTTGTATTTTCTGAAATATTACAAACTAAATGTTATTTTACTAAAATGTGATTGTAGTGTTTTGGAATGAAAACCTCTTCTCTCTCTGCACAGTTCATGGTGGTGGTGAGCTTCACCACGTATAACCCTCCAAAGTACGACAGCTATCAGTTTCCTATGTGGGCTAACATGTTGGGCTGGTGCTTGGCTATTTCATCCATGATCATGGTGCCTCTCTACGCCATCTACAAGCTCTGCATTTTGCCTGGAAAGTTCTGTGATGTAAGCATCAATTATGTCTTATTAGCAAATAGTTGGTATAGATGTTATTCAGCTAAGGTTTCACTACAGATGTCTTCAGCCATGTTCACCATATTCTGCAAGCAGCTGTAAGTTTCATTTGGTCCTGTGAGACAGATTTGAGCATTTTTGTCGTTTCTTTAAAGTTGCAAAATGAAAGAGTTTTAAGCAAAATGTGTTTTAATCTAAATCACAAAAGGCATTATAAACGTATAAGATCAGCTCTTTGCCCCTCATTGAAATGCAGTACATTTACTGTAATGAGCTCCAGTGGTCCAGTGGTACCAGCATGCGTGAGCAGCCACTTTGGAGAAAGCTCTCTAGTGCGGTGTTGATGTTCTTTAGGAGGCCACCATTTTAGATGTTTTTAATTTCCTTTTCAGGTTGATTAAATATGTGTAAATATTATGTAGTTACATAAACAAGCATGTTTTTCTTCTCCTCTTTCTGTACAGAGACTGGCTTATGCCATCACCCCAGAGACAGATCATCACTTAGTGGATAATGGGGAAGTTCGACAATTCACGGTAAATGCCCACTAATAATGAGAAAACGTTCAATATAGATAGATAGACCTTTATTGATCACAGTAGAAAACAAAAACGAGCACTCTCGTATATGATGCAGTTTGCCGGGTGCACAGCTCACAAAGATTCACAGTAAGAGCACTGCGATGTCCTTCTGGTACTTTTAATTCATATGCACTCGGACAGACACAGCAAACACGGACACGTTCCGGCGTCAAGCCTTCCTCTGTGTGTAGACCTTTATTTATCCCACAAGGGAAATTCAGTTTTCATAGCAGCACCGTAATAGGAAACACAGGGGAGATACATCTAAGCTTCGAGAGTACAAATAATTAGAATTTAGTAAAACACGTTGTAACAAGCAGAAATTAGGTACAAAAAAACTAAGGAGTTTTGAAGTGAACACTAAATATGTAGTCAGTCAATCGATAAATGAGGAATACACAATGTATCAGTGGTAAAACATCTACATTATTTAGCCTAATAATGTGCAATCTATAGGAATATGGGTAATAATTATGTGGGGCTTATCTGGTGTAGAATCCCAAACCTCTTGGACTGGGTGCTGGATCAAAAGTTTATCATGTAAGCAAATTAAATAAAATCCACACACCAAACAAGACTCCCGTTTCGAGCCACCAGGCTCTTCCTCAGAACGTATCTTTAATTTGCTTAGCTTTTGCATGACACTGTCGTATGATGACAGCTGATAACGCGGTGCTTCATTTTTATTATCAAACTGAAGCAGATAGTGTTACAGTATGTCGCATCATGTTATTAAGAATAAAGATAGACATACATATATAGACAATGCACAGTAGCCTACATAGTTACACATTTTATTTTTAAGTTCATAAAAAGTAAGCTTTTTGGAAGTTCAGTATGAAGTTCATTTTCTTTATTGGTTATACTCTGGTGGTAGACTATATCATGTGACCAGCAAAGGGAAAATATATTATAGTATTAGTGGGATTAAACCATGAGTGGGACCATACGTTTTTGTGTACAAATGTCTACATCGTATTGTTTTTTTTTTCCCACAGCTGCATCACTGGTTGGTGGTCTGAGAACAAACAGAGAGAGTGAGAGAGAGAGAGAGTGAGGGAGAGATAAAAAAATAAATAAAGGAAAGAGAGAATCAAAAATGAAATGGTCAGTGAGTGAGACAGATGAATGAGTGATGAATGAATGGTTAGCTGCACTGCAAAGATCTGAAGAGCTAAGCAGAAGGGACAGAGGAACAGGAAGAGATGATGATGTTTATGACTGTTTAAAATTGCCAAACGTGAAGCCGTACAAATCGCTGTGGTCTTATTTTCATCAATGGACGTGAAGCTGTGCTGTGAGCCTGGTCACTATGGTGTTTGCACTCTGATGAGTGAGATTCTGTCAAACACATGAAGTGGTATTCATCCTTATGTTTCTAGAATCATATTCCTTTAGTCACAAGGCATTTTACTTCATACATTAGTGTGTTATTTTCCATCACAAAGGATGTGTTATGTAATATGAGTTTTTTTTTGTTTTTTAGACCAGTGGTTCTCAAACTTTTTCGTGTCAAGGACCCCTAAATGAAAGTGTATTTGGCCGTGGACCCCCATCTGAATAGATTATATGCCAAGGAACCCATACAAGATTTGTGGTGTTAAAAATGTCAAGATAATTCATTTTTTTCAAAGAATGTGAATATTTTTGGAAAATAGGGTCCTGGGGGTCCCCGGACCCCACTTTGAGAACCCCTGCATTAGACCACGGACAACCATAACTCTGAGAGTGTACAAATGGAACCAAATGGACCCGTAACTGTGGTATCAAACCTATACCCACTGCTTTACAAAAAACAATCCTGATACCATCAACCGCCCTAAAGTCTTTACATTGGTTCTGTGATGTTTTTGCATGTCCGAATTGTTCCGACACAGTTTTATCCCATTCATTGAATTTCAATGTCACCAGATGTATCAGTAGGCAGCGATCTCTGATCGTCTGGCTACGTGAGACTAGGTCTAATGAAACAGTTCTGATTTTATACGTTGTGACAAGCACCTACTGGAAAGAAAATAACTGATATAAATACAAAACATAAAAGGACATAGGAAAGAAATGTGATTTTTGATTCGCCTCAAAAATGAAGGTGATACGTTGAGTGAATACCACTAGCTTGTTGTTTGACTTAATCTCAGTCAATATCATATTTTTACAATGACTGTTATCATGGCTAATGTTTCCACCAGTATTCTATATACTATTGTATTTGTTTGAATCATACATGATTGAGAAATGTTAATCTGGTATTTGTGAAATCTTATGTATCTTATGTACATGTTGATTAAAATGCTAGAATATCAATGTAGTCCTGTAATGGAACAGAACTATCTTTTGAATGTTATTACAGTATACAAACCTCTTGTAAAGGGTTCATCAATTTCTTATCAATATGAGTATATCATGACAAAACTCAATCCCTGTCATTCTGTTACTGCTTAATATGTTAATTTATATTGAATGGCCTAGAATGACAGCAGTCTGACACATGATTTCTGTGCAATATTATAGAGCAGAGTAGTAGATAGCTTGGATTATTGTGACCATGCCACCTGTTGCGTTGACTCGAGTCATAATTATGTTCTAAGAATCTGTTTTATTCTGTATTCCTATATTCAGCATTATATGGTTCAATCTACCAAAGAATAAAGTTGAATCACATAGGATCTGGTTTTAAGTGCTGTAGATATTACTTTCTCACATACTGTAAGAGTGCATTCTCTAAAAGGTTTTTATTTCAAACAAACGTTTGCAACTGCAGGCATTAATAAAGGTTACGTTACAATCCCTCTTATAGCAAATGTATACTGAGAAAGGTGCCACTGAAGTATTTTTCAAATAAATACAAATACATAATAATAATAATAATAGTAATAATAATACAAAAATAAAGACATTTTCTTTATTTCTTTGGTGTGGTTTACATTTCATAGTGTCTATTTTGGAGTGACTGTCAGATGTAGTCTGGGAAGCAGATTTTCACCATTTATTGCAGAAGCATTCAAGACTGTTTTAAAAAGCTGCTTTTTATTACAATGCGATTGAACTGTCTGTAATGTCATTTATGAAGTATTATAAAATGTATATTTGTCTAAGTAAATATAAATTAGAGGGCTTGTATTGTATTGTACTGTATTATATTGAACAAGGACAGAACATTCTTAAATATGGATTATTCCTTTCTTGCTGTGCTGTTCATACATTTAGTATTTGCCTTAATGATCTCTATCAAATACATGTCAATACCGATGTATATGCCTACAGCTCATAGACCTCTTTCTTTATGTTAAGAACCATGGTTTGATCAGACTCCCTGAAGCTGTTTGCAGATGGGTCCACACTGTGTCTGGTTTCAACTTGTGGATGCAACATATTGGGAGAGTAATTATATCCTAAATTATATTTGTGTTATGTATTTGCCTTGTGAGGTTTCTGACTGGGTTTATTTTGTACAGTCGAATAAAGTCTAATGGTTGACCTATTAACCTACAGTATTTGTTATCTGATCTCTCTCAAGGGATCATGCTTTTGCCCCTGTCTGTCTGTCTGTCTGTCTGTCTGTCTGTCTGTGTGCCTGCCTTGCAGCTGGCAGGTAGTGTGCAGGAATCTTGCATACTACTAGGCCAATTAGCATCATATCGTTGGGCATACCGACAACAGGCTGAGGAGGACATGTCATTTAAAACAGTGGTTCTCAAACTTTTTCATGTCAAGGACCCCCAAATTGATTTGTATTTGCCGACTCCCATCTGAAAATATTTTTTGCCAGGAACCCTCACACAAGATTTGTTTTGTGTGAATGTTTCGGAAATATTCCAAATCTTTCAGATTGTTTCAGTTAAGCAGACTGGTTGAGTTAGCCAATCAGGGGCTGAAAGATACAGATATTTGTGACATTACGGTTCTCATCTAACATTCGGCTTACCATTGGTTAGTCCGAATTGTCATTCGGCACGACACCTCTGGGTCATATGAGACACACACGTCAGGTTTGAGACAGAACGGTTGGATGCTTTCCGAGTTATGTCTGGGACAGAGTGACACACACACACACAGATTCATGTGCACATGTGAATCCAGTGGATCACATGACTTGTGCATGCTCATGTGCTTTTTGGCAGCTTTCTCTGAGTTAATTGAGTGGCCAGTAGCCTACTTCCTACAAAGGAGCAGACAGACAAAAGTCCAACCCATCATAATGGCGGGTCACCATTTCTAGACCTTTAGATAAGCTTGAAGCGCAGGATTCTCATTCACATTCTGTGTGTGTGTGTGTGTGTGTGTGTGTGTGTGTGTGTGTGTGTGTGTGTGTGTGTGTGTGTGTGTGTGTGTGTGTGTGTGTGTGGGTGGGTGCGTGTGTTGTTTTTGGCACAGTGTACAGGGATGCATGGCCCATCACCGGCCCTAAAGACAATGATCCAGTTCTAACTCCGGTGTACAAATACAGTAGCACTGGATTTATTTTCGACATAAGATGGGTTTGTCTAAATTTATTGAGAAAAACTGTTTTTGAGCTTCACAGTGAAATTCTTTGCAAACCGTTGGGATGGTGGTAAAATGACTTTGTACTTGCAGAAGTCATTTATAGATGGATATAGTATCTATTGATATCAGTCAGCAGAAAAAAATATCAATGAACAATCGTTCCTCCTGTTTGCGTCCCAACAGGAAATAGGGATCCTCTACAGATTACACTGTGTGTGTTTGTTTATGCACCACTTGCACTTGTAGGGGACATTGGTAAAAGGCCTGCCCTGTCTGAAACCTGCCAGTTGTTGTCAGAATAGCCCAATTATAAAGCAATTTTGGCTGTGCTGGGATAGAGTTTAAAAGGCACCATTACCGCATCCAGTGTTCAACAGCAATTATGTGTCATCTTATGTCTTGCCACAGTTGTTGATAGTGAAAGGGAATACACAGGAGAGCTAGAAACAAAACAGGTTTTTCCTATTCAATGGTGAATGTATTACCTCACCCGGGGATCGTGAAACAAGATTGTGAGATTAAATAGATTGAATCTTCAATTTGACAGACACACACACACACACACACACACACACACACACACACACACACACACACACACACACACACACACACACATACACACAGGGGGAGAGAGAGAGAGACACACAATCGAGAGTGAGAGTAAAGGTGAGAGAGAGGACCTGTAAGAATTGTTTAATACTGCCCTCTACCAATAGAACATGGGAAATACACATCGACTGGCAAGCGTTAGGCTATTATAATTTTGTTAATATATATAAGTTGTATGTAGGCCTATGCTCTAGGAGAGAGTAGCGATATGGGGAATGACATGGAACACAGACTGCCATCGGATGTTGCAATTATATGGTTGATGCAATATCCACTCAGCTACCAGCATTCCCCATCAGCACTTTGGAGGAAAGCTGCTGACTGTCCCTTGTGCCTGTCCCACTTAACTGTTGTTCATGGAAACTAGCTAACCAGCTTGACTGATGCTTGAAGCATTGACTGTGTATTTTAATAAATGTGTCAAATGTTATATCAGTGAACTGCCTAATGAATTAATTTGGATTGGATTTATTCATAAGCATCACTCAGTGAGATACTTTTCAGATCACAGATAAGGCCTGTCAACCATTTTACAGGTGCTCATGTCATGTGTTCTAGCCTCATTACTTTTAAAAGTACATTAGAGGATAAAGCACTCACGCAAGCAGATATGTAGAGTTTGATCAGTTGATGTTTATGTTTTCAAGTCATGGGAGCCAATGTCCTGAGAAAAGATTGAAAAGCTGATGGATAATAGGTCTACCTTATGTCTTATATCTCAGGTACTATGTGTAAGTATGTAGATCATTCGTTTTTACCAGCTTGCTCGAAGAGTGGCTGGTCAATGAACAGACAGAGCAACTAGTCAACATCTATGCGAGTCCTTTAGGCCAATGGGGAGACTTCCCATACTCTTAGCGGCGGTCAACACTGCTAAATTGCCACTGGAGGGATCCTATGTGTTACCGAGATGTCCCTATACGGGCACCTCCTGAATAGAATTATATGGATGACGAATGAAACGGTTATGCCCTAGGGCCGTCCTTATATGGCGAGTACAAACCGCCACTATATAAGGCTGAGCCCATGACGGATAAGACAGTCTAGAGATATTCCAGTTCAGTAAGAATAATATTGGAACAGGTAATTGGCCTTACAACCCAATTGCCGATAATAAGACTCAATACCGACATAGGTTACTAGGGCCCCCTCGCAGAGGATAACCCAACTCCTTGCGAAGACCCCCCATTCGAGGATACCGCCCTGATCAGCGGAGCCCTGGACACTCTGCTACCAGCTCTCCACACCCTTTGAACTAGTCACTATAGAACTTAGTTCCCCCCAACACTGGTCCTTCTCGAAGCAAAAAATGGAAAAGGTGCCGTGATATCATATACAATACCCTAGTGTGGCCCCAACGAGCCATTCGAATATTTGCTACAGTAGTAAAGTGAGGTAGACTTGAATATAAAAGTCATCAAATCTGGCGACACTTGTAGCTTGTAGGTCTGCTATTTTCGGTGCGGGACTCACCACATAGCCGAAAAAGTAATCTTGGTTGTAGGACTTTGTTGAGGAGCCAATTCTCAAGCGATTTTTATAATTCAAAGTTCTTCATAGTCTGTGAAGTTTCTTTTATCATTGGGTATATAAATGTTTTCATGATGCATCTATCAAACGATATGGAGAGAAGATCGAGTGTCGGGACTTGGTTGGGAGGCGGACATTTACGCACGTATGGCATATTGATAGGCAATGAAAGACTCATGTCACAACAATTTAGGTGATGTCTCTCATATAGGTATGGAACCTTGTGTAAACACTAAACACGTACCTCCTACTGCGAGGAAACAAAACCTACACTACTTGTAGAATAATCCATTATTATGATATAATGGTGGCGTTTGTATTGGCATGTTACTGTACCTGCACATGTGGCCTTCTAGCGCCTTCCTGTATCTTATTTTCAGAATGTTTCAGGATATTTAGTCATAATAAGTACAAATATATGCAATTGTAAGCTCTGACCTACAGTGTTGAAATCAAGGGACTTTGCACATGTCACATGAGAGTGTTGAGAGAGTTGATTGATCAGATCAGATAGGAAGCTTGAGGGACAGTAGCCACTGTTGCTGTATAGAACAGTGCTGGAGTCTGAGTTGCAACATTTAAGACAAAACACAAGTCACATGATTAATCAACAGAAGGTTTCACCCACATGGGTAGACACAACCCATATGAATAGAGTGGATGCTCACTAAACAGTACGAAGTGTCCTGCAGGCATCAGTGTTACTAGTTACCAGGGTGTTATTGCTGCGTTCGTCATTTTCTATTGCAAGCTCCGAGAGACTGAGGGTAAGAATTGAGAGTGTTTACATGACGATAAATGTATGTATTTCCAGTTTTGTGTGTATGTCTCATGTCAGTAATTTGTTGTTGTTTGTGTTTCCTTTCCTAGGTTTATAACCTACTGGCCTATAAGTGCTATTTGGGGGACAATAAGCATACCCACATCATGTTTGCCTTTCATGAGGTACGTATGTGTATTTCATCTAGTCTGCAGTGTCAGCCTGTATAGATTTAGCTGTTAGTAATTTAGGCTGGTCGTATACTTAAGACTGACAATTCTATTTTCTTGTCAGATGATGATCCCTTTTTATTTTGTCTTTATAACTGTTCTTTTTTGGTTGGTATATATATTTTTCTTTATTCCATATTTGGTTATATTTGTATTGTCTCCACCATTGAACTGTGAAAGCTTTGTTCTCCTCTGCACCAATTTCTTAACAGCTTCAGAGCAGAGTTCATGCTTTTATCTGTTCCTTTCATCAATCTATTTTGAGGGAGGTCCGCTATTTCTCAAGTCTGCTCGGATGCATGACTTATGGGACCAAAGCTTGCGTATATGTCATTATGTTATGGATCATTATTCAATCTACTTTCAGTCAACATTAATTTACTGTTGCATCTTTTAGGCGATGCCCTACAAGAGGGAAATCAACGGTGGTCTTTATCCTGGTCGGACCATCACTATCCAGGGAGAGGTTAATCCCGGTACCACAAGGTCTGTAAAAAGTCATGCAGAAGTAACACTTGACCACTTACATCCCAGCATCCGTATTCTGTGGATAACCTTTGCAGAAAATGCGTTGTGAGATTGTAGATTGGCTATTTTCAGCGAAGACATTTAGTGTAGAGCTAAAACAGTCACTAGTGTCTAGTGTAGAGCCCTCAGGGACTTGGGTTAACAAAGTACAGTGGTTAAGAATGCTTCTACTTGAGTGCTAGTTTAAACAATCAGGAGAACCTACGATACGCTGTATTGCAGTGCAGTGTGTACACATTTCCGTTACATACAGCAATAAGATAAGATGAGAAACACAAAATAACAGAAGAGGAAGTATGTAGAGTAATAAAGATTTAAGGATTTAGATACTGTCTCTGATGCAGGCTGATGTTTTAACAATGTTCCTCATTGCCCAATCAAAGTAAAATATCAACAATACAATTTTAGTAGCCTTTTATAGAATAGAGAATAATATGTATTACTCAGTAGAATTTAACCACTTAACCCTTTGTACTTTGTGGACCAGGGTCCCCCAGGGCTCTGTACTTGGTCGCCTCCTTTTTCCCCTCGACTGTATCTCTTCACTGAAAAATACCCGGTCTACAAGCTCACAGCACATCGCAATACAACTCATTGTGAGCTTGTAGATCAGCTATCTTTGATGAATGTTTGCCTATGTTCGCTGAATGTTCTACTATGACCTTGCCAGAATAGGGATGCTAGGGCTCATGTGGTTAATTGAGAAGAGAGTGATGTATTACTCAGTACAACTTTTCACATATAATAACAAATACACAAATGAATACTGGGTACTAAATTGATGCTGTACACTAACAACACTTTCCCTTGTGCTTTCTCATGCAGTTTCAATGTGAACCTTAGCTTTCAGTCTGGCATCGCTCTGCATTACAACCCACGTTTCAACGAGAACGCTGTGGTGCGTAACACGGCACACGGCAACAGTTGGGGGAGTGAGGAGCGCTCTGGAGAAATGCCCTTCAAACAAGGGCAGCCATTTACGGTACAGTCACAGCTTATATCACAGATACAGTGTACAACACAATGAAGATGGAGTGACAATGGAAACAAGCCCTTAGGGCTTTTAGCATCATTGTATAATTGTACATCTGTACTTTTGGCAAACTGTTAATAAAGTATAAAATTAATCAATCAATCAAGATGCAAGATGATACATAATATAACACATGACAAAGCAAGATAATCGTATAGCACATGACAATGCAAGATAATACATGATACAATGTGTGTTAAAAAGCCATAGAAGTGTGAATTTAGTCATCAATATCTTCCACAGTGACTATTTTAACTAGACTTTTAGAATCAGTGTGCACTTTAAAATGCATTTAAAAAAAAAAGATAAATCTCCTTCTTTACTCTGGCACATTTGCACGTGAATTACTGAGACTTAATACGGTCTCTCTCTTTTAGCTGACCCTATACTGTGAGGCTGACTCCTTCAGGATTGTGGTCAATGGGATTCAGGCACACACCTACAATCATCGCCACACCACCCTGCAGCAGATCAACCTGTTGGAGATTACTGGAGACATCACTTTGTATTCTGTTATGTTTTAGGCTTGTGTGTTGTGCTCAAGACAGAAATATGTTGCTGAGCCATTTCAAAGCCATTGTTCAGTTTGGATAAATCAATGTGAAACTTTACGCAAACCTCTTTTGACACATATTTATATGTTTTGCCTTGTTTCCTAATCTTGGAATAATTCTCAAAATGTAAAAGGTTGTAGGATTTGTAAAATGTAAATAGCGTGACTACAATGGTTAGCAAATATTTAGTTATTTAGTTATTCATTTATTTGTCTTGACATTTACCGAAATTAATTTCTTACTTTTATACAGTATGGCATATATTAGTCATTATGTTATGTAATGCCTTTTGACTTAAAAACAATGCCACTGAGGCACTGCAGTGGTGATTTAGTTGCCCTTTGATGAGTTTATTTTTTAGGTCGACCAAAGTCCAGTAGATTAAGTGTATTAGCTTTCAATTAGTATTTTAATTTGGGGATGTAACAGTCTTTGCTTGTGAATGTTGACAAACATGGCTACTTAGACGCATACGCTGAAAAATGTCTCAATCAAAAAGGTAAGTAGTACAATCAAGCCCACACACTATAATAATTACTTTGATTACTGTAGGCTAAAGTGTTTAAATAAATTGTAAAAAAGTATTTATAAATATACAGTGTCTGATCAGAGCCGTGACTCGGCATCCAGAATGTTTCAAACATGTGCCAGGAATTACCCCCCCCCCCCCCCCCCCAAAAAAAAAAAAAATTCAGTATGTGCCTGTGACCGCCGGGGTCCCCCGACGTGGCCCCTGGTGTGACTATTCTCATGGTCGACCCCTGTTTGTGGCACGTTAGGTGTGGACTAATCTCTCAAGAACAGATTCATAGCTGCACTTGAATCTGTCGGGAGCCGTGTTGAGAACCTATGCACATTGGCTACAAGTGGGCGTGCCTTCAGATCAGGAAGCAGGCCAATCAAATGTAGTGGGCGGGATTTACATGTGCGCGGCTCGCTTCCCACTGGAAACAAACCGAAACTCATTTAACAATAGCGTCCTCGGAGCCGACAAAACCACGGAAAGTTAGTAACATTTTAACTTGTTCTTTCATCATAGAAACACGTGGGCTTATAACCAAAACGATCCATGTTCTTTGGGAGAAATGGTGTTAGTGTTCCGTGGAGAAATATTGTTAGTGGGAATGAAAACATAAGGCATAAACATAAAATCTGTAGGAGTAAATGGGTATTGCACAAATGGGCCTCCTGGTGGCGCTATAACAGGCCCATGTGAAACATTTCGGGCAGAGGTTCTGAATTGGCATCCAGGGAGTGTGTGTGTGTGTGTGTGTGTGTGTGTGTGTGTGTGTGTGTGTGTGTGTGTGTGTGTGTGTGTGTGTGTGTGTGTGTGTGTGTGTGTGTGTGTGTGTGTGTGTGTGTGTGTGTGTGTGTGTGTGTGTGTGTGTGTGTGCGCGTGTGTGTGTGTGTGTGTGTGCACATTTTGTTTGTGTGTGTGTGTGTGTGTGTGTGTGTGTGTGTGTGTGTGTGTGTGTGTGTGTGTGTGTGTGTGCATGTGTGTGTGTGTGTGTGCATGTGCGTGTCCGTGTGCATGCGTGTGCGAGAGAGAGAGAGAGAGAATACAACTAGTTTAAAAATGTAATACGGTGTGGCTACTACTATTGCTGCTGCTGTTATTATTATATTTTTGTGCACATATTGAAGGCTACTTTGCATTATGTATAGGCTACTTTATACTGTCCCAGACAGTTGCTAAATTATTCTCCCATAATATGCTGTATCACTGCTAAAGTTTTTACTTTTTACTTGTTTGCTACAGTAGCCTACATTATATTATACCCTGTTATTATGTCTTGTTTGTTATATAGGCTATTTTTATCACAGTCTGCAGAGCAAACATTTCACTGCACATAGTCTGCTGAAGGCTATACTTGTATGAGAGAGACAAATAATACCTACTTCTTGGACATGTATAGCTAAATAAGTCCTCTTTGAATGAGTGCCACCAATTTGGGTATAATGTTATACCTTCTTGGAAATGTAGCCCCCACGCCACATTTGAATTGGCTGTGGTCTTGGAGCAATAATATTGCTCCAAGACCACAGCCAATTCAAATGTAGACTATATTATAGTTAAAAGAGGATGACTTTACAGCATGTTATTGAAATGTTATGTTTCAGACAGTAAAACCTGACACTTAAACATAATTTGCATTCAAGTCAAAATGCAGTAACTTCTATTTATTGTTCTCATTGGCCTCTTGATAATAAACAGTTTCCAAATGGTTTACATCTGTTCTTGTTGTTACGCAACACAATTTTAGACCACAAAACAAACATGTTATTAGGCAGTCCTACTTTCGGGATGCCATTGACAACCATTGCTGTCCCTTTGTGCCTAATTAAGCCTCTTGGGCTGGAGGTAGTTTAAACTGTTAGACTAAAACCAAGGAAATGTCAACACTGCAGTGAAATATTTGCACATAATGTATTCATTTCACATATCAGGCCTATTCAACTGTTCTCATATAAACCCAATCTTCATATACACGTTATGAGGTACTACCAATTTACCTGTTAATTATTATGGCTGTGTAAAGTCTCTGGAACTTGGTGAGAGGATTGTGGAATAATGTTACTATGGAAACATCCCAACAGATGAGTTCCCATGATACCTCGCCTGCATGCAGGGGAAGCAGCAGTGGTGTAAAGTAACTAAGTACATTTACTGAAGTACTGTACTAAAGTACAATTTTGAGGTATTTTAATTTCCCCTGGAGTATTTCTAATTTTCAGTACTTTTACTTATTACTCCACTAAATCTCAGAGGCAAATATTGTACTTTTACTCCACTACAATTATTTGAAAACTTTTATAGTTACTTTGTAGATTTTGATTATTATTATTACAAAACATACATTAGGCTACCCACTTCAGCCCTATATACATTTCAGCCATTTGAAAATAGCCAATAGCCAGTAGATCTGCTATTTTCAAAATCATTTTATACATTTGAAAACTTGTGAAATGGGACATTTACTTTTGTACTTAAAGTATATTTTGATACCAATACATCATTTTGAATTGATACTTTAAGTTGTGAGTACTTTTTCCACCACTGGGAAGCAGACAGTCAACGCCTTTGACTCCTTTTCAACTCAGTCAGCTGTCTGTCTATCTGTCTGTCTGTCTGTCTGTCTGTCTGTCTGTCTGTCTGTCTGTCTGTCTGTCTGTCTGTGGCACATAGCGGTGCAGGCGAGCGGCAGTAATAACCCTGAACCCTTTCCTCTGTCCCGCCTGTGAGTGAATTGCTTATGGATATCTAAAATGCACTTTATGTTTCTATTTAATATAACGTTTATATGCCGTAGGCCTATTATAGTTTCCAAACCGTGAGCAATGAGCATCGTTGCTCCATTCAAAGACAATCTATTCAGGCTTCTGTTCTGATACTAGCATGTTGATTCATTTATCATCAACTTTGTAGAGACGATGGGGGTCAAGCTGTGGAGTTATAACGTATTCGTCGTGATCCGATAAGTTCTTGCCGCTTGCTTGAGATCTTTGCGAAGTTCTTTAAATATCACTCGTGGAGTATTCTCCAGATCTTTGCACACGCGTACTGGTAACCGGAAGACTCGCCCCAAAACACGCTCACGCCCATTTTCTTCAGCGGACCGCTCCCCCATGGTTCTTGTAGGATCGACTCGATCCGAGGATAAGGTTAGAGAAAAGTCTAGGGTTAGACATAGTTTTACTGAGGTTACGTTTAGGAATAAGGTTAGGGATAGGCAAAGTTTACTGAGGTTACGTTTAGGAATACGTACCAGGTCAGGTAGTGGCGACCATTCCGAGGTTGCTGGAGTTGCACCGGGGCGACTGTGTTTTGGGGCGAGCGTTTTAGTATTCCTTTGCACGCTGCTACCTGCGTTACGCACAGTGAGGATGATGAGCTCCTCCGAAAAGCCCAACTTTCTCACCCAGCCCGTGGTGAAGAGCGTCTTCATGTACAGGAACGGCGACCCTTTCTACGAGGCTCGCCGCATAGTGATCAACGAGAAGAGGACGTGCAACTTCGAGACGGTGCTGCGAGAGGTGACCAGCGGGGTGCGACCCCCGTTCGGAGCGGTCAGACACATCTATACACCCAGAGCCGGACACAGGGTGGACTGTATGGACCAGCTGCAGAGCGGAGAGCAGTACGTGGCTGCTGGGAGGGAGAAGTTCAAGAAGATAGAGTAAGTATAATAGTCAGTGATGGAAGAAGTACTAAGATTATTTGTTGTAAGTTAAAGTATCAATCAATACCCTAAGTGGACTAGACAAGCTGCAGAGAGGCGAGCAGTACGTTGCTGTTGGTAGAGAGAGAGAGAGAGAGAGAGATTTAAGAAGATAGAGTAGCCTAATAGTCAGTGATTCAAGAAGAAGTAGCCTACTCAGATTTCTTTTACAATCAATCAATACCTGTAGAAATGGTCTGTTAGAAGAAGTAGCCTACAGGTTCGGGATTCAACATGTTACTTGAGTAAAAGTACAAAAGTATTGCATCAAAATATACTTAAAAGTATAAGTAGCCTACATACATGCAGAATTAAGTTTTCAAATGTATGAAATGTGTAAAAATCCTTTGAAAATAGCAGATATGCAAGCTACAAGTTTAGATCAGCTATTTTCAAATTGCCAAAGTATATGTAGGTCTGAAGTGGTTTTGTAATAATAATGAAAATCTACAAAGGCCAGGCTATAAAGTAACATAACTTTTCTGCTAATGTCACAGCTGAGCATGGCTGAGTTCAACTTGATGATGATGAGAACAGCTCTGTACAAAACAGTTGGCTGTGTGTGCGACTGTGCGTGCGTGCGCTGGTGCGCATCAGATCAAAATACATACAAATCTATTCAATCATACGTGTTTTCATAGCCTAAATTGTATGGGTTAATCTTGGTTTCAAATCTGACTGCTGTGTTGAACTTTAATTGTGTTTGCAGTTACCTACAGATTGGCTCCAGAAAGAAGAGGATGATGCAGACTCTTCCATTCCAGGTAAGAACCTCCATCTTAAAATATAACATTTAATCCATCCCGCAGTCAGTCAGTCAGTCAGTCAGTCAGTCAGTCAGCATCACTTAAACATTTTGTTTTCGCTCCCACTCTGAGCAGCAGAGTAGCTCTGCCTGCAGCCCATGAGAAGCCTAATATCATCAAGGGGGGGATTCCTCTTTGGAGGAGTGGAGGATGTTTGGTGTTTGAATCTAGGAGGTTACATTTCCAATGCTCCTATACATCATCTTTATTTGTTTCGTTTTTACTTTGTGGAAGACAGATATTTAGCAGCGTTTACTCTACCCAACTGTATGGATATTTTCATAAAAAGGTCCAATTAGGCACATATTGCCACATGTATCTAATAAGTCCTCTTTGAATAAGCCAAGTAGGCCCAAGAGAAGAGTCGGCATCAAAAAAGCAACATTTTCTACTGCATTCTATGAACATTGTTTAGATCCCAGCTTTATTGATCCCTGGGGAACATTCAAGACACTTAAAAAAATGCTCATAGCGCATTCATGCTCATTTGTGCCACGCTATAAGTTTGTAGATCTGCTATTTCTGAAAAATCTGAACAAATCTTTATTATATTACATTTTAAAGCAATTCTTTTACTCAAATCTTGGCTTCTGGGGGTCCCTGGCACAACATATTTTGAGATGGGGGTTCACGGCCAAATACATATAATTTTGGGGGTCCATGACATGAAAAAGTTTGAGAACCACTGATATAGCAACATACGTTTTTCAGAAAACCGTTGGGATTTAGAAGACATTTTTAGAATCGGCCTCAGGTCTTAATGGGTTAAACTGCGACTATATGGTGCATAAGATTAATGCAGATTAGGGGAGCTTTTACCATGCCGTACACCACTTATTTGACTACCAGACTGGAACAACCCCAACACACACACACTTACGCGCACGCACACCGCGCACGCACACCACGCACACGCGCGCGCGCAGACACCGTGACTAGTGGTTTGAAAATGATCATTTAAGCGAGGTGTAATGTTTACTCATTCACCTCTATTCAGTCAGTGAAGAATCACTTTGTTGTCGTCTCAGTGTCCATGCATTATTAATTTATGGCTCATAATAAAACCGTCTTGAATGCATCTTTAATCACCAGCTCCAGAGTTGCAGCCAAAATAAGAACAGCTTGTTGTGGTCATGTATCCCTCAGACGCATCAGGTCAACAACCCTTTTCAAACAATGTTTCTTTTCATGAGTCAAATTGTTCACGTTGTCGTTTTCTTAATGCTAGGTATAGAACACAGTCGCATTTTTATTTTTAAACCATCAAAGCTATAGAACATCAGTTTCCATCTGCTTCTGTTTTCTGTGTCTTCCTCTGTGACTCCATCCACCTGCATGTCCTCTCTCACCCCACCCATAAACCTCCTCTTTGGCCTTCCTCTTCTCCTCTTGCGTGGCAGTTCCATCTTCAGCATCCTTCTCCCAATGTACCCCTCATCCCTCCTCTGCACATGTCCGAACGATCTCAACCTCATCTCTCTTGCTTTATCCCTAAACCTTCTCATCCCCCTATTTATTCTAGCTGATTGGAGAGGCACTCCAAGCCGCCCACATGTTTGTTGGTTTGAAGGGGAAATAATGTTGGCACATTTTGAAGAAATTATTCTTCAGGCAGCAATGTAATGTCACCATAATTATTTTGAGGTACTCAGTTGTACTACACTATTCTAAAGTATTATTTGAAGAATCATTAACCGTAATCTTGCCCTCTGACATATGAGTCAAGAACCATGCCAGGAATAGCACACCATGCCATTAGAGTCCCTGCATTTCTATCAGTGTGAAAAAAGTAATTAGAATATGATGTTCACATATAGATTAGTCGCTTGCATGTTGATGAAACCACCTTTCATATGAAGGAGGTCTAGCTGTCACCAGGTTTTTGGTATGATTGTCTTATAGTATAGGGCACTTCAATTAGCAAAGAGGCATTTTTCTACTGTAACAATGTCACATGTTTCAGGCTGTTCTATAACTGTAAGATAATCAACAGACAAACAGATTCCCAAACATGAAACCCTTTTTCATTTGAAAATATTTTTGTTGGTTGGCACAAGGGTAATTTGGTTTATGCCAGCCTATCTTGTTTAATCTTGTTTAATGCTATAAAACATTAAAGCAACCTTGAGTCTTTCATTATTAAGCAGCATCACATTCACATTACTCACCCTTAACCCTGTTTTCATTCCAGTTCTAAACTTCCATTTCAGTTTGTCAATTAATTTTAAGTGACTTATAGAACTTTTCACCTATACTGCTTCTGCCCTGCTTTAGCTCTGTTGCTAGGGTGCATAAACCCCAGAAGACTTTTAATATACTGCTTCCCTGATCTCTCTGTCCCTCTCAGGATCAAAGCTTTAGTATCACAAAGGGTTGCCAGGTGCTATGGGAGAACACAGGCAGTGATCACTCTCTGCAACCTCATACCCCCATAGGATTATGCAGGAGCCATTCTCCAGTTCATTATGTCATGTCTGTAGAGATGCGGGAAAGTATGTCAGTTTGGACAATACTTATTTGTCTCTCTTACTTTTTGGACAACATGTTTATATCTTTTATGTATCATAATCTAGATTTACAGGATGTTAAAGCACTGCACTGAAGGTTTCATCTATTTTCAAGTGTGTCACTCTCACGCTAGTTAAAATGTCATACTGTGTCAAACTAATTAAAATGTCCTTTTTCAGTTTGAATAGATCTGAATCAAAACAATGAAATTAGTCCATGCATTTCAGCCCAACAGCCATAAAGTTAAGAGGCTGAACAACACTTTGACCCATTTTAAATTGATTCTTCCCCTGCCAGTTTAGATCCTTGCCCCAGAGTCGAATCATTGTATCTGCTAGATTCCTTAAACCCATCAAGGAGCCGTGTCCAATATTGTGAGTTAAACTTTAATATTTTATTGGGGGTTCGTGGTACTGTGGAGAGGAGATTGTGTATGGTGTACTATATACCGTAAATTTCGGACTATAAGCCGCGACTTTTTTCCCATTTTTCGACCCTGCGGCTTATATAACGGTGCGGCTTATCTATGGATTTTTATAGCTAACGGCCACTAGGGGACCTCCTAAATCTAGGGATTTTACACCCGCGGCTTATAGTCCAGTGCGGCTTATATATGTACAAATCATTCAATTTAGCTGCTGCGGCTTATATTCAGGTGCGGCTTATAGTGCGAAAATTACGGTACTTATATCATATGTATATTGTATACATAAATTATCATATGTGCACATTATACGTATATCTCGGGCAGCTAATAATGTGAAATAACACGCCCAAGTGTCAGCGTTCTATCAAAATATGTACCATGATAACTGGCTGATCTTTTTTATCCTCAGTGTGGTAGCGAATGGGGATGTGTTGAACCCAGCACTGAGGCTATTGATCCCCCAGAGGATGTTGGGTCAATTTGACAGAATACTGGAGATGGTCACAGAGAAGATGGGTCTGAGGATTCTGGGCGGTGTACGGAGGTACACATCTGTTGTGTAGGACTTGATGTTGATATCCCTTGTTTTTATAATTGAGCTTGATTAGTCTGATTATTGTCTCCGCCAGTGCCAAAGGCATGGCCAAGACTATATTTTGCACCCTGTCCATCCGTCCGTCCGTCCGTCCGCGCGCGCGTGTGTGTGTGTGTGTGTGTGTGTGTGTGTGTGTGTGTGTGTGTGTGTATGTTCGTCTGTGAACAGCTAATCTCCTTCTGCCCCGAATGTTTCAGATCGGCCTGTTATAGCGCCACCAGGAGGCCAATTTTTGCTAAACATCGTTTTTTATATTACTCCGTTTTGAACAAAATGCCTACACAGTGTGCGATTGTCGTGAAACTTTGAGTGCACATTCCCACTACTAGGCCAAGGAAGAAATGCCACCCTACATTTTTCAAATCGGCCTTATGGTGGCGCTATAACAGGCCGAGTCGCATTTTTACCTTTAACTGGACCGAAACTTTGCACGCACACTCCCTAGAGGCCAAGGAAAAACCCCTGACCTTCATTTTTCACATCATCCTTTTACGGCGCCACCAGGAGGCCTATTTTTGCTAAACACATTTATTGATATTACTACTACAGATTTTTTCCAAACATCACGCAAATAAGTACACATTATCTCTATAGTCATGTGATCAAGATGGACCTGTCCGATTTACTGGCATAAAGTTTGCAGGAGTGGCTCGTTTTGAACAAAATCAAATCATCAATGCAGCGTCTGATTGCCGGGAAACTTTGCACGCACATTCCCACTAGGCTGAGAAACACATGCCACCCTTTTCACATTGATCTGTTATAGCGCCACCAGGAGGCAGATTTTTGCTTTGCAAATGTTCTGATATTACTCCTACAGATTTTGTCCAAACATCATGCAAATGGGTACATATTATCTCTGTAGTCAAGTGATCAAGACGGATCTGTCCAATTTTTCATATTCCATCCTGATTGGCGAATTTCGAACATTGCTGGCCCACAATAATCTACCTGACCTGGCGGAGACCTGTGACTTTTTCTAGTTCTAGTCTGTGTTGGTGTCAGAAAAATAGTAAAAATATCCACTCTGCAAGATGTCAGCTTGTCCGTGGATAATTTTGTGTGTGTGTGTGTGTGTGTGTGTGTGTGTGTGTGTGCGTGTGCACGTTGAAGCCTTTACACCTTTGAAGGCCAGCAGGTGACAGATGGGAAGCAGCTGGATAATGGTCAGTTCTATGTTGCTGCGGGCAGGGAGAAGTTTAAGAAGCTGCCATACAGTGACCTGCTCTTCACCAAGCCAAGAGGGACACGGAGGGTCAATCTGTAGGTCTCACACTTGAATTGAAAATAAAATACACAAATGATTGTACAGTATATTTGTAAAGGCATTCACAGATCTATGTTGTGTTTTAACAAGCTGAGATGAACAGTTCATCTCTACCGTGTGTACAATTTGATAGTTACAGACCCTGGTGCATTTCTTTCTTTATCAAATGGCAAATCTGAATCTGATTGAATCACATGAATAATGTTTTGGGCACTCTTTCTGGCACAAAACATATTATTTATTCAAATAAATTACATTTAAATGTATTAAAATCCTGAAAATGTGACCAGGAGACCACGGCTCTTATCTCCTTTGCACCTTCCCGTGCATGCCACTGTACACAGTAGAAGTACAAAGATGGCCATGTAGGGCATGTACACATTTAATTAAAGCAAATGTAAGCCAATAATCTCCTTTGCAGTTTACTACTTAAGGTGCATAACAGATTTCATACATCTAGATATTGCTAGCGGAAAGAAAAGACCATCACTTTAAAGCAGTTCTTTGCATTTACAGTACTTTGGGCCAGACCCGAGGATAGATCCAAGCATCATTAAAGTGCAGAGAAAAAAGAGAGGTGGCTGCAGATATGTGTCCGTGTGGTCAGGCAGTTATTTTCTGAGACTGTGGATGCAGTTCTACTATGGGACATAAGATGCCAGTGTACCCCCGTCTAAAGGCATTCTTTATATATTCTGATATTCACTGTATAATGAGCCACAGTCGGTTTATTTATTTCCCCCAGATGATATTGATATTTGTCCAGCATCTACCTTTGTCAGACAAGATACAATAATATGACTTGTGATTCTTCACACACTGACTAAAACTCTGTGTCTTTCTCTGTTTTGTGTTTACAGAACAAAAGCTCACACTCTCCCCCCTATTTACAGATTCTCAAAGCAAAATGAAAATGTAAGAATCTGATAACCCGCATCAATTCAATTAATTTACCAGTTTTTATTTGACAACTTCTGCCTATTTCAAAGGTGTAGCAGTCATTGATTCTTGAATAAGGTATTCTATTAAAAAAAAGTAAATATATTCTGAAACCTTTCTTTTCATTTATCATGTGCTTTAATTGAATAAACTTACCTAACGTAACTAGTCCGATTATCTGCAATGGCACTATTGCCCTCTTTAAAACAAGATCTGTTTGCATTATCAGTTTCACACGTACTGTAAATCTTCATGTTCCAAAACTAAATGAGCTTGCTATTACCTCCAGAGTAAGTCCATGGTACGGTGCAGTGATGGTGGCGGTGGAGAGAGTAAGACGGCTCCTCCAGCCCACGCTGGGAACAACAAAGAACACTTGTCTTCCATCGTCAGAGAGATCTCCCAGGCCAGACTCATCTCCCTCAGGAAGAAGAAGAGTGGTCTGAGCATGTCCCTGAGTGTCCCTGATAACGGTAGGCAGAACACAATGGAGTTGAATGGAGTAGAAAGTTACACAGCATACAGATTACAAGGAAGTCCTGGCATGTAGTGCTGGGCAATATATCTGGGCAATATATCGATATTTTATTGATATCGTGATATGAGATTAGATTTAGACATTTTGGATATTTTAATACTGTAATATGGCATAAGTGTATTTTCCTGGTTTGAATCACT
The DNA here is from genome assembly GCF_963454915.1 of Gymnoscopelus microlampas. NCBI lineage: Eukaryota > Metazoa > Chordata > Actinopteri > Myctophiformes > Myctophidae > Gymnoscopelus > Gymnoscopelus microlampas. The sequence continues at coordinate 31,369,986 of NC_139940.1, read as the reverse complement.
TAAAGGTAGGGATATTGTTTTGTAAAAACAAGTGTTAAATAGCTCTATATTCTGATATTACTCATTGCTATAGAGTCTTTGTTCAGTAACAGGAGTCTCCTTGTCTCTCCAGCTCTTTGGTGAAAAGAAAACACATTTTCAGGTCGGGATACCAATTTTATCCAATCAGGAGAGAGAACTCACACAGGATACAGGATAAACAAGTGAATTTGGAAGTGATGACACAAAGAAATGAGCAGAAAAAATTGGAACTGGAACACTATAACATTTAAGCTGATAAATGGGTACTCTCTCCTGATCGGTTGACCATTTGCAACCCACCTGAAAATGCATTTTCTGTTAAAGATTGTATCAATGAGTAAACAACACGAGCTGACAGCCCGTAGCCCCGTAGCTAAATCTACCTGGGGACGGGCTACTGATTGGGACCGTGACAGAGTACATCCGGGGCTGTGACCATGACGGCGATAGATCCCATAGGCCGAACTGGCAATCTCCGGTGATTATACAAAAACACTAATAAACAGCTTACATTTCGGGAAAGTGAAAAATGGTCATTTTGTGCATATGCTAATGGTCAATGCCTGTGTGCAAGTTGAGATTAATTGCTCAATCCGTTGAGGAGAAGCATGTGGGGCAGATTATAACTACAGCACTATTGAGACAGTTGAGATGTCGTATAATTGTTACAAAATACGATGCAACTTTAACTCCAAATTCATGTATTAGGCAAGGGATAATTGACGACGAGGCGGTCATTGTTGAAAAATAAACCCTGCGGCCGTTTGCCGTCCAGTGCAACACGGTTACCTCGTGATCAAATAGAATACATTTTGGTTACTGCATTGTCCATTTCTCTATTTCAAAAACATTCTTGAGAGCAATGTTTAGCTATAAATGCCATGTTGGATAGGCTACAGCACAAAATAAAGCAGCTCAGCAGGTAAATGGTGCATTTATATAGCGCTTTTATCCAAAGCGCTTTACATAGATTGTGCATTACATTCACCCATTCACACACACATTCATACACCGATGGCGGAGGAAACCATGCAAGGCACCAACCTGCTCATCGGGAGCAATTAGGGATTCAGGGTCCTGCTCAAGGACACTTCGACACTAGGGCTGGGACGATATATCGATATCACGATATATCGATATCGCGATATATCGCGATACTTTCTCCTGTGATAATCGATATATGCCGAAAAAAGAAAAAAAAAACTTTTTATTTTTTTTATTTTTTTCGTTTGTGATACGTTGTTTTTCCGACTCTGTATTTGTGTAATGATGATTTTGAACAGTTTGGTGCTATTTTATGTGTTTATTAATTGAATACAAGGACTATCGTGATATATCGTTGGTGAAATTTCATGCAATATAACGTATTATCGCAATATATCGAATATCGTGATATTATTGTGACCGAGGGCCTAATATCGCCACAGATATCGTATAGTGAGATACCCATATCGTCCCACCCCTATTCGACACTAACTCTGGGGGAGCCCGAGATCGAACTGGGTACCTTGCGGTTTCCAGTTCACTCTACCTGGCCACTCTACCCCTGAGCCACTGCCGCCCCTACATATCAGTAGGTGTTCTGAGCCTTTAATTAGACAGTGGTCTGTTATTGAGCTCAGCGGTCATTATCCAGAAATAACACACCGCTGTATTCAGTGATTGACCAATCAGAAGCTATTTAAAGTTTCAGTGAGTATCCACAACTTCACCTCATCAGACGTCATCTTTATTTTCTGCTGTTTGTGTTACAGTGTTTTTTTTGACATGTTGGTGTGTATATGTGCCCATGCCTGTATGGGCTTGTGTATAACTGAATAACCAGGCATTTGCAAACATCTGGTATAGTTATGCTTGCTTGTTTGCAAGCATAACTATATCAATCCATAACTATATCAATCCATAACTATATGAATCCATTGATGTGCCATCCACACCAACCACAATAACTATAACTACAGTATAAATAATATGTCACTTTAAAATCGTTCTAACTCAAGTGGATGGCAGACACTTCTGTACTCTTGCTTAATTAGAATTACTAGACCATACCCGGTCGACGCATCCGTGGGGGGATATGCGCACATGATCTGGCAACCCGGGAGGCGACATTGTTTGACACATAAACGCTAATAAGAAGCTGATATTTGATGAAATTGAAAAACGGGCTTCACAGTTAAGTTCAGATGGTAATGGTCAATGGTTGTGTGCAAAATCAGAGCAATTGGTCCAGCCACTGAGGAGAACCGGGTAGCTTCACCTACCACTACAGAGGTTACTAGAATTATAGTAGGATAGTAGGATAGTAGGATAGTAGGATAGTAGGATAGTTATGATATTGTGTGTGGACTGCCCTTTAGCATTATGTGCCATTAATAAGCTTACTTACTTTCTTACTTGATATTTAACTCTGGCCTTACAATGCATTGCCACGTATTTACTACGTTTTCAGCTCTGAAAATGACTTGGTTAGTGGATGGATATCTCACTTTAATTTGGTTGATGATGTAATGCCTGGCTTCTCAAATCTTACGTAACATGGTATACTCTCAAGTGTCCACTTAGTGGCACTGTTGCTCTTTGGGAAATATTAGAAGTAGGCCTGTAGGTCTGTGAGGCACACAGCAGGACAGCAACATAGCATCTCTCTCACTGTTGTGTGAAACATAACGTCATCGTCTGGCCTTATAACTGGTGCAGCTTGCTGTTCTGCAGAAACATTAATAGTGTATCTCCTGTCTTGCCTTATGTTGTGCTAGTTTCCAGATGACAGTCTTTCACATGTAGAAAATATGTTGTGGCCCTATGGATGCCAAATTATTGTATACTGTTGAATGCAATGTAATGCATTTATCTTAAGATTTTAATTTGTGAAAAAAAAGTATGTTGGTAGTGGTGGTACTATTGCCTGTACTAGAGCGTGAACTGGATTACGTCATCCTTTGGCTGAAGATCGATGTAGCCTGTTTACTCCTCTGGCAGCAGAGTTGACAACAGGAGCCCAAAGGAGCATGGAAAATTGTGTCTGTGGTCCAGGGGAGCTGGCATTTAGCATTAAAGGAGGAGAGATGTTGGGTGTGGAATTGTGTGTGTTCACCTGCATGCGCGTGCGTGGATGCACACACATGTGTGCGTACACGGGTGCATGTACGTGTGTTCTTTTTTTCAGCTTATGAAAGAGCTGTATTGTGACCTTAAAATCCTCTGTGCATTAGATTGTGTGGCATGTCATATTACAGTCATACAGAATCATGTTACATTATTGGTGTCCTTGGGTGACTTTGACCAACGATTACATTAAAAGACAGACAGGTCAGAGAACAAGATCAGTCATTTGATGATATCGTATGAGGTATCACATATCCCTGTCATCCTTCATAATTTGACCGGGTAAGTCTGCCGTCAAATATATTCACCAGTACACATATTATATATTATAGGGACATAGACGTACTGTGGCTAGATTTTGGTGTATTCCTTCTTTAAGTTAGCATATTTGCAGGTTTTCACTATGAAGGAACCCACAGCAAAATGTCAGTGTTCATTTTCTGAGAGTTAAAAAACTACCATTTTTTTAATGAGGAATGCCATTTGCAGAGGAAAAGTCATGAGTTTACTGTCTTTTTCTGTCTCTGTCCATGGTGCTGAGGGGCCAAGACTTTCATGTACATACGTGCTGAGGGACCAGGTCTTTCTTTTGTCCACGGTGTTGAAGGGCCAGGCCTTGGCAGAATCAAGTAACCAGGCTAATTGATTAGTTTCGTGTTAAGATCTATCCAGTAGCAGATATTATCTGTGTTGTTGTGAACAATGCCAAAGGGATTATTACACACGGTAAAACCCTGACGCGAGTATGGGTCCATTTTTACACCCTCAGAGTTAAATGAGCACTCATGATTTAACGGTGTAGAGTTTCCTATTGGGAACCCTGGCCAGTCTGAGCGTAACACATCACCACATCTGTTCGCCAAAAGAACATACAGTAGGCAAAAGTGATAGTCACAGTGAAGTAACCAGTCAACTGGCAGTGACTATGGAAAGAACAAACCTGAAACCCTTACTTCAAATCTCTGGTTTGATGGATCACTGGAGCGGGGACAAGGGATCATTATAAAGGCATCATGTCATTATAAACTTATTTTAGTGAAAGGGTGGAGGATGAGATGGAGAGCAGAAGGGCAGGAGAGAGAAAGAGAGACAGGGAGACACAGGGTGACCTCGTAACCTGAGCTTCTCCCTCGGTTCTGTGCTGGCTGTGTTGTGACAAGGAGGTCTGGATGCACGAGTGCCTGTGTGTGTAGACATTCTGTGCTGGCTGTGCGCGCGCGCGCGTGTGTGTGTGTGTGTGTGTGTGTGTGTGTCAGTATCCATTATTCACTGTCCACTGGCGGTGGAGAACCAGCTTGAGCAGAAGGGTTGTTTGTGTGCAGTATTGTTAAGATATGACATATCAGATAGTAAACAGTAGAGAGTGGAAAGACAGACAGAAGAGCATTGGTTTGTGTGTCTGTGGGGGGCTGTTATGAGCTGATTTCAAACCTGCTGTGACTTCATAAGAAAGGAACATTTGGCTTGGCCTGCTGAGCCACCAGGACACCGTGCCTGTTTTTCTTTTCTCTATCCATCCTTCCTTTTTCAAATTATTTATTGGAGATTGAGTTTATACTCCCCTTGTGGTAGATGTCGAGAAAGCTGAGAGCTTGACAGTACAGGGGAGGCACAGGTGGAATCAGGTCAATTTGATCCTAGGCTTTGGCTCTGGAAGCACAAATCAGCCACAGAAACTTCTCTGTGTTTTTTTTAATTATTTTTTTAAATAATATAATTACTTGTAACGTATTACTCTTTTAAAAAGTAACGCTACTTTACTTATTACTCCCTGCCTACAGTAAGTACTCAATTTAGTTACACTACTCATTACTTTTTTGTTAACCCGACAACACAGCTTTTTTGCGGGCGGGTGGGCCGGCCGGCGGACCACCGCGGCGTCACTATGACTCAGACATAACCATAAAGAAACCCAATACTTCACTACTGTGACTTAAGATAAAGTCATTAAAAGAAAATACATGATTGAACGTACGTTGTTTGACAATCTATCTTATGTGTGTGTGTCTACATCCATTTTCTGAGCTGTGAATGGAAATGGAATAGAGTGTTCCTGTTTGCTGCATCCATGTGTTCAAGAGAGTATAAGGCTTCATTCATACTCTCGTGCTTGTAGATCAGCTATTGAATATGCTATTGAAGCTTTAAGAACTCCTGCGTGCAACTGAGTGTAACTTAACCTTAACTGCTGAATTTCCATCTTTCTGTTGAAAAGATAGAGGGTGAGAGAAGGGCACGGTAGAGAGGAAAAGGGAATAGAGGAGACCAGAAGAAAGGAAGGAAGGAGAGGATGTGAGAGGATGGGGGTGTGCAGGTGCGGAGGACAGATCAGATGAAGAGAAGAGGCGATGAAAGGGAAGAAGAACCAGCCTTAAGAGAGGATGAAAAAGAGCACAAATGTAAAATAGAGGAGAGGAGAGCAATGGTTAGGAGGGAAGAGGGGACTAAGAAAATGGAGAGAATAAGACAAAAGAGAAGAGGGGAGAGAAGTGGAGAAATGAAATAGAGCGATGATGATGATGACAATGATGGTGGTGGTGATGATGATGATAATGATGAATTAAGTGGTATTGATGATGGAGGGATGGGTGGAAGAGGGATAAGGCTTGGGTGTGGCTTGGATAATTGCCTTTCCTCTGGATAATCACTCCATACAGAGCCCTCAAAGCTGTTTTTTATTTGTCTCTTCCCCTCACGGGGCAAATTGCTGCTCTGACAATTCTACAAAAGAGCCCACCACTCTGAAGAGGGAGAGAGGGAAGAGAGAGAGAGAGAAAGAGAGAGAGAAGTCTCTTCATTATGTGGACCCCTCACTCACTCATGCATGCATTAATGAGGAGGCCCACTGACGTGGCCCAGGAGGGTGTTTTTATTTTTTTATTCTTTTGCAAAACTGTGAGTGTGTGTGTGTGTGTGTGTGTGTGTGTGTGTGTGTGTGTGTGTGTGTGTGTGTGTGTGTGTGTGTGTGTGTGTGTGTGTGTGTGTGTGTGTGTGTGTGTGTGTGTGTGTGTGTGTGTGTGCGTGCGTGCGTGCGTGCGTGTGTGTGTGTGTGAGCGTGAGCGTGCGTGTGCTTGTTCATGTCTTACCCCTGACAAAGGTTTGTGTCAGAATAAGCATATTGGCACCCTTTAGAAAATGGTGCACCACCCTCTATGGTTTGACAATGACATGCAGAACACAGCAGGTTGTCTGTGGTGCAGAGGACCATGTTGGAGGTCTAGTAATTGGCTGGTTTGGATTTTTCCCCCCCTGTGACAGGTTTAGGATTGATGCAGTGAACACATTATATCTTGAGCTAAATGGCTGAAACAAATTGTGATGGGTGTCTGTGGGTCTGTCTGTGGCGATCTCGTACATAATATCCATATGGACTGGACATTCACGACACATGCTGTGGACGGGAGAGAGGGAGAGAGAGCCTATTTCACCCATGCAGTAAACCTTACAGCAGTTTCATTAACAGGGCTGGCCAAACACACTCTCTCTCTGTTTGTCTATAGCACAGCGTATGTGTGGTGTTAGAATTTGTTTTGCAGTTTGTTTGGTTGATGCTATTCAAAAAAGTGGATGGTGTGTCTCAAGGACAGCCCGTATTCACTTGGAGTACAGAGAACAAAACGTTGTGCTCTGAATAGGTAGGCATCCTATTCATTTGCCAGCTTCGCCTTAGTGTAGTTACTGTTGCACCAAATCAATTTGAGATACACAATGTATCTGTGAGGACTGTCCCTTATTCATCTATATGCAATTGACATTTATGTGTTGGTATTCTTAGCAAAGCTCTCTTATAGTCTGGCCCTTCAGTGATCTTCTATATTTTCTTTCCCACACCATTTGTTTTATTATGTTTATTAGTGTATTTTGTATTGTTTTTTATTTCTATTGCTTTATTTTATTTACAGTTGATCTTCTTACTGTTTTCACAATGAACACCTTCATGATTGCTGTCGTTTTACTCATTTTACATTTATTATAATATTTTTTGGGGTAATTACAAAGAATGGCAAAGGAGGGAAAACTGAGTGCGTGCGTGCATGCCTGTGTATGTTTGTGTGTGTGTACGTGTGTACGTGTGTGTACGTGTGTTTGCAAGCCAACCAACCAGATCAACCCCCTCTGCCTCTGGTGTCATAAAAAGGTGATGCTGCCTGTGGGAATTAGCCCCGTTAGTCTGTGTATCCATAATGCCTGTCAGAGTGACATACAGCCCAAAACAACGTTGTGAGACAGGAGACACGGACACAAAGACTGTGTGCGTCTTAAACCGTGGGCCTGTCTCAACCAAGAGAGGCTCACCAGCAAAGGATGAGAGGGAGATCATGTATAAAGGTTGTTTTTCATGTCAGTATCCTAGAGCAAGATTGTGTGTGCGCTTGTGTGTGCATGTGAGAATGTGCGCGCGTGTGTGTGCTTCTGTGAATGCACTCGTAATTTTCCATCGCAGACGAGCATCCTCCTTCCACATCCATCCTTCATTCTCCACTCCCCCTTCATCTCTCCTTTTCAGTAAAGCAGAAAAAGGTTCTCCATGACCCTTTGATGCAGGATTACTGGATTAAAGAGCATGCGTAGATATACTAATCTGTCACATTAATCTGTTAACAAGGGTTTCAGCTGTGACATACAACAGTGCTGGCTGTTACATACAGAGTATAGGGTTAGGGTAACATCTGCCATTTTCATGACATACAGCCTACATTTTTAATGTCTGCCATTTCTCATCTATCCCGATTTACACTCCCCCCCACCCCCCCACCCCCCCTCCCCGAGTTTACACAGAAGCACTTCTGGAGTACTTGTGATAGCAGCACCAACATCTAAGACACTGCACAGAAATGGCTGTGACATAGCCTATAAATGGTTACCGGGGTTAGCAGCTGTCACTTCCAGCTGTGCTCCTTTCTACTGGTGGTTTTCGAGGCTTCGTAGCTTAAGGAGGGCATCTGAAGTAGTTGTGATAGAAGCAGCAACTCTGCTTCAAAGCTCTCGGCGTGACACTGATGCAGAATGAGAGAGCTCTGTTGATTGTAGCCCCGGTACATTGTATTGATGGATTAGAAACTGGATGCAATGTTCCTTAACCCAACTGCTCCCAATTATTAGGATCGGTAAATGACACATTTTACATACATGTACAGTATGCGCAAATTAATATTAACAAAATGTCCCAAAGGAGTGGAGACAAAATTCTAGTTCTAATTACTTGAGCCCTGTATGTTGTACGTTGGTTAGTGAATAATAGTCAATCTAGAAATCCACAACACGTCATGATGCGTTGTGAGCTTATACAGTAGAACGGCTATTTGTTGTTATTCTTAAAATTTTTGGAAATGTCAGGACATTTTTGACTATAATGATGCCCAAAAAAGGATGCTAGGTTTAAAATGGTTAACGACAACCTTTGCATGGTCAATGACTATGTAATTTTGTCATACTAGAGGTGTATAGTGTCGGGGGCTTTGTCAAAGTACAGTACCTGTTGTACCCGTCTGTCTGTATCCCTTTTGTGCCCATATGGTGCCCATATCCTTCCTTAAGTTGTTAATATAGGACTAGAGGTTCGGGCCCTCACACCTACGTTGCACCACCGATCCGACTGATATGGCCATATATGGAGATCTCTGTATCTGTCAGTCCTTGTCCCTTTTATGGGCATAAATCGAGATCCCTGATGTCATCAGTATATGGCCATATATGGGCATGGCCCCTTTTGTGGCCATATATGGAGCTGAGTGATTTGTTTGTGCCTGATGCCATGATGACACATTGAGGTTAGACAACACACTCCATATTTGGGCGTAGCTGCTTTGGGAACTCCTTAGTATATGGTTATGGGTGACAAAAAAAAATTCTCTCTGCGAATGAGAATGAAGGGGGCGTGCGTGTGTGTGTGTGTGTGTGCGCGCGCTAGGGCTGTTGTCTTAGGGCTTTGCAGACCCCTAAGTGATCTGCGACCACCTGCCTCAAAACAATATTGATTTAATCAGAATCAGAATCAGAATCAGGTTTATTGTCACATCACAGGTTTACAAGGTAAAAAAGTGGGTGAAATTCGTTTTTGTACAACACTCCCATCGCAACGTTAAATTCCGTAGAAAGAAGAGTGGGGAGAGAGAAAAAGAAGAGGGGTAGGGGGTTAAGTGGGAAGGAGATCAACAGAGAACAATAGAAGGCCAAAAACAAGTTATCTACATATTTACAAAGTACCTGAGATAAGAGACAAACTAAGGTGCCTGAGCATAGCAGCAATGTATGTATACTGTGCATGATATACTTATAGACGCTAAGGTGCTTAGAGAGAAAAAGAGCGCAATAATAAAAAATCAAAAAAAGTTTGTGCGTTATACATGGGGATTAAGGTGCAGAGGGTCAGTGCGTGTTCACCTAAGGGTGGACTGACCCTGGTATAATCCGCAAGTAGCTCCATGAAGGAGAGCAACAAAAAGTAATCTTTAGCATTTTGACTAAAGCTTTTGCCACAAAGAGTACATTTAAAGCCCTTTCTCCTGTGTGTATCAACATGTGTTTCTTAAGATTATCATTTTGACTAAAGCTTTTGTCACAAACTGTACACCTGAAGGTTTTTTTTTCCACTGGTATGATTCCTCATAAGTCCAAGTCATTTTCCTGGTATAATAATCCACAGGTGTGTTCAGGAAGAGCCAGATTAATTTGCCCATCCCGTGTGTTGTCAACGGGGGGGGGTTACATTAACGTAACTAATAATTGGGCCGCGCGACTCGGATATGACCGTAATAACCCTAAAAAGTTTTTAAAAATCTATTTTTCAAATCTCTTTTTTTTTTTCTTTTTTTTGGGGGCCCAGTGGCCCAGGTACGCCAAATGGCCAGTCCGCCGCTGGTGTGTGTGTGTGTGTGTGTGTGTGTGTGTGTGTGTGTGTGTGTGTGTGTGTGTGTGTGTGTGTGTGTGTGTGTGTGAGCCTACGGCTGTCGTCTTCTCTATTAAGGTGGCTGGATATACTATGAATGCGCGGAATCTCTGTCCGTCCGTCTGTGTGTCCGTCTGTAGTTCACATATCTTGAGACCGACTTCACACTCATCGCAGAGGACCCGAGGGAGTGCGGTGCCCGGCGTTGAGTCGGTCGGATAGGCGGTTGTTTAGAACTGCCAATCCGACCAATATTCCTATAAATGGGTATGCCCATATATGGAACTGACCTACCTCAAACTCGGGGAAGTCGGTAGGACCAGCACAATATATTTAGTGGTTTATACTGTGCATGTCAACCCACAAAGAGAGACAGTGAGAGACAGACAGTGGGACATCGAAGTCTCCTGTTACCACCTTTCACTGTAGAAAGTGTAGAATGTAAAAGACCGTTTCAACATTCTATTGGAGATCTGTTAAAATCCTTGCACCCTCATCAAACTTAAAACAATAATACAAATCATAATTAACCACATGAACACTGGCATCCCAAAAATGTGTAGATAAATCCACAAATCCCCATATACTGTACATGTATGGAGTACTCTCCACCATTTCCATTTTTACATTTGAGAAAATGTAGCTGAACTCATGACCTTTATGAATATTACAGTACTTTGCTTCACTGTCTGCAAAGCCATTATTCCTGCACTTCCTTGAGTGGCAGTCAATGCTTACAAGGCCAGGGCTATGTGTCTCTACACAAGCAATTTCACTATTGGGAGAAAAGAAATATGTTATTCATCGAGGTCTTCAAGCCCCTTGGAACATGAGGTGCATAATTGTATTCACTTGGTAGCATTATTATGATGGTACAATTCTAAGAGCTTACGTTATTTCTTCCAGAGACGAAGGTCAAATGTGTGTAATCAAAAGAAAACGCTCACTTAAATAGTTTTGTGTATTGAAACTAAAACTTTGAACCACTTCTGTGGGAAATTCTTTATTATGCACTTTCTACTTATGTTTTCAGAGAGGCTTATGTGGCATGACCTTTGGTGTATTCTACATTTTTTCAATGGTGGACATAATTGGTTACTTGTGTTTCTTTGAGTGGTAGATACTAGTTTGAGAGACATTCATGGTTTCTTTTCGGATTACTTCACTTCATGTTCTTCATTTGTTTATATAACCTTTCTTTTTCTTTTCTTTTTTTTAGTGATGTTTTATTTTGATTATGGATGCTTTGCTTTGTAGCCTATCTTTCTAAGCTTTCTATGAGGACATCTTTGTGACTATGACTGACAACTCTGTCTTTGTAAATACTTTTTTTTACACAGTGTCACACACTACAGTACATACTGTGATGACTGACCCAAACCAACGGACGCAGATTTTGAAACATAACTTCTTCCCGGTCGGGGTAATTTCCAAAAAGAATAAAGTAGCATTCAGTCGCTCTCCTATATAATAATAATAATAATAATAATAATAATAATAATAATAATAATAATACATCAGACTTATATAGCGCTTTTCTTGGTATTCGCTTTACAAAACAGCTTAAAAACAATTTTATCTGGAGCAAAAAAAAGAAAAACGTTAAAAGGCTAAAAACAATAAGCTAAGACTAAGAGGAAGAAAGGGAGATTTGGTTTGGGTTAGGCAGGGAAAGTCTTTGAGGGAGGCTTTGAACACGGCAAGAGTGGGGCCGACTTTGATGTGAGGTGGGAGTTGGTTCCAAAGGGTGGGGGCTGCAACTGAAAAAGCCCTGTCACCCCAGGTGCGTTTTTTAGCCGCGAGCTGAAAGCGCTGCGGCTCTAAAGACAGCCTCAGACATCGTCACTCGCGACACGACATGTTTTCGACATGTTTTCGGGACACCTATTTGTCTATTGGCTGTCCTGGCTGTCCTTCACTACTTTACAGCCAATGGGGAGACACTACTTTAAAGCCCATGGACGGTCCATGGACGGCCAATGGACGGCCGTCATTCACAGCACCCGCCTCCCCTCCGTCTCCATCTGTCCCTCTCCCAAGTCCCTCTCTCTCTCTCTCTCTCACACACACACACACACACACACACACACACACACACACACACACACACACACACACACACACACACACGCGCACGCTCTCTTTCTCTCTCTCTCTCTCTCTCTCTCTCTCTCTCTCTCTCTCTCTCTCTCTCTCTCTCTCTCTCTCTCTCTCTCTCTCTCTCTCTCTCTCTCTCTCACACACACACACACACACCAGCTCCAGCGAAAAGTTTGTGGTTGCTTTGTTGATGTGTTAGCAACATGCTATGCTAACCGTAATAGTGAGAGGACAGAGTGAGAGGCTGAGAGTCATAAAGTCATTAAGTCATAAAAAGTCGGCCAGCGGAGAATCTTCTAATCATCTGTGACTTACAACAGCCGCAGGGCTTCAGTGTTGATTTAACTCTGAGGAGCAGTGGAAGTACTCAAATGTTTTACTTGAGTAAAAGTATTAATACTGCAATGTAGAAGTACTCTGTTACAAGTAAAAGTCCGCAATTCAAAATTTACATGAGTAAAAGTACAAAAGTGTTGGTATCCAAATGTATTTAAAGTACCAAAAGTAAAAGTACACAAATGTTTGAAAATAGCAGATCTACAAGCTCACAACGTGTCGCGATGCGACACTTTGTGAGCTTGTAGATCAGCTATTTTCAAATAGCCTTGGTATAAAATAGGGCTAAAGTGGTTAATGTATGTTTTATAATGTAATAATTTATATCTGCAAAGTAACTAGTAACTCAAGTTTTCAAATAATTGTAGTGGAGCAAAAGTACAATATTTGCCTCTGAGATGTAGTGGAGTAGAAGTACAAGTACTGAAAACTGGAAATACCACAGTAAAGTGAAAAATACCTCAAAATTGTACTTAAATACAGTACTTGAGTACATGTAGTTACTTTACACCACTGATGACATGCCTGTCTAAGACAAGTCCCAGAGTATTCCTAAAACTGTATATATCTGTAGGCTATTTTTATTTAGTTATTATTGTCCATTTTATTTTCTTGCTTAATATTTTCTTTTCTTCATTATATCAATTATATGTAGAACCATCTGTGGTACAAGTTCCAACAACATTTCGCTGCTTGTATCTTTATGAGTCAGTAACAAATAAAGCTTCTTGAATTCTGCACAATCCTAATGTTGTAATTCACTGCAGAAGGACTTGTTTTGTACCACAATAGGTAGCCTAGTCCTATACCGGTTACTTATTTTTATTTTAATGTTAAGACATTTATGCTTGAATGACAGTGATTAGGCCATAACATGTTACAGCACTATACAAAAACAAGACATGACAAAGTCATAATATAGCCGCAAAATGTCATATTGAGGTATGCCATTTTTTGGCAGAGTTCTTCTACATTGCAGTATTGATACTTTAACTTGAGTAGTTGGGGGGGACACACACACAATACAGCTGCTAATAATATGAATGTCAAATCATATTCAAAAGGACATATATTTTTTTATTTTTTTTTATTATTTTTTTTAATGTTTTTTCAAAAAGTTTTTTTTTTTCATTTTTTTTTTAAATTTCAATTTCTCAACGGCAGATTGTGGCAAAAAAAGACTGCCGCTCGCGGCTAAATTATGACTTTAGTCATTTCTTGTTTTCCCCTCAGGTCGCTAGACCTGAGGGAGTGGGAGGGGGCGTGGCGTTTGAGGCTGCGCCCTCTACAGATCCGGTCAATGGATTTTTTCTATTGACAAGATCTGTAGAGGGCGCAGCGGAGTAACAAAAAAATGTTTTCCTTCCGGTAGATCATTTTACATTTTGGCCGAAAAGTGTATTTTAGACGTGAGTGGGGGGCTCAGAGTGTTCGTACTTAGTAGAGTTGGCTTTCAACTCCATTAAACAGTCTTTGTTTTGGTGAGTAGCGAAAGTTTATTTTTTATTTTTACTGCAGACGAGAGGCTGCGCAGCCTGTGGTGCGGGCGCATTGGCTCGAAAGTCCCATCGCCTTAACAGGAACTCCTTCAAGGCTATGAATTAGAGCTAGAGGAGACAGAAACAACAGTGTCAGGCAACATAACTAACACAGTAACTGTGCGACAGAGAACCAGTGGTGTGTACTCGCTTACCGCCCGATAAGAGTGTTCTTCCAGCAAGGAGAGCCAGCGATGAGTGAGACAGAGTGTTGATCTTACATAGTCAAACCAACTCAGCGCAGGTGTCTCCAGCCTGTCAGTCAGCGGGCAGGTGTCATCACATCAAGCTGATTGAAAATGAAATTGGAAATGCACCTCCCCTCAATCACACGCCCTAGAATTCGGCGTTGGCCGAGGTGCTGAACTCTGCCGTCACTACACTGGCTGGCCCTGTGGAGACACTCACCTGATCGGTGGTATTGGGGTGAGACTCCACAATACATACACTTCTTTTTACGAGGCTTTTCCCCTTCAAGTCTTACCCTTGGTAGAACTATTGTGCTGTACAGCTCAGTAAGTAGAGCAAAGCAATAAGGCTTGAAAGTTGAGGCGTTCCTAATCTGCTGTTCATATATGCATGCACTCATGCTATGGTAACGGATTTAAAAGGGGTCCCAGCGGGGAGTTTTTTCTCAGTTCATCTGGCTGGGATGCCTGATCCATGCTTATCGTGTCATGGTTTGAAAGGTGACTCATTATACATGCCTGCTTCACAAAGACACCCTACTTAATATTAAGAGTAATGGCTAATTTAGGCTATATTTTGTTGTATGATCATATTGCTCCCTGGAAATAACTGGTTTTCAACTGAAAACGTGACCATTGAAACAGTTATTTTCGGTGAGCAACAGTCATACAACAAAGTATTTAGGCTTCAAAACAGTAGTATATTCAAAGCATATCAATTAAAGCATATAGTATAGAGATAGTAATTGTTTAGACGCTGATGCTAGGTCCTTGGTTTACCTGTTATCCTAGTTTACTGAGGCACTACACTTTCTCTCTGCATTTGATGTATGTGATTACCTTGCTCATAGGTCGCTCTGGATAAGAGCGTCTGCTAAATGCCCACATACAGATGAGATGGTAGTGTTGTTATATTTAGTGGTTCATACTGTGCATGCATACTGCTGTTCTACTGTTCTACTGTACATGGCCTCTAGGATATGTGTCTTTGTCAACCCACTAAGAGAGACAGTGAGAGACAGACAGCGATTGTAAAAGACTGTTTCAACATTCTATTGGAGATATGTTAAAATCCTCATCAAACTTAAAACAATAATACAAATCATAATTAATCCATCTAGACCGGGAACGCATCTGTGTCATTTTAGATTTATTTGGCTATTTTTGAAAAATCATGAACATTTGTGCAAATCTTCTCTCAAAGCAAACATTTTGTAACTCAAATCTTTGCTTCTGGGGATCTCTGGAACTTTTTTTTAAAAATATATATTTTTATATTTTTATATTTTTATATTTTTATATTTTTATATTTTTATATTTTTATATTTTTATATTTTTATATTTTTTATGTTTAAAACAATTTTAGAATCGGCTTCAGGTCTTAATGGGTTAACCACATGGGCAAACATTCAGCGAAAAGACAGCCGTTTCTCTGATAGCTCATGTCGTTTCCCAGGACAACAGTTGCAAAAAGGATGTTCACAATGGCTGGAATACACTCAGGAGACAGTGAAACAGTAAACAGTGTTATTGTTTACATAATGAAAGCATCCATATAGGTGGTCTGGGTCCTCGTCTACAGTATGTTGTATCACATTGTAAACCCCCAGCAAAACAACAACCGCAGCGCCTCTGTTGCGGCATATTTCCTGGTGATTGGCCATGTTGTTATTAAATGTTTTAACAAGACCCTGGTCAGTGAATGTGGTCCACTGCTGAGTGGCAACATTTCATATTTACTGCTTAGAGTTATTACCCTTGCTGTTTTACACTCCATCATAACTTAGCCATGTGCTGAGTGGGTGAACCAACTGGGTGTAAATAAGCAATATATGTTGAGATATACTGAGGGTGTTTGGAAGGGTGATATAAATACATTATGTTGTAAGTAAAGACTTTAGTGTTTACTGTATTTAACCCAGCAGAATTAATCAGATGAGATTGGAAATGGCTTGTTCAGACTTTAGACCATATTAACAGCGTTTACACACATTGGTTTCTAAATCCAGATGTGCAGTAGTAAAGCAATATTTATCTGGTATCACATACTATATCTCCCACCATCCACCTATGAGTACAGCACATATACACACCATTCTGTGTCTTCATGTTTTAGTTATCCACCTGAGTGCGTAACAAACTTGACTTTCAAAGTTTTCTAGTTATAATGGGGATGTCGTGCTGGGTAATAGGATGCACATAGGCCTCTTTGCAAATTCTATTGAATCGCAATACAATACACTACAGTATTTGTAGCAGTTTCCTCTGTGTTCTGTAGAATGTTGTTAGTGTGTTCTTATACCACATGTACAGTATATTCCCCTTAATATTCCACATGTTTAGTGGACAATATGAGCTAGATTTGAAAATAGTCCATGCAGATAAAAAGAAAGTAAGATTATCAGCCTACTCATAGTTCTGAGCAAAAAGAAGGGGGGAAAAAAGCCCAATATCCTCAAAAATAGAAAATGAAATTCTAAATAATGTACAGTATCTATCTGAGCACTTCCACTTTCTTTCTTAGAACAATGGAATTTCAGGTACAGCTCAATACAACTGCGACTGTACTGATCCCTATGGTGCCATCAGCATATCTCACTCTAAACATTAACTACCTAGGCTTTCCCTGGCAATGAGCCACCATAGACATCAGCTGTCTAAATCAACATCTCTCCTCTGACCATAAACCTGTTCATGGCCCCACTGCTGAAGAAGGAATTTATTGACAACCTGGTTTTGCTGACGTTGACCCATTCAGGTTTCCTGTACATTCAAGAAAAGAGGCCTTTCTGCACGCCATTATCTCACCCAGGGGTCTTTTACGGCGTGGCTCTGCAGGAGGCTAGCGGCCTATAAGAGGATTGGCCTGCATGTGTGTGTGTGTGTGTGTGTGTGTGTGTGTGTGTGTGTGTGTGTGTGTGTGTGTGTGTGTGTGTGTGTGTGTGTGTGTGTGTGTGTGTGTGTGTGTGTGTGTGTGTGTGTGTGTGTGTGTGTGGACGCGTGCGTCTGTCTGTCTGTCTGTCTGTCTGTCTGTCTGTCTGTCTGTCTGTCTGTCTGTCTGTCTGTCTGTCTGTCTGTCTGTCTGTCTGTCTGTGTGAGAGTGTCTGGAGCTAATCTGGCAAACCGCTTGAAAGATCAGTGCCAAATTTCTTGTGCACACTGCCAATAGGCCAAATAAATACCTCCAAAGTCTTCTTTTCTTGTTTTATATTTTTGGAATTATGTAACTTACATTTTATAATGGAAGTCAAAGGGGCTCAGATCAGGTTGAAACCTTGCCCAGATCTGTCTGATCTGATATGAGTCATACGTCATACAGTAGTTACGTAATAGACGACTGTCCACATGAAGTCCGAGATCCACATGAAGCCACGCCGTTCCCATGTGGATCTAGTTTTTCCCCCGTCAGTGTTTTCAAGAATGCAACGCCATGACCCTCCGCTGACGGAGAAGCTCCATCACGGAGTGGCCCACAACACCAACAGTATGAAATGTTGTCTCCCAAGTGCGTCGCCCAGTGAAAATAACCGATTTTCAAGCGATTTTCAATATATCTCTATATTGTGATGTACATTCATTTATGTGTCTACATAAACTCTTCTAATCTCCTCCTTGAAAATCAGTTATTTTCATAAAGTGATGTGGTCGATGAAGTATAATGCTTAACATGATAAAAAAAAGGAACAGCCTTGCATTTTCACTGGAATCAAAGCTGACAGCGTACCTGTTCAATGCCGCAGGGATTACATGAGGAAAGCTTTATTCAAATGTTGAATATTTAGCTATAACCTCTTTGTTTGGATGACATTAAGCTCATCCATTCTTCTGTTGGCAATGATATAGTCCAATGATTCTCAACCTTTTTAATTTCAAGGACCCCAGTTTGATATACACTAGGCCGCTGACCCCCATTTGATTGATATGATCTTTTTAAACCTCTGGGACCCTACACCGAAAGAAAACAAATCCTCAGTGTGGGCCGTGCTGAAAGCAGAAGAGGCTTGCGGGTCCTTGGCTTGGAAAAGTTTGGGAACCCCTGATATATACTGTTGTCAGAAAGCCTGTTTGTGAACCAATACCAGAGATGAAATGAACACGTTTTTGTGCCTGTTCGTTGACATTTTCCCATTAGTTTCTGCAGTGTGAAAAATAAAAGTGAATCTATCTCTACTGTGACCGGAGAAGAAAAATGTGTCTCTGGCAGTTTGTTGACAGTATTATGTAGATGCAGGCTTTAGTCGGACACTCACAAACCACAGGGGGTTGTTGCCGTTATAATATCCGATGTTGGTTTATCCATAAATATTTAATGGAGTCGCTTTCACATAATGTTACCTGGTACAGTATACATTCAGGTCTCCCGGTGTGCATGTAATTACCGGAGGGATTGGACAAGCACATCAAATATACAAGCATGGGCTCTGCATATGTTACTATAATAGAAGTCCCAGCTTTTTCGTGTTCCACCACCATGAGGAACTGTTTGACAAATCCTGCCGCAACGAGGATGCAGGCATGCAGATTTCAACTTCTTGGGCTGGCCAGCCGATACCATTGAAAGTAAAATACGATGCTACAATGTTTTGCCCTCGCAAACATGCCAAAGTTTCAATAGAGGTATACTTGAGCGTTAAAGTCATACTGTGTCACATTCATTTTAGTAGTCTTTTTGGCGACACCTCTGGTCTGTCTATGGTCTATAACTGTGATTCCCAGAATTCAGTTTGAAACAGAGCCACAGATGTACCGCTCCAAAACAAATAATGCAGGGTCCCAGTGCCAAGAATATTTAGACTACACATCGTCCAAATGACAGCAATTCCCATTCATATAAATAATTTGACATACTGCACGTGTATCCACACTGAGTTTCTGTGTTGCTTATCATATATATATATATATATATATATATATATATATATATATATATATATATATATATATATATATATATATATATATATATATATATAATATATAATATATATATATATATATATAATATATAATATATATATATATATAGTACAGCACTATGATGTGGTATTTATGTCCATGTGTGTATGTGTAATACAAACAGACAGAGCCCAAAGTCTCCAGCCATTTTCAGTGCCAGACTCCGGATCTTGTGGATTTAATGAAAAGGAAGAAGGGGAGTTTTCTAAATATTGTATTTAATTTGATTTAGCATTTTCATGAGCCAGGAGGGCCTCAGCCTCAAATCACGTTAAGATGTTTACAGTCATATTAACTCATCCGCTGCTTTCTGCTTACAGTCAATCGTATGGCCCTCCCCGTTAATGAATGCAGGAGATTTCCATAAAATATTCTTAAAGAAGTCTGTTATTATTACCATAACGTTTCATCTCCCCCCACAGCTAAACTTCAATCAGTTTTGCATTTGAAATGCATTAAATGTCTCCATAAACTCTTCTAATCTTCACCCGAGCAATATTTCTCCTTTAACTGGTGTGAGGAAAAAGGGGAAACCCTTATTAAAGACATTAATTTACACTTTTTTTCTCTCTCTTTCTTTCTATCCTGGCTCTTGTAGCCCTATATGATTGCAAATTTCATCTCAGCCGGTGTTTAAAAACAAGTGTGTAATTGTGTTGTTTATCAGAGCGTACAGTTGTATTCCTCTTTATAATGCTTAATTATTATGGGTAATTACTCCAAGCCTCCTGATTCAGATGTGCTTGTGAAAGCTGAAAACCCCTGTATTAATTTTGCACTTCAACCAACCAACCCGCTTGGCTGACTTGATTGTCTCAATCGGAGTGAACAAGTAGCTTCAGCAGGGGGTCTTATACCCCAGTTTTATACTTGGTTGCGCGCCGCGGCATAAATCAAGCTTTAGTTTGAACACAGGGGGCTATAGGATTACTTATAAATGTCTCACATGGTGGTCTATTATTCCTGCAGGGGTTTGATTGGTTACTTCTGTGGAGGGTCCGTCCGTGGTCTAATATGCATACCAGATTGGGGGTCCGTGAAATAATTAAAGTTGCCACTGGCCTACAGTATTGTATTCTCCTTATAAGGTGGTGATATGAGAAGGCTATGAAAACACATAGATAGATGATTGGATATGTTCAGCAGCCAAAGGCTCTAATTTGTCTGGAAGAACATTTCAGATGGTAATCTCATGACAACCTAAGGTACTCCAGTTTTAGAGAATCACTGCCAGGATGCTAGCACGGAAATGTAAAAGATTGAATGGACTGGTTGGTGTGTGTGTGTGTGTGTGTGTGTGTGTGTGTGTGTGTGTGTGTGTGTGTGTGTGTGTGTGTGTGTGTGTGTGTGTGTGTGTGTGTGTGTGTGTGTGTGTGTGTGTGTGTGTGTGGGTGTGGGTGTGGGTGTCAACCTTGAAAGCAACAAACGGAATCAGTGTGTTGCAGCCTAGATACATTAACGCTTATGGTGTATTACTTTCATGTTTAAATACAAGATGTATGTTATGATAATGAT
The DNA here is from genome assembly GCF_963454915.1 of Gymnoscopelus microlampas. Taxonomy (NCBI): domain Eukaryota; kingdom Metazoa; phylum Chordata; class Actinopteri; order Myctophiformes; family Myctophidae; genus Gymnoscopelus; species Gymnoscopelus microlampas. The sequence goes on along the minus strand of NC_139940.1, from coordinate 31,349,335 downwards.
GACAGGGTTGGTAATGATGACGTTTTTGGGTCGCTAATATGATCAGTCACCTTAAAGCTTAAAAAAGATAGTTAATGTCTATCTCTGCTTCACCTCCATTGTCTGGGGAAGTTGTTTACTTGTATGAACAAGGTTGGGTGCATTTCATTTTATACCACCAGGTGTCACTGTTGTTCTATGTTTGTTGAGGTGGAACTTGCAGTATTTATGTGCCTCAGTATGGGTAATATATCAAAATGTAATCATGTCATACATTACAATGAAATGCATGAGACGTTTCTGTAAATTATATCACTCCCTTTCACCGTCTTACCTTTAGCGTGTCGTTCTCATCTTGACCTTGTTCAAACCTGTGGCACATTATCTAAACACCTTTGTTCATTACTCTGTTACACTTCTGTTGGCCTGCAGTGGTTCTCAAACTTTTACATGTCAAGGACCCCCAAAATGATATGTATTTGGCCACGGATCCCCATGTGAAAATATTTAGTTCCAGGGACCCCCAGAAGCAAAGATTTTAGTTACAAATGTTCTCTTTAAATATTATATTCAAAGATTTGCACAAATATTCACGATTTAAGAAAAAAATGCTGATCTACAAGCTCATATCGCGGCACTCGGTGCCACGCTATGAGCTTGTAGATCTACTATTTTTGAATAGCCAAAGTATAAAAGGTTAAAGTGATTAAAATGATTGTGATGCTATATTAACACATTTTGCTGGGGACCCCCTGGAACCCCCCCAAGGACCCCTGGGGGTCCCCGGACCCCACTTTGAGAACCAACGGCCTAGACCACTAGTTCTCAAGCCAGGGGTCCTTGAAGGGTCCCTAGCTAAATGGCTGATAGTAGGAGCCAACTGGACCCTTACAGGTCTGTAACTCAGAGAGTGTACAAATGTAACTCTCAGAGTTACAGACCCTTACAGAGTAGTTAGCTACCGTAGTTCCTAGTTAGTTAGTTCATTGTTAAACAAATGGGTTAACAATAACTCTCAAATCAATAAACAATAAGGGTGAATTTGTTTCCATTTGTACACTCTCAGAGTTAAATTAATACAGGATTTTACAGTGAAGAGATAAAGAAACATCAAATGGAGTTCTGTGACTTAATGCTTATCAATTATTATCCTTGAAGTAAAAAAGATTGAGCATCGCTGGCCTAGACAAGTCAACATATCGCACATAATGATGGAAATACACAGTAAGACTTCTGTGCAATAGTGGTTCTGTCGAATCTGTCTACCACCATCATTCACCGTGCACAGCGATACCACTTATGTCTCTCTCTCCTCTGTTGGCAGATGATGAATCAAAGGTTAATGATGCAGACGCTGAGCACAAGTCTCCACAAGACTCTCCCGATGAAGAGGTGACATTATAACTACACACTGGTGAATGCCCAGTTCAGACCATGGCAGATTGAGGGTTCAAAGTGTGTGTTCAGGGATAGCTAATCAATTTGTCATCTGCCATATCTGTCTGTCTTTTTCTCCTTTATGCCGTCTAGTAAAAAACAATCTAATAGCTAATCTAAACTACACCACGAGATGTGTATCACACTGTTGATGTGCATTTCAATTCATTGTTAATAGTTAGAAACACCATACCATAAGACTGATCGACCAAATATGCAGATACAGGGATCCCTGATGTCGTTGGTAACTGCTGTCATGTTGATGATGTACATGGGCATAAATGGGAGACAGACAGACAGACAGACAGACAGACAGACTCATACATCTTCTGCATTGATATGCAAAGAACTTCTATTGTGCACACATTGGTCCAGTGGCACAAACAGTGGCAAAGCTCGGCCAATCCATGAAGCCGATGGGTTGGGTTGCCCCCGCCCCCTCCCCGTACAGAGATTTGTTGCGGCCTCCACAGTGCCACAGACAGACAGACAGACAGACAGACAGACGCACGCACGCACGCACGCACGCGCACGCAGGCACGCACGCACACACGCACGCACGCACGCACACACACACACACAATTTTATAGATAGATTAGGCCATTATAAACAATCCAGTTATGTACCTAATTGAAATTCAATTTGAAGTTATAATTCATTTCTATGCTATGTGCATTACAGAAAGCTGCAGCCGAGGAGAATGTTGAAAAGATAGAGGAGAAGGTCACGGCTGCTGAGGCCACCGACACCAACGCAGAAGACACCTCTTCCATCAAAGAGGACAAGAAGGAAATCCAGGCGCCAAGCCAGACATCAGAGGAAGGAGCGACAGCAGGGCCTAGCTTGGTTAATGGAGGAGGGCAGAGGAAAGAAGAGGCAGTTAAACAGGAGGCGGTTAAGCAGGAGACTAAGGAGAAGGTTAAACAGGAAGCTAAGGAGGAGGTAGGGGTAAATGAGGAGGTTAAACAGGAGGCTACGGAGGGGGAGCAGATAGAGGAGGAGGTAGAACAAGGAACCAGCAGCAACGGCACTGACGAAGGCCAGGATGCCAAACAGGGGAGAGACAAAACCAGTGGAAAGGAGGATAATGACCCAGATAGCGTAAAGGAGGACGAGAGAGGCAATGACACAGATGCGGGCGGAAAAGAGAAAGAGAACGGAAATGATGGTGAGCCACCAGAGAAGAGTGGTAGGGGCAGTAGCAAGGAAGAAACTGAGGTCAGAAGAGGAGAAAGAGAGGGTGCCAAAGGCGGGTCACGAGAAGTGGAGAGAGAGGTGAATGGAGAAGTGAACGGGGTAGCGGAGGAAGGCGCGGTGTTCAGTAAAGGGGAGGGAGGAAAGAAAAGGGAGACTTCAGAACATGCCAAAGTGAACAGAGATCAAACCAATGATGAGGAGAGCAACAAAGACCTGAAAACAGGTGAGCAACTGGGGGAAGAAAGAGGTGGAGAAAGGAAGTGATGGTTGAGTGGAGTCAAGAATAGCAAGCGATACTCAATTTAATAACGTCACAGTAACCCTAGCGTCCCTATTCTGGACATCTTATACAGTGATAATTGAAAATAAGACAAACATCCGGCGAAAATAGATCACAATGCATCACAAATTGTGAGTTTGTAGAGCTGCTATTTTCGCTACTGACGTACAACAAAGTATATAGTGGTTAAGGTGGCAGAGCAAATGCAAGGCTTGACTGTAATCCAAGATGAAACACTAAAGCAATACTTAGATGGCCTTGTAGATTCTACATGAGAGAAGAAAGGGCTTTGCACTGTGACAAGCAAGTACTGTAATAGAAAGCTTTGACTGAATGGCTGTAACATGTTACCTGGAAAGCACCGCTGAAAGGTTTCCGATGTAAATGGAAGCTTGTGGAAAGCACGTACTGCATGAAGCAACAAAACAAATATTAGCCTATAATCTGCCGTTTAATTAAGATTTAAGCTCTATTAACCCATTCACTCCGGGAACACGTCTGTGTCACTTTAGATGTATTTGGCTATTCAAAAATAGCAGATCTACAAGCTCATGTGTGTGAGTGTCGTGAAAATGTGTGCAAATCTTTGAATATATATACATGTTTAACTTAAGATTTGAGTTAAAAATGTTTGCCTTTTTTCAAAGATTTGCACACATTTTCACGATTTTTCTCAACAAAATATAGGTGCCGCTCATAGTGGGGCACCGAGTGCCGCGCTACGAGCTTGTAGATCTGCTATTTTTTAATAGCCAAAGCAATCTAAAATGACACAGATGCATTCGCGGATTCAATGGGTTAAGCTGCCTTATTGTGTCAATATGCACTGTCTGGGTAGTGAGTGACACAGGGGAAATGGAAGTACCATAATTGTTCTTCCATTCCAATCTTCCTGTATCACTCACTACCCACAACCATAATTAGTATGGCTACCTTTGGACTTTAAGAACATGTATTTATATGTGTCTTCAACCTTGTATGATTATGCTTGGTATTTATTTTTTAGAGTTGTGTCTTTGTATGTATGATATGGTAGACAGCTGGGTTGAAGGGCAGTTAAACATTTCACTCTACAATGCTGTTTGAAGTCATAGCTTCATACTTTATGCATGTTTGTTACAACTAACAAAAAATAAAGGTCTAACAAAACGTAATAAATGATTCCCGTTTATCTTTTATTCTTTCCAGTGACATCATTGGAAGGCATTTCAAACTTTAAAACATTTTAAATTCTTTATATAGTCACTCAGACTACCGGTACATAAAAAATGGGAAGATCTACAATTTTCAATTTTCAATTTAGGCATTTAGCAGACACTCTTAATCCAGAGCGATTTACAGTAAGCAAGGACAACACAAAGTAATACATCAAATGCATAGAAATAGTAATCTAGGAGGAAGTGAACCAAGAACCTATCATCAGTCTAGAATATTTAAAAAAAAATCAATAATCTGTACATTGAAACTATACTGTACACACAATAGGATGCCAGGTCTACAAATGACCTGGCATCTGTCTATATAACAGATGTACAGTATCTAATTGTTCAGTGACTATTACTAATTACTGTACATTCTTGCCCACCCCATGTTCCATTTCTGACCTCACCACTCGCTCACACGTACAGAACATTAAGGAGATAAATAATGTAAACTACATTATGAGGCAACTTTTCAAATTTCTTTGCAAAACTATAGCCATCTATCTCTGACTACAGGTAGGTATAGTAGGATTACTGTACCTGGAATACTATTTCTACTGTACCAGTAGGTTGGTCAGGGTTATTCATGCTATGACCTCAGTTACCACCATCCTGAGTAGAATATTCCCATACTGTTTCCACCTGAAAACAGATTATATTGGTTGTTTTTTGCCCATCTGTCATATCTACTGCATGTACAGCACATTCCTTTCTTAACCTATTTAAACGAAGACTGAACTCCATAATTTAGTTTTCACCCTGTGCTACAGGCTTATGAAACCATATTGCTACAGACATGATAAAGTACCCACCAGCCATAGACTTTTGACCCATTAAATGGTGTTTTTTTCTCAGGGAAGAGGTTTGCATAAAAACACCTGTAACATCCACCCACAGACAGACTCGGCGACGAGTAAGTGCGGTCTAATTCTGTTTATATGATGCCTCTCTGTTCCGCTCTCCTGTATTTGATGTATTGGTTCAAATTGAGATTCAATGTCCCCTTTAATAGAAGGAACACGAGAGAGAGAGAGAGAGAGAGAGAGAGAGAGAGAGAGAGAGAGAGCAGGAGAAACAGAGAGAGGGGGGTACCTCACCTGTGAGTCACCCTGCTTCTCTAGCCGAGGTGATGATCGTCAAGGTTCTATTTCTGGATGCAGCATCTATCCTGTCCTACTGCATCTCCCCACATGGCCTCTTTCTGTGTGTGTGTGTGTGTGTGTGTGTGTGTGTGTGTGTGTGTGTGTGTGTGTGTGTGTGTGTGTGTGTGTGTGTGTGTGTGTGTGTGTGTGTGTGTTAATCAGGCCACAATAGCACAGCCCATGACTCCTCTTCCCATAAATGATTATGGTAACAGGTCTTATGTGACCTAATCACGGTTTAGTGCATTGTAACCTTGTGTCGCTGTTGGACACTGTTGAACCCGTGTATGTCCAAAACCATTACTTTTCAGGAAACATAAAAAATGTAGGTTTACATGTGTTCCAAAGGATCCAATGTAGGGATTTTCTTCCTTGGCCTATAGCGGAAATGTGTGTGCAAAGTTTCATAGCAACCGGACGCTGTGCTCATGATTTGAGGCATTTTGTTCAAAACGGGTCACTCCTGCAAACTTTGAAAGACAATCTAATCAGGATGGAATATGAAAAATCGGAAAATCTTAATCACATGACTATAGAGATAATGTCTACCGATTTGCGTGATGTTTGGACAAAATCTCTTGGAGTAATATCAACGGGAAAAAAAGCAAATATCGGCCTCCTGGTGGCGCTATAACAGGCCCGATGTGAAAAGTCTGGGGCAGAGGTTCTGCTCTGGCCTCTAGGGAGTGTGCCTGAGATTAGCTGGTCAAAGACAGCGGACGGACACACAGACAGACGGACAGGGGTGAAAGACAATTACATGCCTTCCGGAGACAATGACATGCATTTATGTACCTGACTGTTTATAATTGAATACTTAGCCTAACAGAGTGAAAAAGTTCCAAAAGCCATAGACAGCGATTCATCTCCTGCATCACAGGCATGGAAGACTTGTAATGGTTTCTCACATATAGGCTACTGTAACAAGTGAAGAAATTATGAAAATAAAGCAAATTAAATGAATAAATTCCACACATTACTGAGCCACAGAATATTCCTTTTTTTATTGTGTTCTTTGAAAAATAGACATATATAGACATTGATATACTATTTGTTCTCTTTCCTATCTGAATCAATAGAATGTATATTTTTTCTATTTATTAGAATCCATTGATTAAGTGGCCCTTGAAGGTGAAATCATAGGAAGTGTCAACTACTCCTACTAAAACATTTTCTGAATGGTTTGCTATGCAGATAAAACATACAAATCTCCGCTCAACTTTGTGGCACAATGCTGGGAAACGTCAAGTGTCCCAGTTTCACCAGGTGAAAATGAGATCAAGTGACACAGGCATTTTATTCTGTGTCCTTTGCAAACAATACAGCAGCGATTCCCAACCTGTGGGCCGTGAGGATATTGCAAGTGGGACCCTATGGGAACTCACTACAATATTAATGATTAGATTACATAATATAAAGAAATAATGTAAAAACAAAACGATGTCATGGTATTTTTTCTTTAAAAACCTTTAAGTTTTCTTTGTAATACCGATAAATAGAAACTTAAAGTATACCTCATTAGTTCCATTGATCCAAGCCGGAACACAGTTGACTGATTGGTCATTAAAATAAACATCTCTGAAAATGCATGCGGCCCACCCATCTGTGGGAAACCGTGCAAACCCTTTTGAGATTTTCAAGTGGGCCCTGGGCCACAAAAGTTTGGGAACCGCTGCAATACACTGCTTCACCTCCAGGAAGAGCATTGCATCATTATGCTTCAAAGTCACTGGCGTTGAATAAAGAAACGCAACACATTTCCATTTTACAGTAATAGTCAACTTGAAGACATTACCTCAAAGCATAGATACACCGATCACATTTTGAGCCAATATCTGGTGGTAGGTTTTGCCAGCAAGATTCCTTTGATATTTTTATTCCTTAAAATGCATCGCCTCAATCCACACATTATTTGCTAATCTCAACAGATGTGTTAAACATTTACAACTGGGTTTCAAATGAGTGTATCACCTTCAAACCATCAAATCATAACAATGAAAACAAACTTGTTATTCACAATATACAGTAGCACTATTACTCAACACATTATCACCCACCGACTGACCACTCTGACTACACTTGAGATTCTGTAATAACTTGTCTGGTATGTCTTCTGGTATGTTTTTAACAATGCTTTAGTAAGATGTGGTGTTGCTGTTTTTTTTATTTTATTTTATTTTTTACCTCTATTGTTTAACACATTGACTGCCAAGATCGCATATATGGGTTCTTTCAAATCCAACACTTGCTTGCCGAGATTGCATATGCATTTTTTTTTTATTCCACAAGGCCCCCTAACACAGCTTTGGAATGATCCCTCGTCACTCAGAGAAGCAGTAGGCGGATGTGACGTCATTCCGCCTACCCACTTTTTTTCTTTTTTTTTGCACACAACGTGGCTTCTACAGCGTTTCAATGATCGTTGATTTAAGGTAATTACGCTGGCAAGGGGATAAAAAACGATGTTTAATATCTTGGCAGGTAATGTGTTAATACAATATGTTTGATCTTTGCGGTTATAGATTTGTGTTTATGTAGTGTAAGAGACATCGTGTTCAAATGACATCACTCACCAAAGTAAAAGAAGGCAGAGGAGGAGAGTGGATGGGGATGATACTGAAAGGTCACCTTACATGATCACACATAGATTCTGGAAATCATTCAAGCACAGCAGGTTGTATGGTTGTTACAGTGCCACTGTGCTCGTTTCCCCTCTATACCCAACAGGAATTATTAAAAAAGGTTCTCAAGTACTAATGTATACTGTAAGACAGGTGCAATTTCTACTGTGGCATTCTTCAAACCAAATATACACAATAAAATGATTGCTTAAGAGGGGTGTCTTGGTGGCTCAGGGGCAATGATTCTGCCCACCACTGTGGAGTGTGTTTTGATTCCTCCACGGTGCTTCCTGCTTGTCAGTGAGCTCCAACAAACCCAACTGGCTGCCATTTGTGGGTTGGAAGCTAGTTGAGGTGGGGAGAGTAATCTCTGTGACTACACTAGCGACTCCTACAGCTTGGTCAGCAGGGAGTAGAACTTGGAGGGATAGCGCGTTCCTCTGCATGCGTTAGTGAGTTAGTGAAACTCCTCGCAGTCAGGTGAAAAAAAACGTCCGGTGACTGTATCAGAGGAGACACATGGTTGTCTACCTCCCCAAGACCAGCAAGTAGGGGATGGCAGTGACAGCGACTATACACATGAGGGAATTTGCACTAAATTGGGGTGAAAGCATTGCATTTAAGACAATAAACAAAACATTTAATGATAGTAAAGAGAGAGAGGGAAACAAAACAATGACAATAGCGATTCTAGACCCAGATCTTAAACGATTAAATGGCTGACATGGTGTCACTAGAAAGCTCAAAGTGTGTTATCTTCACCTCCGTCAGGTTACAGTACCTAACATGCCACTTACAGTATATCAAATTCTACTTTGCACCTTCATAAACCCCAGAGGATGGCCCCTAATGATTTTGGTGACTTAATGGCCTTTCCTCTAGTCTAGTGCCACCATTAGACTGGTG